>NC_088383.1:49251363-49554393 GCF_037993035.2 Macaca fascicularis | reverse complement strand
TCTTTTCTCTTTTTTTTTCTTCTCCTTCTTCTTTTCTCTTTCTCCCTCTCCTTCTCAATCTCCTCCTCTTTCTCTTTCTCCTTCTTCTTCTCCTTTTCTTCCTTTTCTCCCTTTTCTCCTTCTCCTTCTTCTTTTTTTCTCCTTCCCCTTCTCCCTCTGTCTCCTTCTCCCTCTCCTTCTCCCTCTTGTTCTTCTCCCCCTTCTCCCCCTCCTTCTCGTCCTCCTTCTCCTTCTTCTTCTCCCCCTTTCATCTTTCTTCTCCCTCTTTTTGGCAAGTTCTCAATCAAATAGAGTGGGGACAAAGGCCAACCCACATGCCCTTGTTTGGAGCAGAGTAAAGAGGAACCAAAATAAACATTGAACAGATAAAATATATTATAGAAAAAGGAATGTGGACATTATACTAAAGATTCAGAAAAAAAATTAATTCTGAAAGTGATTCCTTGCTGGAGTTTTAACCTCCCCAAGAGAAAAGACCTGTGGATATGACATTTGTAGGTTTCCCTGCTTAAAGAGTCAGGGCACCCTCATGCATACAGAGATGCCAGTCATCCTTTCGGTAATTCATTCTTAAATATGAATGAACAGCCAAGGATCAGCAGACATTTAGGGAATTGACTATTGTAAAAGGTAGAGACCAATATGAGTAAACAGGAGATAGGAACATGAAGAAAACTGACCCCACATAAGCAACACAAAACTTCAAAGTTACTATTAATATATTCATGTACATATTAATATAGTGAACATATAAAATATTTAAATATATATTTTTCAAAGAACGACGGTAAAATAAAGATAATTTCAGGTATATCATTTCTGAAAAAATGTATTGCCCTTGCCCTTGTCCTTGGGGAGCTACAAGAGGGTATGCCTCACCAAAAGAGGAAATTAATCAAGAAAGGGACTTGCATAGCATCACAAAGCCAGCTTTCTAGCCCAGGAGCAGAATGAAAGAACTTGCAAATCTGAAGACAAAGGGAAATTCTGAAATGACAGCCAGCATCAGGTTTGCAGCTGATGGACAAAGACTGAAGGAAGGATATTACTGAGGAAAAGAAATGGAACTGATATGTTTTACTACAGAAGGTGAAGATGCACACCCAGGGTGGAAAGGGTGTGGAAGAATTAGTGATCAATGCGTAAAACCCAAGAAAATATAAAGAGGACACAATTATTATTACTCCTTGGGAAAACAAAAGCAAGTGTTGCCATAGTACACTACTTGGCTCAGTCATGAATGGTATTTACATGATCATGGTAATGTCAACTGAATGACAATTTAAGCAAAAGCTGTGACATACGTATTTTGGGAGACATTTGGGAGATTATATAAACTGTACGTACTTCATGTGCATTTGTGGTGGCAGAGGGCTAATGCTAATCTTCCAGAGTAGGATGTGGATAGATAATGTCCAAAAAAAGCAAAGAGTAGTAGAATAGGAATATTATTTAGAAACAATGACATAAAATCCACCAGCAGTAGCTGCAAGAGTTATAAGTTGATAATTAAGGGATAAGGAGATAACAAGTAAGATCTGCTTTGGAATTTGTGGTTGTGGCTACAACTGTTATCTTTATTTGAGTTCTAAAACTATGAATGATCATATTCTCTTTCCTAAAGGACATGTGAATACTCCGCCTGTAAAATTCCTAATAACCATTATATTCGTATGATTTAAACTACGAAAATAATTTCAAAGGTAAAAAACAACTGTTATTTATTTTTTGAACTCTCCAAATATTACTCAATAAGCATCCATTATATTTATAACCAGAAAAACAGACTAAAATTAGAATTCAAGTGGATTTATATCACATGATTACAAGTATATAAAATATGCTTTGCCAAGAAGAGATGAGAAAACGCATCAAAATATGGTATAGTGGGAGTGGTTAGTATTTTTTTCTACTTCATCTTTGTTTATATATATTCAATCAATAATAGGAAACAAAGTTTCTTTATAATAAACAACCTTAGTCCAAAATTTCCTGGCTCTCAAACAAAAGAAAACACACTTGGTTTCTTATTTTCAAGATCTGAAAGACAACAGTTCAGTCCTTCAGATATTAGAACTTAAATAAAATCTGAAGGTTGAATGAGATCATTTTAGGGCAATACAAAGTGGTCATAAGATACAAATATATTTCATATTTTTGAAATTCACTACCCAACAGGAGACAATTAAACTGAAAGCAAAAGTGGCTTCTTATTAAAGGGATAATGATAGTACCTCTACTATCCATTCATTCAACAAGTATTTATCTCTATTACGTACAGGCATTGGGGATTCAGTGAATCCCCAGCAGTGAATGAACCTATAGCTTGACCTCAAGGAGCTTACATTCTAGTGGGGGAAGCAGACAATAAACTGATGAACAAACCAAAATAATATATGGCAGCAGGTGTGAAATGCTGTAAAACAACATGGCAGAGAAGGGTCAGGCCAGGGTGGGGTCTGTAATATAAGGTACTTATACCACATGGATTAAAAGGCATTCAAGCAGAGACCTGAATGAAGTGAGGGTGTGGAGCAGGCCACCATCTGAGCAGGGGTATTCCAGATGAAGGCAACAGCTGGACAGGGAGAATCTCAGCACATTCAAGGAACGGAATGGAGGCCAGGTGGCTGGACCCCAGCAAGCAGAGAAGAGGGGAGTTTGAGATAAGGCAGACAGGTAGAAGAGGGAGGGGCAGCAGGTAATATCAGCCAGGTGGGCCACAGGTGCAATTTGGGATTTTTCTCTGAGTGAGATGAGAAGCCATTAGAGGATTTTCAAAGGGAGCAATATGATGTAATTGAGGTTTAAAACCATCACACGCTGCTGTGTTGAGAATGTTGGGAGATGAGAATGGACGAGGTGGAACTTGCTAAAATAATCCAAGTGAACAGTGGGGGTAGTAGTAGTAGGGATAATAAGTAGTTTGATTGTGGATATTTTTAAAGATACACCCAATGGGACTTGCCTAGAGATGCCATATAGGGTGTGAGAAGAAGTATTCCAAAATAGACATCAAGATTTTTGACCTTAGCAACCAGAAGTTTGGAATTATTTCCTGAGATAGTATATACTGCAGAAGGGGCAAGTTGGGGGGAGAAATGTGCTAATATTAATCCAGTCTACCTATCTACAGACACATGTGTATGTATAGCACTTCACAGTTAACAATCTATTTGTTATTCACACTCAGGGATTTCATTTGCTTTCTTTCACTGCAGGAAGCTGAGAGTGCTGAAGGCACATCTGAAACCACTGGAGGTTGGCGACATAGAGGTCAGGTAGCAGTGCTCTCCCACCAGGAGTCCCTCTGCACCCTCGGAGAGAGCAACCATTATGCAGGACGACCCATCTGCTCAGAACTTTCGGTGGTGGCTTGTGCTGTGACTCTGGTCCCATTCACCTATGTGCTGCTGTAGGCTTAGCTTCCCACAGCCTCCCCAGTTTTGCCATTTGTCATTATCATTCACTCTTAAAATTTATTCTGACCCTGATGCATGGAGTGATAGCCGTTAGCCTCTTAAAACAACTTTTACAATTAGTTTGACAGTTTACTGTGTTTTGATCTCCCAACAATACTTAGAATTTGTCTGAGTTATAGTTGCATAGACGGCAATTTTCCTGACCTAGTTTTCTGACTATGATTTGTGGGTCAGTAAACTCCTTAAATGATGGAATATAACATCTCAGGCCGCAGGGAACACTTACTATCACATGCTCGTTGTTGCAGGATGGATGTGTGGCCGGCCTCAGGTTGTTAAACGTTAGGGTGATCCACCTTCCCTCTGGGATGGTGATTCTCCACTCGTAGATCCGGCCATGAGGATTTGGGTTCTGTTAGTTGGGAGAAGTAGATGTTCCAGCAGAGCCCTGAAGACCCCCACCACACTCTGATGTGAGGGGAAAAAAGCTAAGAAAACTTCCAATCAAATCCAAGTGTCTCTTTCCATCAGGGAAGCTCTCAAAATTCAGGTGTTTAAAAATTATCCTTCTAGACAAAATTATTCTCTGTATTTATGTGGGTGACGATTTTAGTGAATATATACATGCATTTCCTATCTCTATTAATATTTAACCCTGGCTTCCATGGATGATAGTCCACAGACAGCAATTTAATTATCATCATGGCCCAAGAAATATGAGAGACCAATGAATACAATGAACTTAAGAATCAGGAAAAATGGGTCAGGTGCAGTAGCTCATGCCTGTAATCCCAGCATTTTGGGAGCCCAAAGTGGGCAGATCACGAGGTCAGGAGTTTGAGACCAGCCTTACCAACATGGTTAAACCCCATCTCTACTAAAAATACAAAAATTAGCCGGGTGTGGTAGTGGACACCTGTAACCCAGCTACTCAGGAGGCTGAGGCAGGAGAATCGCTTGAACCCGGGAGGAAGAGGTTGCAGTGAGCCAACATCGCACCATTGCACTCCAGCCTGGGTGACAGAACGAGACTCCATCTCAAGAAAAAAGAATCAGAGAAATAAGCTAGGAGTGGTGGCTCACGCCTGTAATCCCAACACTTTGGGAGGCCAAGGCAAGACCCCATCTTTACAAAAAAAATCAGGAAAATCAGAAGGTTAATGTAAGTATCCAGTTCTTCCAAACAAGATCTTTATTTCATCTGAGTTTGTTGGATTTGCAGTAATGCAAATTCTGAGTAACTACAGGACTTTCTTAAGGCAGGCACTGCAGTATAACTCTCATCCTCTTATTATATCTCTCGTGATACTAGTTATTTTCCCTTATAGCATTGATCACAGCTGTAATTTTTCATTTATCACTGTGATTTTTGATTAAGGTCCAAGAAGATAGGGGTCATGTTTTGTTTTGTTTTTCAAACTGTTGTAACACCAGTGCCTAGCACAGTGTCTGTCCAATGCAGGTGCTCAATGTTGTTTTGAATGAATCAATGAAATCACCTTCCATGCTGGATTCAAATCACAGTCTGAATCCTGAGACAGAGAGTCATCTGTGACAAACCTGACCACGGCAGTATTGCTACAAGTGTCTATGCTGTCAGGAATGGTGTTTGCACAGCATCTGCCCAAGATGCCTCCTGTGAGAGACAAATAATATACGTCCAGGTGATTGATTTCTTTTAGTGTCTATTTGAAGTGTCCTGCGTGTACAAAGAAAATAATAAAAAACAAAACCTTGCCCATGAAGAAACGTTAATCTCTGTCAAGAAAACAGGAAAACATGAGTGAAAATTAACATATTCAAATATATGAAGAAGTGAAAAAAAATGCAACCAGTTAGGGGAAGGATATCTCAGGACAATGAGGAAGGCTTGCTTATTTGGTTGAAAAAGTGCTCTGAGACAACAGAGTGACAAATAACTGCCTTATGCTGCTGCCAGGAGACATGCATGACCTTCTCTCTGCCTCAAACTATAGAACACCCCTCCAATAATAGCATGTGGCAATGGGATGTCTCAGCAGCAACACGTCGCCTTCACACTACCATTGCTCTCCCCAAGTGACCTCCAGGATAGGCTATATGACACCTGGGCTCTGGGCATCCATTGTTAATGGTAGAATTGAGGGAGAGAATCGCTGGTACTGCCCAAAGCTCATTAATCTGCACTTCTTTGCATAGTATAGACATGCTTGTGCCTTTCTTGGAAGTGAAGAAACTTCAGAGGCTGAATAAGTACATGTGAAAATAAACACCCCAAAGAGAGCAGATACATTTCACTAACCGGAAGTATGATAGTCCCAGATCTCCATGAAGTCTTTTTCACAGCTAGAGGAATTCTGAAGGTTAAAATCTTCAAAAGAGATGGTGAGATAGTGTCTGGAGAGCCCCTGGAGATGCCACTCACAGAATAAGTTGTCTCTATATGGAAGCATTAGATGGCCAATGCTTTCAACAATACAATTTTGCCCTGCTACTCTTCCCCCACATTGAGCGAAAGAAAGAAAGAAGAAAGAAAGAAAGAAAGAAAGAAAGAAGGAAAGAAAGAAAGAAAGAAAGAAAGAAAGAAAGAAAGAAAGAAAGAAAGAAGAAGGAAGGAAGGAAGGAAGGAAGGAAGGAAGGAAGGAAGGAAGGAAGGAAGGAAGGAAGGAAGGAAGGAAGGAAAGATTTGAAAGATTCTATGTCAAATTTTGTTTTTTTCATTTCGCCAGCACATGTGAAAACTTTTAGGTGCCAAGTGACTATGAATTGAAGTTTTTAAAATTCTGAAAATGGTTAGTGCTTTCCTCATTATTTGAATTCTAGGGTTGATGTAAACAGAAGTGATACCACAAGTCCAATCCAATAATGGGAAACAAGATGACCACTAAATGGCATATTCTGTAATGTCACATTAATTCTTTTGGTACACTGCGTTAGAGCTATTAGTCGCAAGCAAGTTTTATCTCAAGAACAAACTGGTAGACTCATCTGATCTGCCTAGAACCCTGTGTTGATTCTAAAGACTGAACCCAAGCTCAGCTGGAAGAAGTACTGTGGGGACGCCTGCCATTTCTAGTTTTACTATCAACTAAACTGTTCACTACAGTAACTGATATCTCAGGGCCTTGAAAATTACTGTTCAATTATGTCTTATTAGCTGGATGTGATAGCTAATTGAATTACATGCAGCTTGACTCGGGATATAACATGATCTATGGTATAGTTAAATATTGTTACAACTAGGCTTTCTGAACTTTTGCTATATTAAATATTTGCCTGGTTTGTGTCTAGACCTATTAGATACTAAGTTATATGCTATCATGACCATACTATAGTGAATCTTCAACAAGCAAAATTACTGTTCAATTTTTAAATAAGGAAATCAAAATCCTGAAGAGACATATTTGCTTTTTATCCAGTGACTGATTTGGCACTAGAGACTCAGAGAAAAAAAAAAAAGCTTAATTATTTTATATATGATGAGCAATTTAAAGACATTGTTCTAAGTATAGTTATCTGGTTCTTAAACAGTTTTATTACTTAAAGTAATAAACATACTGTTGTTCTTCCTTTTCCTTAGTGGATACATTCCAAGTCCCCACAGTGAGTGCCTAAAACCTCGGATAGTACCAAACCCTATAAAGACATATAGACAATTTTTTTCTATATATATGTATCTATGATAAAGTTTACTTTATGTATTAAACATAGTAAGAGATTAACAACAATAACTAATAATAAAATAGAACAATCATAACAGTATACTGTAAGAAAAGTTATGAAAATGTGGTCTCTCAAAATATCTTGGTGTACTGTACTCACCTATTTTTGGGGGCCTCTGTTTACCAAGGGCATTGAAACCATGGAACATGAAACCATGGATAAGAGAGAACTACTGAATTTCATAGTACACAGAAGAAACAGGAGTTTGATTCAACTACACGTATTTCTTCACAAATAAGTTAGAAAAAATATAAAATATTCAAGTTTACTAAGATTACATTTTGAAATAAAAATTAAAAGAGAAATTAAAGTTGATGACTGTGGTTTTAAACATTTACACTCCTTACTTATTTCTAGCAAGGGACAGTATCCATGTACATAACCCACTCTGCTGATGGCAAAATGACTGGTACACTGTGTTTTCAGGCCTGAGTTATTAAGCATTTCCCTTTTCCCCTAGATTTCCTTGCAGTATGTGCTACTGAAAGAAATGAATTGCCCTGAGACATGACAGTTAAAAAATACTAACTTTGGGTAGGAAAAAAAATGAAAATGTAAGTGACATACTTGGGTGTCACTTCAATATCAAATTGATCTTCAAATTGCCGCTGTATGCATGTTTACAGTGGAGCCACTGAGATCCAAATGCAATCAGCGTGCGGGGGGGTGGGGGGTAATTATCAGAGTGGTTGGGAGAGGTCACATACCCAGCAGACTCAGCTTCATGGATGTAGATATTGGCCCCACAGGCTGTCAGCAAACACAGTTAAAATCAATCTATGCTCTGGTGAAGGAGATGCATTCAAAGGACACAAATCATCTTTTAAAGTCAACTTCTCTGTAATTTGTCTCAATTTCCTTTCATCTGTTATGATCCTCATTTTCTTTTCCAGCAAACGAATTCTCAATTTGCTATCGAGGGAGCTACCAGGTGTGACACTTTTTAATTTGCCAGACCATCTAACTATTCTCATTGGAAATTTCATTCTTTCTTAAAGCCAACCAAATGCTTATGGCACATGGTGCATGGGGCAGAACATCACAGAAGCATGAATAAATATCCACCACTTCAATAAGCATGTAAGTATGCTAGCAGCTACAGCTTCCCACTGAGTGTTCAGTGCAGCAGAATGATGCAGAGCTATGATCGTGGTGTATTCAAAAGACTAAGCAGATGTATCTTTGCACAACTCTGGAGGCATTCATTCATTACATCTCTTCAGGATTTAGATGCATTTGAGAAACAAGATCAATGGCATGAGACAATTTATTAGCCATGTTTTGCCAGACGATAAAGGAGCTTTTTAATACTTCTTTTCTAGAAAAACAAAGTATTATAAAAAATACTTTTCTATTTTCAATAAATATTCTTTGGCATTTTCAACAAACAAACCAGACAGGAGTAAATGTACTTACAATGCCAATGAAATTAACCTGTCCAATCACTTAGCCACACAGATACTTGATCTGCTCAACTCTAGCAACATTTATGTCCACTGTCACTCATCCACTTATAGTCACATCCTGAATTCTGTCAATACCTCTAACTCCCCCATCTCTGAAACTCTAAATTGCAAATCCCTTTCATGAGTTCCAACTCCCTTGCTTCATGTCTTTCCTTCAGACTTCCCTTGCAAAATACCAACTCCATAGTTGTGTTTGATTCAAGCCATTCATTCATGGAAATTGATGCCCTGCAAATATATGTTCTCCCATCTCAACATCGCCAAGCAATTCACCCATTTCTTTTCATATAAACTACAACAGCCATTTGGAACTTTATTCCCTAAACCCTTGACTTTCCCCATTTCCTCTTGGTTCTCAGCACACTACATTAGGTTCCATTTTACAAAGAAAGTGAAACAATTACATGATAATCCCTTCCATTTGTTACCCTTCATTTGTTACTATCCTTAATAAATTCATCCACATCTTTATGCTCTATTTTACCCTCTGTATATTATCTTCCTGTATCTCTGGATCAAGTTCCCATCCTATTTTCTCCTCTGGGATCTTGCCCTATTTAATCTCTCTCTCCCTCTCTGTCTGTCTCTCTCTTTCTCTCTTTTAACCCTTCTTTCTTCAATCCTATGAAAGCACTCATGTTCTCCCAAGTCACCTCACAGTTATATGCCCAAATAACTTTTTAAATTCTTATTTTATATCCACAGCTTTTAACATGATCACATTGTCCTTCTTTACATTTTGTCCCTTGACTTCTGTGACACCAAGCTCTTCTCCTTTTACTCCTCACATCATTCTTCCTCTTGGAATGAATACTGTATTAGGCGCCTCTCTCCAGGGCTTCCCTGACATTGCTGAAGGGCCTCAGGAATCCTCCTGTAGGCCTTTCATCTCACTCTAAATAATTCCCCAATTGCTGTTATACATCCTGATTACTTCAACTATAAGTAGTCTCTTAACAATTCCCATATTCACAGATTCAGTCTAGACCTCTGTTCTGCCCTACAGATTCCTGTTCCGACCACTTAGTGGGCATCTCCAGTGGAGGTAATTCAGAGGTTTCAAACTGAACATGTCTCAAATGAGGACTCTCATTTGCTCATCATCCAGAGTTCCATACCTGAGTCTGCTGATGACAGCGTCAGCCCCTCTTCCTACGGACACTCTGTATTCACTTTACTGCCTTATTTTTCTCCTTCATACCTTTCACCATATGACATATTACATATTTTACTTATTTATTGTCTGAGTCTTAACACTAGAATTAGGCTCCATGAAGACATGGATTTTGTTTGTTTACTGCTATATCCCTGGGACCTAATACAGTATCTGTCCCATGGAAAGTTCTTAATAAATGTCTGTGGGATGAAAGGATCCACTCAGCCAAAACCCAACAACTGCTTCTAAGGCTTCTCCCATCACTTCCCTCCTGCCTCACATCCAGCTGACCTCCAAATTCACTCCATCCCGTACTGATAATATCTTTGATATGCCCTCTCTCTTACTTTCTTACTGGCATTGCCTTAGTTCAGGGAGTAATATTCTTCCTAAATTACTCTTTCATCTGGTCTCTCTCTCTTTAGTCTTCCCTGCCACCAATGTTTTCAGTGTTGCAACCACATTAGTGTTTTTAATCTGATCACACTGTTCAGGCTTTGGAGTAAAATCTTCCAATGCCTCCCATTACCTTTTGATGAACACGTAACTAACTTATGGTGGCATCCATGGCCCTGAGCACAGTGATTCCTACCTGCTTCATCACTATTATGTTTACCTCTTTTTGACTCTATTCTAAAGCGGTGGTGAATTCTTTCAAATTATTGAATATGACCTGTAACATTGAGACTTTCTATGCACTCACATCTTTTTATCACTGATTGGCAAATCTCTTCATCTACTTCCTCTGGAGCCCTCTCTGATGTCCTGGGCTGAAGTAGGTGTTTCTGTTCTATACATTCCTCTTTCTAGCACTGATTATACCATATACCATGTTCTTTTTTTTTTTTTTTTTTTTTGAGACAAGGTCTTGCTCTGTCACCCAGGCTGGAGTGCAATGGTATGATCATGGCTCACTGCCGCCTCAATTGCCTGGGCTCAAGTGATCCTCCCAACCTACCCAACTTAGCTTACTGAGTAGCTGGGACCACAGAAGTGTGCCACCATGCCCAGCTACTTTAAAATTTTTTTGGTAGAGACGAGGTCTTTCTGTGCTGCACAGGTTGGTCTCAAACTCCTAAGCTTAAGTGATCCTCCTGCCTTGGCTTCCCAAAGTGCTGGGATTATAGGCATGAACCACTGTGCCGAGCCCTACATTGTTCTAATTGCACTCTTGCTTGTCTGTCTCCTGCACAACGCTGTGAACTCCTTGCCAGAACTTGGTAGTTTTCATGATGTGAAACACTTTGTAAATGTTTGATTAATTAATTAATAGATGAGATTAATCAGGTGAGAATAAAAGGCATCTACCACAGGATCCTAGAAATCTCAATCAACCACAGCGAAAGAGTGTCTCTGGAGAAAAATGGTACAAAACTAGGTGATTCAATATCGAAAGATGTTCACAAAAGGACCTATGTTAAAGGCTGAGAAATAGGAGTGGCATGGGAGTAGATAAGGTGGGAAGATAACCAGATAGATGTGGGAAGTAGGAGGCTGGCTATAGTTATGGAATATGGTTGAGTTGGTAAGTAGAGAGAAATAAGAGTGATGCTATTGCTTCAGGTTGCCAACAATAGGTTGTGAAATCAAAAGACTTTTGTTTAAGTCTGATGTCAACTACAGTCATAATAAGCTTTAAGAAAGACAGGGAGAAAGCAATGGCCATAACCATACTTGCATGAACAGCGAGTCCATAAAGAAATAGAAGAGGTGCAATGTCAAATATACCCTTAGTGTATCTCTCAGTGTATCTGAATTACCATTAAATGTTGACTTTAAAAATTTAAATCAAGACTGAGTCTATTGGCTGGGCACAGTGGCTCACTCCAGTAATCCCAGCACTTTGGGAGGCAGAGGCAGGTGGCTCACCTGAGCTTAGGAGTTCAAGACTAGCCCGGGCAACATGGTGAAACCCCATCTCTACCAAAAATACAAAAATTAGCTGGGTGTGATGATACATACCTGTAATCCCAGCTTCTAGGGAGGCTGAGTAAGGAGAATCACTTGAGCCTGGGAGGCGGAGGTTGCAGTGAGCTGAGATCCCACCACTGCACTCTAGCCTGGGCGACAGAGCAAGACCTGTCTCAAGAAAGAAAAAAAGACTGAGTCTGTCATAAATAAAAATAGAAAAGTAGAGTTCTGTAGGACGGTCTGATGTCTACTCACTAGACTCAAGACACTGCTACTCTCAAAATGCTTTGGTACCAGGTGAAAACCTTCCCATTTGTGACTCAGCTGCAGAGCTCAGCGTGGAGAGAGAGAGGGATGAGAAGGTCCCAGCCTAGAAACCCATAGTGCAGGTGCCCAGAGAGTTGCATTAAAGCTCCCTCCTTGTGCCAGAGCTCTGTGCACTGGGAAGTGACCAAAGCCCCTTCCCTGGTGTTTTGGACCTTACTCCAGCTATTTGATTATTTCTGGGTGTCAGTTCATAAACACTCTTACTCATTTATTTTACCAAAATGAAGAAATGATATTGACTTTAAATCTCATACAATGTGCAATAAAACATATGATTTCATTGAGAGAGATATATATATATTTTTTTTAGGAACCTGAGATACAAGTAGTAGGATCATTTTGAAATCTGTATTATCTAACTTCTGGTGGGACAAAAGCAAAAATTTATCATATTTTATTTACTTATTTATTTATTCAACTAAACATTACTAAAAAGTAAAGTCACCAAAATCAAATCATTACAGTAGAATTAAATGCAATTATAATCAAGTGTAATTAAGTACAATCAATTAAGTAAAGATCCTAGATAACATATAATTCAATCAGTAATAACAGAATCAAAAGATTATGTATTCCTTTAAAAACAACATACACATTATTACAAAATAAGGCAAATGTAATTCTTATAATGTTTCTATAACTAGATTTAACTTACAATTAGACATCTTATAATGGAAAGGTCTAAGGAATTTCAGGGATCATGAAGAATAGTTTATCTTATACTCATGGAAAATTTCACTTTGGTCACTAATTAGATATGTGGCCTTGAAAAAGTCCAAGCTTCATTTTACTTATCTTTAAAATGGAAATAATAATACTTTACTTGAAAAGTAGTCACAATGAGATATTGAATGTATCAAACATAATAAGTACTTAAGAGTAGGCATTCTTATTAATTCTATTACTGTTAGTTCAGAAAAGAAAACTTTATATGTTTTTTCTCAAATCTATTTAATCAAAGATGACCAAGCAATTGCAGGAAAAGTAGATATAATTCTCAGTGAAAATACTTACCTAAACTCTTTGCCTCATATTTGATCTTAAATCCTTGCCCCTCATTACTATAATCAGAAATTAACTGAACAAACATTTGATTATCCGAGGTGAACAGAGTCGGTGAAGCACGGCTGCCACAAAAATGACCATTCCCTCCACAGGCTCCAACGAGTGGAGAATATCAGGACCATTTCTTAGCAAGAAAGACAAATTAAAATCACATCAACTCCTTTACATTGCAAAAGAAGGAGTACGTAATTCTTATCCATTTATGTCCAGGAGAGAAAAATTATCACTTTGTTTTCTGAGTAAAGTCTATGGAAAACGTAATTAGAAAGGGTAGCAAGCAAGACCTACCACGAAGTAATCACCCTGGTGGCCAGAAGAATCTCCATTTGGAATCTGGAAAGGCTGTTCAAAATGAACAGCAATGGTCAGGCCACTTTGGACCAGGACGTCCCAAGAACAGTTGAGGTTGGATGAATAGGTCTCCAGATACTTGGGGGATGTGATGATCCCTTGTCTGCATGCAAATATCCACTGCAGCCTTCCCACAAAGAAACAAAGGTAGGTTACTTGAATAGGATTGACAACTGGATTTTTATGCTTTCTTAGTTTCCTTGGGGGGTTTTCAAAGTGTAAGCAATAAAAATGCTTGAAAATATAGCCAGAGCGTAGGAAATAGTCAGTATAACAAGTATGTATTGAGCACGTGCTGTTGGCTACTCAGTTTGTGGTGGTTGTTGAGATATGGGATATAGAGGTAAGTAATGAAGACAAATTACCTGTTTCATAAAGATTTCTTTGTAGATGGGGAAGACATACAATAAACAAATACATAATATGTGAGATGGTGATAAATTCTATAAAGAAAAATGGATGGGAGGAGGGAGAAGGGTACCTTATTGTGAGAGTTAAGTTAGAAAAGCCACATCATTGGAGTAACATCTTAGCAGAGACATTAATGAAATAAAGAATCAAGCCAGATGGTTATGTGGGAGAAAACATTCCAGTTCAGAAAACAGTTAGTGTAAAGGCTTGATGTGGTAAAGGTACATCATGGAAGTCAGAATGGATGAGGCAGAATGAGAGATTCCAAAGGTAGCATGTCCAGGTCATGCAGGAAACTGAAAAGACTTATTCTGAGTAAGAAGAGGAAGACGAAGGCTTTTGGGCATCAGAATGGCATGATCTCACTTACGTTTGAAAATATCACTCTATGTGCAGTCCTTAGACTGTAAGGAGTGGAGGGCAGGGAAGGGCAGGAGCAGAGTGTCCAATAAAAAGGGGACTGCCTGAGGCCAAGGAGAGATGATAGGCACAAGGGCTAAGCTGGTAGCAACAGAAATGGAGAGGCGTGGTTGCAATCTAGATACATTGTGAGGGTACAGCCAGAGTGATTTGTTGATGGTTAAGTGTGAGACAAACAGAAAAGTCAAAAATAACTTCAAGATTTTTGACTTAAATAATGAGAAAAATGTACTTTCCATTTGCTAACATTGTGAGGAGTATGGAATTATGGGCAGGGGTGACATGGAAAAGGGTAGGAATAAAGTGTTCAGTTTTCAAAGGTTAATTTTTTTTGTTATCGATTATCTATCTATCTAATTGGGGTACAAGTGGTTTTTGGTTGCATGGATGAATTGCATACTGGTGAAGTCTGAGATTTTAGTGCACTTGTTACCTGACTAGTATACATTACACCCAATATGTAGTTTTTTATCCCTCATACCCCACCCATCCTCCCTGCTTATGAGTCTCCAAAGTCCATTATATCACAGGTTAAATTTGAAATACATTCTAGACAAGGAGCTGCCAAATACACACACACACACACACACATACACACACACTCATAGATACACATATTTATATATATTATATATATTATATATGTATATACACACACATATATATGCACACATATGAATCAATTACAGTGGTTCTACCCTCACTATATACATACATATGTATACATGTATGTATGTATAATGAGCTGTCATACATATTAATATATACATGATTAATTCTCCAGTCATCAGGGACTAGAAGCTCATCAGCAAGGAAGGGTAGACAGCTCACACAGCTAGTCAAATTGCAGCATGAAAATTTATCTTAGGTCTAATTGCAAAGCCCATGCTCTTAAGCCACAATGCAGCCTGCGTCTCTTGAGCGTGAGGAACACAATTTATCATCAGTTGCTCCCTACTTTATAAAAGGTATATAAAAGCATGCAGGAAATATTAGATTAATTTTTAATGTTAGGTTGAGAATCTACTTTAAAATTATGTTTTTCAGTTAAAAACATGGGAGTCTTTCACTCCTCCATGGACTACTTTATTATCTTTCATTTAGTTTGGATTTAAGGCTATTACTGGACTTCACATATCAAGTTTGAAAAGTCTCAATCATACTGCGCAAGATGGCATCCCATATATGGTACCTGTTTTTCACTCATCAAGTTCATATTTCAAGAGTAACAAACTCTTCCTGCCAACCCTCAAATGGATGACTTTAACCAAGTGATTTATAAGGATCAATGATGATGTTTTGCTCCTTCGATGAGTTACGGATATGAGCGGTGCTCTAGTTCCAGCCCTCAGCTAGGCTGAAAAAAATGCTTTAAAGCTCTGTCTCATGCATTCCATGGACATACCTCTTCTAGAGTGACGATGCCCCACCCAGAGACCTGAAGCAGGACACTTTTGTACGACTTGGCTACAGTGCTTTGGATGAGGACTCAGCATTGACATAAGGGGAGCCAGCCATCCAGAGCCTGGGCAGAGATCCATGTCCTCTGACTTGCCTTGTGTCCTGGTGCCCAAAAATATTAGGAAGAGAGAAAGAGAGAGGAAATGAGACGAGATGGGATAAAATGGTATCAAAAAAATATTTAAACTCATTACTCTTGTGAAAGGATGCATTGAAGCCTGCCCTGGTTACACTGCAGTCCGAGGTGTAGCGGATGAACATGTACTCTCTCATAGACCGGCTGGGCCCAGGGATTTCTCTGCCAGCGAACTGCTAGCTGCTGGGCCAAGTCATTGTCTCCTACGTTGAAAGAGAGGAAACAGCATGAAAATACAGTCTTGAGAATTTACTCTACCATCATTTGCAACTTAGCCAAAGTAGCTCACATATTTTTTTCAGAACATCAGGATTCATAAGAGACAATGCGATTTTCAAAAAGAAGGACCTCTCAGGGGTGATATCATTCTGGTTCCAGCTTGCAATGGTGCTGCCTGCCCTTTTCTTACATCGTGTCTTTTTTTTTTTTTTTTTTTTTTTTTCTTGAAATGGAGTCTCCCTCTGTTGCTGAGCTTGCCCAGGCTGGTCTCCAACTCCAGAGAACCCACCTCGGCCTCCCAAAGTGCTAGCGAGAGGTGACAACGTGCTAGCAACCCTAGCTCACTCTCGGCGCCTCCTCGGTCTCGGCGTCCGCTCTGGCCCCCCTCTAGGAGCCCTTCAGCCCGCCGCTTCGCTGTGGGGGCCCCTCTCAGGGCCTGGCCGAGGCCAGAGCCGGCTCCCTCTGCTCACGGGGAGGTGTGGAGGGAGCCGCGCGGGCGGGAGCCCGGGCTGCGCGCGGCTCTCGCGGCCCAGCGCGGGTTCCCGGTGGGCGCCGGCTCCGCAAGACCCACACTCAGTGCGGCCAGCCAGCACCTGCTGGACTTGATCGAAGGCTGAATCCCATGCGTGGACCGCCGTTCCCTCTTTGCGGGATCCTTGGCCATGATACATACCAGGTCTCCCTCTCTTCCGCGGTTCCCTTGTTTTCCTCTTGATTGTCTGGGATGAGCTCCCTCTGGGCTGCTGGGGCTAGGTACTGCAAAGTCCCCAAGCAAGTGCCAGTGAGACGTGAAGCCGGCTGGGCTTCTCGGACAGGTGGGGACTTGGAGAACTTTTGTGACTTGCTAAAGGATTGTAAACACACCAATCAGAGCTCTGTGTGTAGCTAATCGGATGAGGGACTTGGAGAATTTTGTGTCTAGCTAAAGGATTGTAAACGCACCAATCAGCACTCTGTGTCTAGCTAAAGGTTTGTAAACACAC
Organism: Macaca fascicularis; assembly: GCF_037993035.2. Classification (NCBI taxonomy): domain Eukaryota; kingdom Metazoa; phylum Chordata; class Mammalia; order Primates; family Cercopithecidae; genus Macaca; species Macaca fascicularis. The sequence goes on along the minus strand of NC_088383.1, from coordinate 49,537,363 downwards.
CAATCAGCACTCTGTCAAAATGGACCAATCAGCTCTCTGCAAAATGGATCAATCAGTAGGATGTGGGTGGGGCCAGATAAAGGACTAAAAGCAGGTCTCCCAAGCCAGCTGTGGCAACCTGAGGAGGTACTCTTCTAAGCAGTGGTGGCTTTGTTCTTTTGCTCTTCACAGTAAATCTTGCTGTTGCTGACTCTGGGTCTGTGCCCCCTTTGAGAACTGTAACACTCACTGTGAAGATCTGCAGGTTCACTCCTGAAGCCAGCAAGACAAGGAACCCATCAGCAGGAAGGAACAACTCCAGACGGGAGGAACAAATAACTCCCGAAGCGCAACCTTTATGAACTGTAACACTCACGGTGAAGGTCTGCGGTTTCACTCCTGAAGTCAGTGAGACCACGAACCCACTAGAAGGAAGAAACTCTGGACACGTCTGAACATCTGAAAGAACAAACTCCGGACACACTATCTTTAAGAACTGTAACACTCATCTCGAGGGTCCTCGGCTTCATTCTTTAAGTCAGCGAGACTAAGAACCCACGAACTGTGGACACACTAGGATTCCAGACATGAGCCACTATACCTGTCCTGAGACCTCAGTGTTTTTTTTTTTTTAATACTTTAAGTTCTAGGGTACATGAGCACAATGTGCAGGTTTGTTACATATGTATACTTGTGCCATGTTGGTGTGCTGCACCCATCAACTCATCATTTACATTAGGTATATCTCCTAATGCTATCCCTCCCCTTACCCCCTCGCCACAATAGGTCCCAGTGTGTGATGGTCCCCTTCTTGTGTCCAAGTGATCTCATTGTTCAATTCTCACCTATGAGTGAGAACATGTGGTGTTTGGTTTTCTGTTCTTGACATAGTTTGCTGAGAATGATGGTTTCCAGCTGCATCCATGTCCCTACAAAGGACACGAACTCATCCTTTTTTATGGCTGCATAGTATTCCACGGTGTGTATGTGCCACATTTTCTTAATCTAGTCTGTCACTGATGGACATTTGGTTTGGTTCCAAGTCTTTGCTATTGTGAATAGTGCCACAATAAACATACGTGTGCATGTGTCTTTATAGCAGCATGATTTATAATCATTTGGGTATATACCCAGTAATGGGATGGCTGGGTCAAATGGTATTTCTAGTTCTAGATCCTTGAGGAATCGCCACACTGTTTTCCACAATTATTGAACTAGTTTACAGTCCCACCAACAGTGTAAAAGTGTTCCTATTTCTCCACATCCTCTGCAGCACCTGTTGTTTCCTGACTTTTTAATGATTGCCATTCTAACTGGTGTGAGATGGTATCTCATTGTGGTTTTGATTTGCATTCTCTGATGGCCAGTGATGATGAGCATTTTTTCATGTGTCTGTTGGCTGTATAAATCTTCTTTTGAGAAGTGTCTGTTCATATCCTTTGCCCACTTTTTGATGGGGTTGTTTTTTTCTTGTAAATTTGTTTGAGTTCTTTGTACATTCTGGATATTAGCCCTTTGTCAGATGAGTAGATTGCAAAAAATTTCTCCCATTCTGTAGGTTGGCTGTTCACTCTGATGGTAGTTCCTTTTGCAGTGCAGAAGCTCTTTAGTTTCATTAGATCCCATTTGTCAATTATGGCTTTTGTTGCCGTTGCTTTTGGTGTTTTAGACATGAAGTCCTTGTCCATGCCTATGTCCTGAATGGTATTACCTAGGTTTTCTTCTAGGGTTTTTATGGTTTTAGGTCTAACATTTAAGTCTCTAATACATCTTGAATTAATATTTGTATAAGGAGTAAGGAAAGAATCCAGTTTCAGCTTTCTACTTTCCCAGCACCATTTATTAAATAGGGAATCCTTTCCCCATTTCTTGTTTTTGTCAGGTTTGTCAAAGATGTAGATGTGTGGTATTATTTCGACCTCAGTATTTTTTAAGGAGCATATCTGAGTTCTTCCACACTGGCCACTTACACATGGCACAGGGTTAGAATCTGGGTTATAACATTCAATGCACTGAATAGCATTTAATCTGTAAATTTGGAGAAGTATGGCCATTTTAGCAATATTGATTTTTCCTATCTATGAGCATGGAATGTTCTCTTCATTTGATAGGGTGGAGGGTGGCAGAAGGGAGAGTAGCAGAAATCTCTTGCAATTGGGCATATGTTGCTATTTTTGGCTTTAGTGAGTGAGCTCCTGAGATCTTCCCATGGGAGGATCTGTTGACCCAGGGACCCAGAAGCAGTGCAACCCAAGACCAGTGGGTGAAGTCAAAGAAGTGTCCGCCTGATGGCATCTTATCTATCCTCAGCTTGTAGACTGTGGCCACCCCCTGCCCCCATTCTCTTTGTTCTCAGCCCCACCAACCAAAATGTACCTGTTCCAGAATCCTTTTTCTTGAGGTCCTGTTCTGTGCTAAGTGGAAGCTAGCTAACACGCTAATTCTTCAACCGTATATTTTTAAAAGGAACCACTGCAAGCGTGAGAACTTCAGAATGGTGGCAGGCTGTGGAGAAAATAAGACGGGGGAGTGTAAGTCTGTCACTTTGCAACTCCTAATTAGCCCATGTTCGCGGCTGATCCTGAAAAAGGTTTCTTTTGCTATTGATGATAGAATGTCTATCAAACAGAATTGATGTAATAGCAAAATATTATACATAGATTTTCAGTTGATGCACTCTCTCCTAAATAACTTGGTGTGTGTGTACATGTGAGTATGTGTGCAGGATGTTAGAGAAGATACACTAAGAAGTGCGATACTTAGGTACATGCATTCTTCTAGAACATCTCTTCTCTTTTTTTATGTTTTTATTTTTTAGAGATAGTGTCTTTATCACCCAGGCTGGAGTACAATGGCATGATCCTAGCTTTCTGTAACCTGAAACTCCTGGGCTCAAGCAAGCTTCCCAGATGGATGTGCACCACCATGCCTGGCTAATTTCCCCAGGCTGGACTCGATCTCCTGGGCTCAAGTGATCCTCGTTCCTTGGCCTCCCAAAGTATTGGAGTTACAGGCCACTGTGAGCCACTGTGCTTGGCCTTCTTAACTTTTCTTAAGTCACTGACTTTTTAAAATAATAGAGTGAAAACTACAACCCTGATCCGTAGAGAAGTGCATGTGATGGTTCTAATTTCAGCAGGCTTATGGATCCCATTGTGTTCATCCATGAGTTCTTTAGAGGTCCATGTAGCTCAGATTTAGAAATTCCAGAGTTGGGTAAAGATAACACTAATATGTTTGCAGGCAGTGTGAATATAGTGATGCAATTTTTTTTTTTTTTTTTTTTTTTTTTTTTTTTTTTGAGACAGGGTCTTACTCTGTCACCCAGGTTGGAAGGCAGTGGCACGATTTCGGCTTACTGCAATCTCCATCTCCCAGGTTCAAGCGATTCTTCTGCCTCAGCCTCCCTAGTAGCTGGGACTACAGACGTGCATCACCATTCCCAGCTAGTTTTTGTTTTTAGTAGAGATGGCTTTCACCATGTTGGCCAGGTTGGTCTTGAACTCCTGGACTCAAGCAATCTGTCTGCCTTGGTCTAGTGATGCTATTTCTTAAAGGAGATGCTTCTTGGAAATTTGTATGAAACTTTAGATGATTTTTAATGCATCACAGAACTCATTCTTGATGGCTTCTTTAAAAATGTAGCTAAGTGCCTCCTTATTAATCTGCTTAAATTTACATTTGGTTAAATAAGAATTTGTAATCCTGTAGCTCCCAGGCTTGAATGGAACATGGTGTGGGCACATGCAGATTTTTTTAAAGGGAATACCTTTCCCATTTCCATTTTTCGTTTTCTTCTTTAGCTTCGTAAGCCAAAACCACTTGAATACAATTGATAACCAGTTAACCAACTCATTGACCTTGCATTTTGCTGTTTTCAGTCTGAACCCTCTTTTGTCTAATTTTTTGCTATTTCTTTAGCTTTTTTTCCCCCTGCCTAAATATTCTTTGTTCTAGTCACCTGATTTTTTCTAAAATCTGAAGTTCCTACCTCTCTCTCTGAATTTTGCTCATCCTTCAGAAAGTTGAGATGAATGCTCATCTTTCTCTGTGAAGCCCTCCTTTTCATCCAACTGAACCAGCCCTGTGTGGAAAGAAATACAAGGCACCCCACAGCCTATGGGACCATCAAGAACAACACCTATGTAATAACTTCAGCAGGAGATGAAAGGGAAAGAGCAAATTTGTTGAACCCTCACTCTGTATCACGTGAAGGAAACAGGTGTAAAGTGGTTAAATGACCAGAAGGAGGGAAAGACAGAGCTTTCTGCACGGCTTCCAAGTGGCTGCTCCACCATGTCCCCTGCTGTCTCTGCAAGTGATGTGTGTGTGCACTTGAGATGTCCCATCAGGTCAAGCTAGGAGCACCATGGACGAAGTGTTCCTGTGGCTCTGGATCCTTACTCATTCCAATAGAAGAACAGGGACAGTTCCTAAGGTTAAAAGCCATAGTTGTGTTAGTTCAGAGGGAAAGATCAAAGCTCCCATGTGGATTTGGTGGATTTTCCTAGCCCTGGGACTCTTCCTTTCCCTCCCCTTCCTGCCCTCCTCATGCAGTGACCCTAAAGATAAGGTCCAGTAGGAAGAGAAGCAGTCCAGTTTTGTCCTCTTGCTGGATTAATTCCCTTTTGTTTGTTTTTGTTTTTGTTTTTGTTTTGAGACAGGGTCTTTCTTTGTTGCCCAGGCTGGTACAGTGGCACAATCTCAGCTCACTGCAGCCTTAACCTCCAGGTTCAAGTGATATTTCCACCTTAGACTCCTGAGTAGCTGGGACTACAGGCATGCACCACCATGCCAAGCTAATTTTTTGTAGAGGTGGTATTTTGCCCCATTGGCCAGGCTGTTCTGAAACTCCTGGGCTCAAGTAACCCACCCACTTCAGCTTCTTCCCAAAGTGCTGGGATTACAAGTGTGAGCCACTGCACCCAGCTAGATTAATTCTTAATTGTAAAAGGAGACAGAAACTAATGGCAAAACATGCTTTTTATGTGTGTGTGTAAGAGTGCAAGATAGAATGTGACTTGCTTACTGTCTACCACGTAATGCTAATAATCGAGGCTTACGTGTAGATATACATTCATACATATTATACATAATAAAGACATGTACTCACATAAAAGAGCCTAGATCACTCCTTTTATAACACTGAGCTTGTTTTTCTCCATTGATGGGTTGAAGTTTTTTTTCATATTCTCTTTCTCTCTCTTCCCAGTGTTTTGGAATTTCCTGGGCAATTTTCCTACTCTTCCTTTTCTTACGCTTCGCTGGGTGTCACTTCCTCCCCATGCCACTGAATGCCATTGAATGCCATTTCCTTTCCTCTCGGTGCTGCTTCTCCCTCCCAGCTCCCCAATTAAACCTCTTTATTCAAGTACAGCTTTGCTGGAGGGGTAGCGCATCAGAACTGGAGTCAATTTAGAAGCGGTGTTCCTGCAAGATTTCAGAGTTCATATATCCTCCTGAAGACGCTTTGGAAGTTAACACAAGATTCAGAAATTAATTTTTATATCCTCGGAGGAGAAGAAATCTATGCTTGTCAGTTTTTCAGGAGATTTGTTTGGTTATGCATACACACCTTTTATAGCTCAGGAGCATATATTTTTGCATGTTTGGCTTTATACTTTAAAATCTACCTTATTAATTGCTTATACTTTTTCCTCTAATTTTCATGTAATTGATTTTTCACATTGCTTCTGAAAGAGTAGGACCATTGTGTTGCAGTGAGTTAAGCCAGGGATTTTTTTTGTTTACTAAAGTGACTTAGGCTATAGAATCCTGAGGCGGCTCATACTAGGATAGAGTGAGCATGTGCTTTTGGGGCACAGGTTCTCAGTAAATACTTGTTGTTTATTAACTGAAAGCAGCATTACCTTTGTTATTTATAAAGCTAATAATATTTGGAGAACTTTGTTACTTATAAAGCTATTATTTGTTGGCCTTTTTGGGGTAGATGCTTAGATATTTTGATATTTTACGTTTACCTTGAGGAACATGTAGAACCTTCTAAATGAGAATTTCACTGTTTCATAAACTTTATGTTTAAACAACTTAGAACTACTGTAATTCACTCCTTTAATAGCTGCTTTGGGTGAAATCCCATAAAATCTGTGAAGCCAGTTATCATTAGTATACTTTTGGACTTCAAACTCTTATGGTAATATGTAATAAGTTCATTATCCACCTTGTGTTTTTGTCCAGAAAACAAACATAATTAATCACTGTAACTACAAATGACTTTTTTTTTTTTTTTTTTTTTTTGCATATAAAGTGCTTTCCAGAGGAAAAAAGCCTTGAATTCCCTAGCATACTGAATCAAGTCACTCAGTGGCAAATTCATAGTGACCAAGGGTGGTCATGCAAAGAAATGTCACCTGCTATACTTCAAAACACTGAGCCCTAATGGCAGGATGCTGGGTGGTAGTAATGGCACAGACAGACCAGCTTGGGTGCAGCTGATTGGGGTGCTTTTTGAGCAAAAGCATCTTGTGGCCCTTGAGGCAAAGACACAAAGCTGTAAGGAGTGGCAGACTCTGGGAGCAGCAGGCACCACACAAAAACATAAGGATGAGAGCTCTGCTTGGGTGCAGCCCACGGGAGGGTCAGGGGGTCACACTTTGGTCTTTAGAGTCATACGGTTACCAGCGACAGCCAGGTTCTCTTCAGCTCCAGAAGGGCAGCACTAGACCCTGCACCATGCTAACGCACACCCACGGCTGCCAGGAAGCCAGAAGCTGCTCTGAACACATGATGCTTTCCATCCACAGCACAGGCATGAAATCTGGAGTTATCCATCTTAAGCAATACTGATCTTAGCATAAAATCCTGTGTGGGGAAGCAGAAGTTGACTAGAAAGTGTTTGCTTGTGGCACCCACATTGAACGTGTTAGCTATCTAGAGTATCATGTGTTTCATTCTTGTCAATCCCCCAGCTCAATAGGCGTCTTCATTTGGATAAGATTGATTATTATACTCATCGCATTATTGCACAGGGTAAGGGACATATGTGTTGGATTGATTATCCTGATGCTGCCAATGAATTAAGTTTTCTGAACCAAAATATGGTTCCCAAAGCAGCAACATCAGCATCCCCTGAGAAGTTGCTGGAAATTCAGATTCTCAGGCTTTACCCCAAACTTACCAAATCAGAAACTCCGGGATACCCCTCCATCTGTGTTTCAGCAAGTCCTCTGGCGATTCTGATGTCTCTGTGGTTTGAGACCCACTGCCATAGAGCAGGGCTGTCTAATAGAACGTTCTGTGGTGATGGAAATGGTCAGTATCCCTGCCATGCAGTAGTGGAACCACTAGACACCACATGTGTCTGTTGAGCTCTTGAAATGTGGCTGCTGTGACCAAATAATAGCATTCATCGCTTAATTTAATTTTGATTAATCTGGGTTTAAATTCAAATAGCTGCATGTAGCTAGTGGCTGTCCATCAGATAGCCCAGCCCCAGAACACACCCTGTTAATTATTATTGTGTAACTCCTAAAATGCTTAAGCTATTGGTTGTGGAATTATTAATTTTAGATCATAGAACAGAATCTTCCTTACTCAATTCAACAGAATTGAAATGCAATTGTTATAAATTAAGTAGTTGATTTTGATTCTTCATGTGGAGGGGAGATAGTTTGTGGGCTGCTGGCCGGTTGAGGGAAACTGTTCTTGAGCTGATTGATTGTTGATTTTGTGAATGTGCATCAACTGCATTGCCGGGTGGCTCATGATTGTTGCAGATGTAACCAATGGCCATAGATACATGTCCTTTTAGGAGTAAAGCTGTTGCTCAGGGAGGGGCCGTGTCAGTCCAGAAATCAGATGGACTCTGGTTTCTCCAGCCTGTCCAGCAAAGTGGAGGTGCTTCCAGCCAAAAAGAAGTTAATGAGCCCTGCAGGCACTTTGGTCTGACTGCAGGCAAGCAGGTTGGTTTTCCAGCCTCCTGGGGCACCCCTGGAGGAAGCAGATGGGATGGGAAGTAAACCTGACTGATATGAGATATCACACTTTTTCTGGCTGGGCTCCAGGCCCCTGTTCATGTTTTTAGTTACCTGGATAGCCTTGGTATCGGAGTTTACATGAACCATGGCCAAGCTTATCGCCATACGAATGTTTGAAGAATGATTGAATAGCAAATGGGATAGATGAATTACAGCCTATGGAAAGTCCTTCTGCTGCCAATTTATAGTTTGTGCTTTATGAGATAAAGATGTCTTTGGCTTTTACATTTGTATTTTCAAGTATAAATATATATATATACACACACACACACACATACATACACACACTAAGGAAGGAGGAAACTTTCAGGTCCCCAGTGGTTGATTTTCACCTTTGATCTGCATACTAGTATTCATAGCATGCTGCTGAGTTGACTTTTTTATTTCTATATAATAATAGTATATCGATCTGTTGCTAATCTGATGTAACCTTTGTGTGTGTGTATGTGTATGTATGTATGTGTGTCTATATGTGTGTGTGGTGTTGATCAAGATACATTATTCCAGAGGCCAAAATCAGAAACTAGGGAGGTAGAATATTTCATTATTTAAAATTGAGCTAATATAATGCAATGTTAAGAGGACAGCTCTTCAGATACTGGGTTATTTAAACAGCTTCAATGTACGTCACCCAGGAAGGGATTTGGAGGTTGCTGTCTTTCTTCTGGTGGCAATGCAAGAAAACCAAAAGGAAAAAAACAATTGCACTTAAAAGATCCTATACGACAACTATAAGTATGTATGCTTCGTAATATTCAATTTTATAGGCTGCTATGGTACACAAATTCCCTTTTGTGCATTTTTGCTCTGTTTCCCTCTTCATTGTCCATCTGAAACAAACTATGCCAAGCACTTAGCTAATGATACACGAAAAAGCATTTCAGCGGCCACTCAGAAGTGAGCGATTGCTTATGAAAAACCCATAAAAAATAAGTAAGACTGATAGGTGAATTCAATGGTCCTTTTGGAGTTATATCTTTCTTTGCTTTGAAGAAAAGCAAAATGTGCTGCTGCCATCCCTTGCTAGGAGTTCTGTTCCCAGATTCACATTTATGTTTCCATGGTGGTACCACCAAACATAGCAGAACTGAAGAATTTGGAAGTGCTCAGCTTTTTAAATAACCAGATCAAGGAGCTGCCCACACAGATCAGCAGCCATCAAAAACTCAAACACCTGAACCTTGGGTGAGTATCAGTGGAGGGGAAAGGATGGAGAGGAAGAGAGTGGAAGGGGCGTGCTGGGTAAGGCCAGGGGAGGAATTCCATTTATATCATTGCACAGAAGTGGATTTCTAATTTCTTTTTGTGTTTTGGGCTTTAAAAAAAGTTTTATTGTTTTAATATATCCTTTCGGTGGCCTACATTAGTGAATATTTGAGAGCTAATTGAGAAGCTAATAGTTGGCATAATAAGGAAGTTACATTTTTACTGTATTTTGTGTCCAGTAAAATTTTATCTCAGTTCTCTTGACCAAGAAGGGACTTACTTGCCTAGCATGAACTGGCAGACAAGTTGTAATATGGTTGATTTTTTTTCTCTCTGTGTTAAATAGGAACGGTTTACAAAGCACCTTCATGCCATGGAGGGAAGAATGTATTCCCTAATGTTGCTTCATTCATTTTTGCAATTCTTCTCTGTAGTTGAGAGGTGACAATTCTCTGTCTTTCTTTATGCCAAGGTGAAGAGAGGAGTTTTGATTCAACTGAGGTTGCAGAACCAGGTAGCAGTAAATAATAATAATGATAACCTGTCTTCATGTATTGCTTTGCAGCACTTGATCCTCTCAACATTTGTGAGGTAGGGAGGGCAAGTTTTAGTGCTTTCATTTTATACAGAGGAAGCCAAGCCTTTTCAAAGGGGCTAAGGGACTGGGTTCTGGTCACCCCTGAGGTTAGTGGCCAAGCTGGGAAGAGAACCCCATAGGTTATGGGTCTAAAGGCTCCATCAGACACCATTGATATGGTTTGGATCTGTGTCCCCACCAAATCTCATGTGGAATTGTAATCTCCAGTGTTGGAGGTGGGGCCTGGTGAAGGGTGATTAGATCATAGGGGGGGAGCTCTCATGAATGGTTTAGCACCATCCCCTCTTGGTAGTGTCTTTATGATAGTGAGTGAGTTATTGCAAGACCCCTCGTGCTATCCTTCTCCTGCCATGTAATACACAGGCTCCTTCATTGCCTTCCACCATGAGTAAAAGCTCCCTGAGGCTTCCCCACAAGCAGCGGCTGCCATGCTTCTTATACAGCTGGTAGAACCATGAGTCAGTTAAACCTCTTTTCTTGTAAGTTACCCAGCCTCAGGCATTCCTTTATAGCAATGGGAGAACAGACCAACACATCCATAGACCCAAATCGGAACTGCGGCATCAGAATTCCATCTTCATTGGCACAGCTGTTAGATGAAACTGCCCACTCATGTTTCTGTCTCTGTGCAAAGTCGTATATTCATTAAATTTTAGCCACTAAATGCTCTGGTTAAGTTAGTGATTGATGTGGAGTGGCAATAGATGCTGGCCAGATATTTGCCTTTTTTAAAATTTATTTATGTATTTTATGAGATGGAGTCTTGCTTTGTCGCCAGGCTGGAGTGCAGTAATGTGATCTCGGCTCCCTGCAACCTCTGCCTCCCAGGTTCAAGCAATTGTCCTGCCTCAGCCTCTCGTGTAGCTGGGACTACAGGCTCACACCACCATGCCCAGCTAATTTTTGTGTTTTTAGTATAGACGGGTTTTACCATGTTGGCCAGGATGGTCTCGATTGATCTCTTGACCTCGTGATCCACCCACGTGACATCCCAAAGTGCTGGGATTACAGACGTGAGCTACCACGCCCAGTCGCAAATGACATATTTAAACGCTCACAGCACTGCCTGCCTGGGGCCTAGGAATTGTTGTTTTTTTGGCACTGTTGAGTATAATGTGTGAGGCAGGCAGCTGTAAGGTCAGAGGTCAGACTAGACAGGGAATCCTGGATATCTGCTGTTCAGTGAATGAGGATTTACTAAGTTCCCAGTGTGTACCAGGCGTGGTTCTAGCTACTGGCCATCCAGCCCTGATGGAGCTTCCATTGCAGTTGAGGAAACCAATCATAAACAAATAAATGTTTATAATAATGACAGGGAGTCAAAAGTGCTAATGAAAGGCCTCTGTGCTAAATAAACAAGCTCCTCCAGGGCATGGTGGCTCACGCCTGTAGTCCCAGTGCTTTGGGAGGCTGAGGCTGGTGGGTCAGCTGAGGCCAGGAGTTCAAGAACAGCCTCCTCAAGATGGTGAAACCTCATCTCTACTAAAAATACAAAAATTAACTAAGTGTGGTGGCGTGCACCTATGATCCCAGCTATTCTATCCAGGAGGTTGAGGCAGGAGAATCGTTTGAACCTAGGAGGCAGAGGCTTCAGTGAGCTGAGATCGTACTCCAGCCTACGTGACAGAGTGATACTACATCTCAAAAATAAATACATAAATAAATAAATAAACGAGCTCCAATTTTATCGTGCTGACAATTGAGAAATTTGCATAGCCGAGTAGTGGATATGAGATATGGTCAGATTTTCCTACAAAAGATCAGTGTGGAGAAGAGGGTGGAGGGAGGGAAACTAGAGGTTAGGAGACCAGTAAGAACATGAGCTTCATGTCCCATGTGAACTAGGACAGTGACAGTGGAGGCAGGGAAGGATTTTATATGAAAACTATACAGTTGGTAACATTGACAGCAGTAACTGATGGGATAGAATGATACCTATGTTTCTGTGTTGGACAGCTGAAAAATAGAGCAGATGGAGACAGGTTTGTGAAGAAACTAATAAGCTCAGGTTTTGTTCTGTTTGGTTTGAGGCACCGTAGGACAGAGCTGTAAACTTTTCTTTTTATTTTCCGTTTTTCTTGTTTTGTTTTGTTTTGTTGTGTGTGTGTTTGTTTGTTTGTTTGTTTTTAATTTTGGGGACAGAGTTTTGCTCTTCTTGCCCAGGCTCCAGTGCAATGGTATGATCTCAGCTCACTGCAACCTCTACCTCCTGGGTTCAAGCGATTCTCCTGCCTCAGCCTCCCGAGTAGCTGGGATTACAGGCATGCACCACCACATCCAGCTACTTTTGTATTTTTAGTAGAGATGCCATTTTACCATCTTGGTCAGGCTGGTCTCGAACTCCTGACCTCAGGTGATCCACTCGCCTTGGCCTCCCAAAGTGCTGGGATTATAGGCATAAGCCACTGTACCCAGCCCTAAACTTTTCTTTTTCATGAATGCATCTTAGTTGCCTTCTTGTTCTCTTTGGAGTTGTTTACACTTTGGCTGTCGTTGTTTTATTGATTGTGTAAAGCTTTTTGTATTTAATTGTGTAGCTGCATAGATGGAGTTGTCAAAGTTTGAAGAAAACCTCCAGTTCTTAGGGAAAGGAGCTAAGATGGGTTTCACTAAAGGATGCCTCTGTCCTCAAATGGCATGAAGAATTATGTTCACACAGTAAGGCAAGTTACAGGGAGGACGCCTTATTCTAAGGAGCCAGGGTGAAAGAAAGCATACACACAGGAGATCACAAAATGGAGCAGGCAAGCCACTTGTATGCGTGATCCAAAAGGCATCCTCAATAAGAATTTGCTTTCAAAGTTTTATATAGTATTTGCAGTTTATTCTGTTGCTTGTAAGACATGAGATAATTTTAGGCCACCTGAATAAATAAAAGAAAGTTTATTTCTATTCTTAATTGCTTAAATACAGTTTATTTCCTAGAGTTATTTTCCAAAAAATGTGAAACCACACATGTTCCCATGCTGATGATTATTTCTAGGATAACTTCACAGCAGGACCACTGTGCCCAACTATTCAGAAATAACGTTTGACCTTGTTTGTTGCTAGAGCTTGTCTCATGAACACATAGAAGTTTTTATTAAGTACCATGTGGGGTACTTATGGATTTGGATTATTTATTTATTTATTTATTTATTTATTTATTTATTTATTGAGACAGGGTCTCGCTCTGTCTCCCAGGCTGGAGTGCAGTGGCGTGATCTCCGCTCACTGCTACCTATGCCTCCTGGGCTCAAGTGATCCTCCCACCTCAGCCTCCTGAGTAGCTGGGACCACAGGTAGGTGCCACCACACCTGGCTAATTTTTGTAGTCTTTTTTGTAGAGACGGGGTTTTGCCATGTTGCCCAGGCTGGTCTTGAGCTCCTGAGCTCAAGCAATCTGCCTGTGTTGGCCTCCCAAAGTGCTAGAATTACAGATATGAGCCACCGGGCTCAGCCTAGATTTTTTTACTATTTATTTTTGATAACTGTGAGTAGGTCACTGTGGAGTTGAGAAAATTAGTGCCTTTAGCCAAGAAGGTTTTATTGAAGCTGGAGGTGCTCAAGACAACCTGCAGAGAAGAAACTGCTCTGAAAAGGAGTCTGTACAGACCTTTCTGGGGCTTTAGAAGAAAAGGAAAACAGATGCTGAATAGCCTTAGACATCCCGGTTTTATATGCAGACATTTGCCCACTTCCAACATGCATTTGAAAAATCTTCCCATGCAAACAAAGAATTGATACCAATTGGCATAGCTGAGCCCTATGAAGCTTTATGTTTCAACACCTGAAGTCACCTGAGATTAAGCAAGTGTGGCACAAATGGTAAAACCACACTTGATATTCAGACCATCCCAAGTGGCTTGTCATGAGGTGAGCTTGCTCGCTTAGGGCTGATTCAAAATTTTCTCTCAAATCTTTTGAAAAATAATTCTAGCAACTGCTCTCCTTTCCTGAGAAGCCACGTGTGAATCATGGATCGGGTGTTGGGTGCTTCACATATTTTCTCTCTCACCCTCCCAGTGATCCTGCCCTGAAGATGTTATCAGCCTTATTTTATACTTGAGGAAATTCAGTCTCAGAGAAGCTGAGTAACTTGGTCAAGGTCACGCAGCTGGCAAGTGCTGGAGCCAGACTCCTCACCTAGCTGTCTCCTACCTTAAAGCTCCATTCTTTTCCTACTCCCCCTGTAACCTCTCATGGAAACCTTGATTGCTAGCAGTGTCAGAGTGGGGCCCTGAACGTGGAATTCCCACATGTGGAAATGTGGATGGATGGAGATGGATGTTAGCACCTGCTGAGGGGAAGGGGGACAGCCAGTGTGTTCCAGCCTTCATTCTGCAGAAAGATGCCAACAGGTCACAGTGCACATGGTCTGGCCTCCGAAGAGGTGGCCAGAAGTCTCTGCAGTTCCTTGCCCGCTTTGTAGCTGGGGCTGTTGCTAGCAGCTCTTCTGAAGTTTCAGCATTTGTTTAAGGACTTCCTTTCTGCCCCCCAGGGTGGCGTGCCTACTACTGTTACATACTGCTGTCAGCTGCACGTGGGACTCTGCTGTGTTCCTTACACGTTGTAGGTATTGTTTTGTCACTCAAAGGAAAAAGGAACCTTTGGTTAAGTAGATTCTTGCCACCAAGAGGTGGAGGGGCTCCAGGCTTGCTCTGGGCTGGAGATTGAATGGGAGCTCTCTCTCAAGTGAGATGCCTCTTCCCTCTAAGCCTGTTTAACTGTGGATTTCCTGTACCTAATATTGCAAAAGCGTATTTCTTTATTTGCAGAGAAAAATGTTAAGGAATCAGCAGTTTTCAAAAACGGATAACTTAAAGCAGTGTTTAAAGACAGAAGCACCTAGTGTATGCTTCCCTACCTCCCTTCCTGTCTCTGACTTGCACTTCTTCTCAGAATCCTTGCATAGGAGCCCACGGGTCTGGAGTGGCTTTGGCCTCCGTGAGGTACAGGGTGCTTCCAGACACATGTCACCCACTTCTGAAGTCTTTGCTCCTTACTCTCTCTCAGGCTGTTTTTTCATCTCAAGATGGCATTAATTACAAGCTCCATCTTGCCTGTATTACAAGGTAGTTTTAGTGAACAAGCGAAGTACTTGCCATAATGTGCTTCACAAATTGTGACTTCATGGAGAATGTTCATTGTTGCTGTCATGGCAGTAGATAGTCGTGAAGCTAGTTTTGCTGGGTGTAGTCTGTCTGGGACATTTTCTTACTGAGATGGGGAACCCACGTTTCCATTTTGGTTTCCCCCTCTGCTGTCAGCTGTTTCTGGTGAGGCCCGCTTGGTAGGACGGGACTGAGCTTGATCTGTTATGAGAAGCATCGATGACTGGAATGATTTTTATTGTCACAGTCCCTTCCACCTTTCAATACCTATCAACTTTTATTAAAGTTTTTTTTTCTAATTGGCTTTTAAGCATGCTCAAAGGGAACTGCATTGAGAAAAATAAGGGGCTTAAAGAAAAGGATAAAAGATAGTGTAGAAAAAAAATCCCTTAACGTCACACACTGGGGCCTGTTGGGGAGTGGGGGGATAGGGGAGGGATAGCATTAGGAGAAATACCTAATGTAAATGATGAGTTGATGGGTGCCGCCAACCAACATGGCACATATATACCTAGGTAACAAACCTGCATGTTGTGCACATGTACCCTAGGACTTAAAGTATGATTTTAAAAAAGAAAAAAATTTCCTTAGATTTCACTGGAAACATGCAGACACAAACACGTACACACACCCTCACACACACCACACACACATACTGCATAAACACACATACCACTACACCCCTACACACACCCCATACACATACCACACCATACCACATCCATACCCCACACACACACACCACACACATACCACACACACCACCACACCCTCCACACACACACCACACCACACACACACACCACACCGCACACACACCCCACACCCACCCACACACACCACACACACACCACATCCCCTGCACACACCACACACACAGCACACCCTCCACACACCACACATAACACCCCCGTACACACACACATAACACTACACACAACACCACATACACCCACACACACTACACACACCCCCACACACACCCACACACAATTGACCCTTGAACAACACGTGGCTTGAGGAAGCAACACACTGACCCCCCATGCAGTCAAAAATCCACGCATAACTTTTGATCCTGAACAAACTTAATTACTAATAGCCTACAGTTGACAGGAAGCCTTACCAAAACATAAATGTCAATTAACACATATTTTGCGTGTTATATGTATTCTATTATTCTATTCTGCATTTTTTTTTTTTTTTTTGAGACAGAGTCTCGCTCTGTTGCCGAGGCTGGACTACAGTGGCACGATCTCAGCTCACTGCAAGCTCTGCCTCCCGGGTTCACACCATTCTCCTGCCTCAGCCTCCCGAGTAGCCAGGACTACAGGTGCCCGACACCACACCCAGCTAATTTTTTATATTTTTGGTAGAGACGGGGTTTCACCGTGTTAGCCAGGATGGTCTCGATCTCCTGACCTTGGGATCCATCCTCCTTGGCCTCCCAAAGTGCTGGGATTACAGGTGTGAGCCACCACGCCCAGCCGCCTCTATTCTGCATTCTTACAATAAAGTAAGCTAGAGAAAAGAAAATGTTATTAGGAAAGCCATAAGGAAAACAAAGTGCATTTACTGTTCTTTAAGTGGAAGTGGATCATCTTAAAGGTCTTCATCCTCTTCTTCATGTTGAGTGGGCTGAGAAGGAAGAGGAGGATTGGTCTTGCTGTCTCAGGAGAGTAGCAGAGGCAGAAGAAAAATATCCATGTGTCATTAGACCCAGGCAGTTCAAACCCATGCTGCTCAAGGGTCAATTGTATGATTTAAAAAATGTTTAAGTTATGATAAAATACACATAAAATATACTGTCTGGCCGGATGCAGTGGCTCACGCCTGTAATCCCAGTACTTTGGGAGGCCAAGGCAGGTAGATCACGAGGTCAAGAGATCAAGACCATCCTGGCCAACATGGTGAAACCCTTCACTACTAAAAATGCAAAAATTAGCTGGGCTTGGTGGCACACGCCTGTAGTCCCAGCTATTCAGGAGGCTGAGGTGGGAGAATCGCTTGAACTGGGGAGGCAGAGGTTGCAGTGAGTTGAGATCTCACCACTGCACTCCAGCCTGGGCAACAGAGTGAGACTCCATCTCAAAAAATAAAAAACAAACAAACAAAAGTACTGTCTTTGTAGTATACAGTTCAATGGTGTTAAGCGTATTCACATTGTTGTTCAGCCAATCTCCAGAATGTTCTCATCTTGCAAACCTGAATCCTACATCCATTAAAAAACATCTCTCCATTGCCCCTCCCTCCAGCCCCTGGCCATCACCATTCTAATTGAAGATAACTTTGAGTGTTAGCAGTTGTAGGAAAAAAAAAAAAAATGATTATCCCTTCTAAAAGGAATAAAAGAAATGAAATAAAGCAAAAGTCTGAAAACTACAAAGCTTCAATGTGTATAGTTTGAGATATTATCACTACATTCATAAGGAAATTTTTCTTTACAAGGACAGATATTTTGTGATGGTTTGAGTTTTTCTGTAAAACAGTGATTAAATTTCACCATTGGAGAAAAATGACAACCAAGAAATTTTCAAATGTTTCAGGAATATATAAGCTCTCTGACTAAAATTATTAGTCTAAATAGGACAACATACCACATCCTCTCATTTATATGTGGAATGTAAAAAAGTAAACCTCATTGAAACAGGGAATAAAATAGTTACCAGAGGCTGGAGGGAGAGGGGAATTGCAGAAATGTTAACCAAAGGACACGAAATTTTAGTTAGACAGGAGAAGTACATTCAAGAGATGGATTGTACGTCATGGTGACTGCAGTCAATAACAATATGTGGTATACTTGAAAATTGCTAAGAGAGTGAATTTTAAGTATTCTCACCACAAACAAAAAAAATGACAAGCATATGATACAAGGCAATGTGTATATTAAATAGTGTGATTTAAGCCATTCCACAATGGATTATACATATATCAGAAGTATCATGTTGTACACCATAGGTATGTACAATCTTCACTTGTCAATGTAAATTTTAAATAAATTCTTTTTTTAATTAAAAAAAAATAGGATGGACTTGGTGGCTCATGCCTATACTCCCAGCATTCTGGGAGGCCGAGGTGGGAGAATGGCTCGAGCTCAGGAGTTTGAGACCAGCCTGGGCAACCTGGCAAAAACCCATCTCTGCAAAAAATATCAACATTAGTGGGGTGTGATGGTGTGTGCCTATGGTCCCAGCTACTTGGGAAGCTGAAGTGAAAGGAGCCTGGGGAGGTCAAGGGTGCAGTGAGCCGAGATCGTGCCACTGCACTCCAGCCTGGGCAACAGAGCAAGGCCCTATCTCAAAAAAATAAAAAATAAAAATACAGTATAAAGTGACTCTAGGATCATGGCACTGTCTTACACTTTCAGCCTGTGAAACAGAGGTGCCTTTGATAATCTGTATAAATGTGTCTTTGGTGTCCTAACAGATTTTTGTCCCCCTGCAACAGCATGAACAGGCTGAACACTTTGCCACGAGGCTTCAGCTCCCTGCCAGCTCTTGAGGTTCTGGACTTGACTTACAACAACTTGAACGAAAATTGTCTTCCTGGAAACTTCTTCTACCTGAGTAAGAAACTTTCAGTTCTATAAATCTCCTGAACACTATACTTTGCGTTCTAAGAGTGAAATGTATTTGCCAGGACCTAAATAAACTCCAAGAGAAATTACTGGACAGAGATATTTTTTACTTTAGAGACTCCTTTTGAATATTCCTTTGTAGCTCAGCAGTATGTACATTTGATATATCATTATGTGACACCATTGGGCTGAAGTGGACTTAGTAATGTCATATTAACATTCTGAGAGAGATTATGTACCGAAATGAGATCAAGCCTCATATTTAGCTAAGAGACTTGACTTTCTTTTTAAATAGCATGCCAAAAAAAGGTACCCTCCCATGTTGGTATTAATTCTTTGTGCGATATTTGCCCAGGATGTCACAATCAATTATTTATAAAAATATTTATTAATAAATCACTAACCAAATTTTTTAAATTTCCAGCTGGGATTCTTATCTTCAGCCTTTTAAAAAGTACTCTTATTGACCTATTTATCCAGTACACAGGCATTAAGAAATTACTGGCCACATTTTATTCTTTTATATGCCAACAAATTTCTTGCTGAAGATGCTTTTGAAAATTAAAAAAGTGATTTCTTCTGGGAACTCATGCACTATTTCAGACAAGGTTTGCTTCTTTTAAATGAGTGTTCTATTTCTTCAATTAGTAACTTATATGGCATTCAGAAAATCTGAATTTTCTGAGCTGGTCTCTAAACTTTCACTTTTTACCTTATGTACATTCTCTCTCTATGACTTTCTCAAGCACATGAAACCAACTGTAAAATATTTTCTTGGGTGGTGGAGCACCTGTTTTTATTATGTTATATTAACGTACAGTTCTGGAGTCTGAGCTCCAAAGATCACTTGAGGCTGGGAGTGTAGGACCAGCCTAGGCAACATAGAGAGACCCTGTCTCTAGAAATAAAAATTTAAAAATTAACCATGTAAATTAAATTAGTAGCATGTGCCTGTAATCTTAGGTAATTGGGAGGCCAAGGTAGGAAGATGGCTTGAGGCCAGGAATTTGAGGCTGCAGTGACCCACTGCACTCCAGTCTAGGTGACAGAGCAAGATTCTTATCTATAAGAAATAAATAAACACTGATAAACAAAACATACACCTAATTATAATGAGTTTTTTTGGTTGAGGATAAACAGATGCTTTAGAATTTTAGCCTTCAGTAGTTTGGAATCATATTATCATTGTGTAATAATTGTGAACAAATTTCTGACTACTGATATTCTGCTTAAGTTAGGATTTACTCTGTTAACTTCATGCCATTATTTTAGCCCCTTTGTCTTCATTTACTTTTGTCCTTAAGGCTGTAGAAACAAGCAGTAATAATTAGTCAGATTATGGAACTGATGAGCTATGGTTATAGCCTCCGTCACCAGAAAGCCTTTCATTAATTTTTAACACAGTGCTATTTACATAGGAAAAGGTCTATTTTAACATAGTTGTATTCACTTGAAAGAACCTTTTTGCCCTAGGTAACCATAAAAGTGGCACAGTAGTTTTCTTTGTTTTACTTTGGATGCAAATGGAGATATAAATGTGAATCAAAAGTAATCGATGAGAAAAATAGCAATCTGTTTTCAAAATGCGTTAAAACTCTGTGCCCCAAAATGCTAGTGCCCACATTGTTAATTGCATCAGTCCTCTTGGATATAGATGTTTTCCTGGACACACTGGATGCACGATAAGCCAGTAAATCTTGGTTTGACCTGCTTGCTATCATTGGGAGCCCCAGGTATGTCAAAGGCTTTTCACCAAGCCAGCATTATTAATCAAAGCTGACTCCCTTGTATTGATCAGACCTCAAATGGTTAGGTTCCCTGCCACCCTGTTTATATATTGCTGTTTAATTTGCAGCCACCCTGTGTGCACTCTATCTGAGTGACAACAATTTTGAAATCCTGCCACCAGATATTGGGAAGCTCACAAAGATGCAGACAGTAAGTTATCTAAATTCTTAGAAAATCAATTCACTGCTGCAGCCTTTTAGGGGTAGAATCAAGTCAATTTGAGCAGGAGTAAGGTTTGTTTTGCAGGAATAAACCACTACTCCTGATAGTGTTTCTTGATTATCTACCGGCACTTGTAAACAAATGGAAAAGACTGAGTTTTAGTAGAAGAGAGGACATGGAGGAGGATGAGAGTTTCTGTGGAGCACGTTTTAAAGTGAAAATGTGTTGACAACTCCTTGTTTTCTTCTGTTTAGCTCAACAATAGGGATAACAACCTGATCTCACTGCCTAAGGAAATCGGGGAGCTTACCCAGCTTAAAGAGGTCCACATTCAGGGGAACTGCCTCGCCATTCTGCCCCCAGAGCTAGGTAAGGTTGCTGATGAATGAACTTAGTTCTGGGTTTCATGAATAACAATTATCCTAATGTAGCAATTCCGAACAACCTCTCTCCTCTTCTTGGCAACTACTCCCCACCTAGACACCCAGTTCTGATCATTTGAGAACCATGTGTCATTGACCAGAGTTCAGCTGTTATAAGTTTGACCTTCTCCTATGCTGTGTTCTGCAGCTGTAGTGTCCCATGTCTTAGATACTGCTGATGAAAGATGACCCTGCTCAACTCCCCGCATGATGTAGTGGAAAAAGCATGGGGTTAGTAGTAAGAGCCTTATCCGTGGTTCCTCATTGACTAGCTGGGTAAGCTTTCTGGGTCTTGGTTGTTATTGATAACTTTATCTAAGTATCACTCTTACTTTTTAACCCCTTAATTTTTTATTGACCTGGAAAAACTTTTACCAAAAAATTAAAGTAGTTGTTACGGCTACTTGAAGATGTTGATACCTCTGCTGGTCATGAATTTGCCTCTCTCCTGATCCCATTTCTAGTAGGAATTGTTAAATTTGTTGTTGCTGGGAACGGGTCCTACTTCTGGCCACTGAATCCTAATCCTCTGCCAGGCCATTCCTGTTTCCAGAGTGGGTTTATATACCCCGTCAGAAATAACCTCCAAGCCAGTCATTCTGTTACTGCTTCATTCCACTCCAAAAGGTTCACGAGTTCCCATATCTTTTCTCGTGCAGACCCTCTATAACCTCTAATTTCTTTAATCCTTTGAACCACATTGTTTTCTCAAACTGCGATTATTTGCTTTTCTGCCTCCAAAATACCATCATTTTTAAGAAACACATTGAGGAAGCAGTTCTTTAAACAAGTCTGGCAGTTTCAGGAGGCCATTTTTTAGAAATTAGAATGCAAGCACCAGGAGGGCAGGGGCATTTTTGCATTTGTTCCCTGGGGTGCAGTACATGCTCAGAAAACATTGACTGAATGAATGAAAGAAGCAAGGACCTTGGATGGCAGGAAGTTAGGAAGGTTATGAGCAGACTGATGTGGCTAATGGTTATGCATAGGAAGAGTGAGACACAGAGCACACCCATCAGCACTAAGAGTTCTGTTGGCAGCCTTATCAGTATAAAGGGAAGGCAGTCATATGATTTCCTGGAACAGATGGAAAGTCCTGCCTCCTCCCTTCCCATTTCCCTTAACTCTCTTGTTAGTGTTAAAAGACCAGAGGGTTATTTCATGATTTTTAAGGGCTGAGAAGCAACTCAACATTTCTCTTTATTGAGTTGCAAACAGTCAAGTTTTGTTTTGGGAGCAGGGTTACAGAATCAAGAAACGTTTTTTGCACACAATTTCAAGGCAAAAAAACTTCTTTTCAAAGGAGAGATCTTGGGCTGGACGCGGTTTCTCACACTTGTAATTTCAGCACTTTGAGAGGCCCAAGCGGGTGGATCGCTTGAGCCCAGGAGTTTGAGACGAGCCTGGGCAATGTGGTGAAACCCTGTCTCTACAAAAGTACAAAAAATTAGCTGGGCATTGTGGTGCATGCCTGTAGTCCCAGCTACTCAGGAGGCTGAGGTGAGAGGATCACCTAAGCCTGGGAGGTCCAAGCTGCAGTGAGCTGTGATTGTGCCTGGGTGACAGAACAAGACCCTGTCGAAAGGGAAAAGAAAAAGAGAGAGATCTTGCACAGTGGTTAATAACCACAGATGTTACTTGCTTCTTCCCCAGCCTACTAAATTAGGATCTCCATGAGTGAGGTGAATTCTTGTGTAACTTGATGTAAAGCTCATTTAATGCCTCTGACATGTGTCCTTGGTTAGCGTGGTTAATAGAAACAGAAAAATAAATGTATATTTTGATGTCATTTGATCTTATTTCATTTTTTAAGCAGTGAGGCAATGTAGGATATTAAATTAAACAATTGTTTTATCAGACAGTAATTTGCCACAAAAATGTCTAGTTGAACCTACACATGCCTATGTATATATTTTAAAATCTTACTCGTTTTGCTTATCTTACTTAAATACTATATGAGGTCATCTTTGTTCAACATTTCTGTTAAACTTTCCATTAACAAATCATGTATATTTTTATTCAGGTGTAGAATTGAGGGGGAAGGCTTTAAATGACTTGATTTTTGCCAGCCAAATGTAGAAAAGCTTAATCTTAACATTTGCCTGGTAGCAGTTTTTCCTGATTATCGGCAAACACTTAGTTGTAAGTAAATGATAAACCTTTAGAAGTCACTGCCATGAGCTAAACTCAAGATGAAGACAAATGTACTATTTATTTTTGAATGGTGATTTTTTTAAAAAGTCAACATTAATATATATAATATTAATATATTAACAGCTATTATAATAATAGGTAGTATGTATTAAGGCCTGGAATTGCAAGGCACTGTAAGTATTTTTCCTGCAATATCACCTACAATTATCATAAGAATTATAAGCAGACTTTTTAGAGGTGAGGACATTGAAGTGTAGAGAGGGTTGGTTGGTGACATGTCTGTCGGGGACACAGCTAGTGAGTCACAGAGGTGAGATTTGAACCTGGCAGTCCCTCCTCTGGGTCCAGCCTCCTGATCACAGTGAGGTCCTCTTTCCCAACCATATGCTGGTAAAAGGATTCCTAGAAATGCAGTTTTCAAGTGTGAACAAAACACAACGCTGGCACACCCTCCTGAAACAGCAGGCGCAGAGATGTTGCTGGATGGTGAGTTGGCATGGGTTTGGCTGGTGTGTGAGCAAGGCTAGCATAACACTTTGCAAAATGCAGCTGAGATGGCCTCTGGAAGGCAAATTGCTGTCCCATTCCAAGTCAGTTGCATTGTCCCCTTGTCTCTTTCCCCTTAACAAACATGACTCCCAACAGGAACGTCTTTTGTTTCTTTGTGTCCCCAACACCTGAGGTGACCCTTTGGGTGCTGCTGTGGGCTGGCTGATGGGCAGTGTCAGGCACTGATGATGCACATGAAGCTTATGCTGCAGGTTTGCTTCTGGGGGTGTTTTCAAGCGTGGATGATGAACTCTCCCTGTATATTTTTTACATATCTGAATATACAAGATAAATGCTTTTGAGATTTCTGTGAAATTTACTTTCATAATAAATCCAGAGTTTATTAACTTGTAACATTTTTGGTACTGGTATTTCAGCCAAGCAAGAAAATCTGGATAAGTTCTGATTTGTCATGCTGAGAACATGCAGGGACACAGCAAAATAAAGTCAGGGACTTGGCTGGAGTTTTAATATGTGATTGTATTACTTTCCCTTTATTGTATGTCCTTGAATAAGCTACTTAAACCATTATGTCTGATTTCTAAGTAGAAAGCACTTGCTTTCATATTAGTCTATATACCTATAAAAAATGAGATGCAAGTTGAGTCTCTCATGTACCCATTCATTCATTCATTCATTCATTCATTTATTATTTATTAAGTTTCTATTTTAGGGCAGATCTTTGAGTCCAAGGAACTTGCTCTTCCAGTAAAGTAAGATTCACTTATTCAACAACTATTGAGCCCCTGGTATTTGCTAAGGATTATGACAACAGACAGAACACCCATTATTGATGATGTTCTACTGGGAGAGGACAGAAGAAAGAAAGAGAGAAAGAGAGAATATGAATGACAGACATATGATATTAAGAGCTCTGGGAAAAAATTGAGCATGGAAGGGAGTGTCCAGCTGGGGAAGGGGTAATCATAGAAACCCTCACTCATAGGGTGGTGGCCTTTATGCAGAGACTTAAAGGAAGGAGGGAGATCTGCTGACAGAGAAAATAGTAAATGCAAAGGTCCTGGGTGGGCTTGTGTTGAGGAAGAGCAAGGCCAGTGTAGCTGGAACTGAGTGAGTGAAGGGTAGAGAGTTGTAACCAATGAGCTTATACAGGAAGTGGAGTCTGCTTCACATGGGAAATAGTAGGACATTGTCAGAACTCGGACTTTTACTCTGTGTGAAATGGACACTCCCATAGATGCTCCCATCCTAATCACCAGAATATGAGAATCTGTATTGGTGGAACCTGCCCCCCATATTTCAATGTAGGTTCTTTCTATTTTCCATAAGTGTTGGCCAACTGAGAAATAAAGAGAGACAGTATAAAGAGGAATTTTACAGCTGGGCCACTGGGGGTGATATCACATATTGGTGGGACCATGATGCCCACCTGAGTCTCAGACCAGCAAGTTTTTATTAAGGGTTTCAAAAGGGGAGGGAGTTCAAGAAAAGGGAGTAGGTACAAAGATCACATGCTTCAAAGGGCAAAAAGAAGAACTACTACTAAGGGTCTAACAGAGATCACATGCTTTTGAGGGAACAGGACAAAAGGCAAAAGCAGAACCACTGATAAGGGTCTATCTTCAGTGGTGCACGTATTGTCTTGATAAACATCCTAAACAACAGAAAACAGGGTTCGAGTGGAGTTTTTCACCACCCTAGTAAGCCTGAGGGTACTGCAGGAGACCAGGGCATAGCTCAATCCTTATCTCAACCGCATGAGACAGACATTCCCAGAGCAACCATTTATAGACCTCCCACCAGGAATGCATTCCTTTCCCAGGGTATTAATATTAATATTTCTTGCTAGGAAGAGAATGTAGTAATATCTTCCCTAATTGCATGGCTATTTGTAGGCTCTCTGCAAAAAGAAAAATATGGCTCTTTTTGCCCGACCCCGCAGGCACTCAGACCTTATGGTTGTCTTCCCTTGTTCCCTAAAAATCACTGTTATTCTGTTCTTTTTCAAGGTGCACTGATTTCATATTGTTCAAACACACATGTTTTACAATCAATTTTTACAGTTAACACAATTATCACAGTGGTCCTGAGGTGACGTACATCCTCAGCATACAAAGATAACGGGATTTAGAGATTAAAGTAAAGCCAGGCATAAGAAATTATAAAAGTATTATTTGGGAACTGATAAATGTCCATATTAAAATGAAATCTTCACAATTTATGTTCCTCTGCCGTGGCTCCAGCCAGTCCCTCCGTTCGGGGTCCCTGACTTCCCGCAACAGAAGAGTTTTAGGATGTCTTCCATGACACTTATAACTAAGTGTTTTTACAAAAAACAATGAAAGTTTAAGGAACTGTTTAGATTTTTTTCAAGAATATTTCATAGACAATGTTATGTTTTTCCTACCCAAACATTATTTCTAGTTGTCTTTCTTTTTGTGATATTAGCAGCTGTTTTGAATTCTTTTGTCAACTTGGCAGCAACCACTACACTTTTCTAGAACTAAGAACTCTATATTCGAGAACTCTCTTTCCTAAATGAATCCTCATAAAATTTGCAAATAGAGAAAATTCACACACAATTCCAAAGATAAAAGTAAAGCTGAAGTCACTGTCAGCAATTTTTGGCAGCCAGGCATGTAGACTTTCAGAGCTTTTAACAAGGTTCTTCTCAGCAATTCTAGCATCCAGATATAGCCCCATCATAGACCTCCCATGAGTGTGTACTTCATAATCCTGCTGAATACAGAAGTTTCCTGGACTCTTTCACGAGCTGCTGCTTTCCCTCCTATACAGTGTTTTCAGCTGATGCCATTTGTGATTATGTTTCTGACTTTCTGGAGGCAACCTGCCAAACTTTCATATTGTTTTACTTAGATGCACAAGAATGTAGGCACTAATTCTTATATTAAGCTGTTTATTTCTATAATACTTAATTGGCTGTTTTCCTGGCTAATCCAAACCAAGAGCAGCAGAGATGATAACTTACAAAACTGATTAAATTAGAGGTCAAGAAATGGAGCCATTTTAATTCTATTATTATTCTTTCATATATTAAACACAAAACTTTTGTAGATAGTTTTTCTTCATTATCTCTTTGGTTACCCTGACGTACTGCTTGTAGAGAAAAGGTAGAATAAATACAGGATTCTTAATTTATCAGTTACTCTTTTATTTACCAGTTTTCTAAGTAGTAATCTAGTTTCCTAAAATCCTAGAAAGCACTTGAAGAAATTAAAAATGGGTTGATTTTTTTCTTCTTCTTTTTTTTTTTTTTTTTTTTTTTTTGAGAGAGAGAGAGTCTCGCTCTGTCGCCCAAGCTGGAGTGCAGTGGCGCGATCTCGGCTCACTGCAAGCTCCACCTCCTGGGTTCATGCCATTATCCTGCCTCGGCCTCCTGAGTAGCTGGGACTACAGGCGCCCACCACCATGGTTGGCTTTTTTGTATTTTTAGTAGAGACAGGGTTTCATCGTGTTAGGCAGGATGGTCTCGATCTCCTGGCCTCATGATCTGCCTGCCTTGGCCTCCCAAAGTGCTGGGATTATAGCTGTGAGCCACTGTGCCTGGCCAAAAATGGGTTGATTTTTTAAAAACTAATTTTGGGAACTATTCTCCTGCCTCTTCTCAGTCTAATGAAATTTTTCTGTAAGATATTGTATTTTTAAGTACTAGAATTTTTATTTGTTTAAGTTTTTATCTCTGCTAAGATTTCACATGTGTTTACTCAATATTATTATTTCAGTCCTTGAGCACATTTATATTTATAATATAATAGTATCCCCTTATTTGTGGCTTTACTTTCCTCACTTTCAGTCACCCACAGTCAAAAATATTAAATATAAAACTCCAGAAGTAAACAGTTTATAAGTTTTAAGTCATGTGCTATTCTGAGGAATGTGATGCAACCTCCCACCATTCTGCTATATCTGGTTCAGGATGTGACATATTCCTTTGCTTGGCAGATCCATGCTTCCTGCTTCCTGCTCATTAGACATTTGCAGCCATCTAAGTTATCAGATGGACCTAGCTTAGTATTGCAGTGCCCGTGTTCAAGTAACCCTTATTTTACTTAGTAATCGTCCCAAAATGCAAGAGTAGTGATGTTGGCAATTCAGATATGCAAAAGAAAAACCTGAAAATGCTTTCAGTAACTGAAAAGAAGAAAATTTCCCACTTAATGAGGAAAATAATATGCTGAGGTTGCTAACATCTAGGGTAAGAATTAATCTTCTATCTGTAAAATTGTGGAAAAGGAAAAATACATTCTTGCTAGTTTTGCTTTTATACCTCAAACTGCAAAAGTTACAGCCACAGTGTGTGGTAAGTGCTAATGTAGGGTTCGGTATTATCCATGGTTTAAGAGATCCACTGGAGGTCTTCCAAAGTATGCCACACAGATAAAGGGGGAATACTGTAGTCTTTTTATGCTAATTCGAACATCTGGATGATGTATTTATTCTATTGACCGCATGCGTTAATATCATTATAAGCCTGACAATTTAAACATATCAGGTGTGCACCTGCTCATTGCAGTCATCACCATCATCATCAACATCATCATCATGATCATCATTATTTTTGTTTGTTTGGGGTTTTTTGAGATGGATCTTGCTTTATGGCCCAGGCTGGAGTGCAGTGGCATAATTACAGCTCACTGCAGCCTCAGACTCCTGGGCTTAGGTGACCCTACCACCTCAGCCTCTCAAGTAGCTGGGACTATGGGCACATGCTACAATGCCTGCCTAATTTTTTTGTTTTCTATTTTTGGCAGACAGAGGGTTTTATCATGTTGCCCAGGCTTGTCTTGAACACCTGGGCTACAGGAATCAATCTACCTTAGTTTCCCAAAGTGTTGGGCTTACAGGTGTGAACCACCGTGCCTGGCTTGTAGTCATCATTATTACTGATGCTTATATTCGTTCGTGTTTGGATAGTGGGACCTCCTTCAAGTTGCCTCTTGGAGCCTATGGACATGACCCTGGGGGGTATAAAAGTGCCCTTGCTTTCCAGTATGACAAGATGATCTAGACTGATTTTGCACATTTCCTGCCTGCAGTCAGAAAGCAGCCATTTCTCCAAGAAGCTTTGGTTCCTTGTAGTGAGTGATGATATGGAGAACCCAAAGTTATGGCACCAAGGTGCTTTCTGCTTCTGTTTTGTTTAATGCTTCTAGGACTTTTCAGCAGATTAGTCTAAAAGATAAGTATTTTTTAATGAAAATGTATCATTTGTAAGTAAACCTTTCTGTTAACAGTCTTGATTAGAGGATTTTAATTATGCTCAGAGATCATACATCTGTATCTTCTATTTCATTTGAAAAGTACCAGTTTTCAATGTCACACCCATAATGAGGCAGAGTCTAGCTCTGTCGCCCAGGCTGGAGTGCAGTGGCACGATCTCGGCTCACTGCAACCTCCAACTCCCAGGTTCAAGCAATTCCCTACCTCAGCCTCCAGAGTAGCTGGGATTACAGGCACACGCCACCACACCTGGTTATTTTTTGTATTTTTAGTAGAGATGGGGTTTCACCATCTTGGCCAGGCTGGTCTTGAACTCCTGACCTTGTGATCCACCCGCCTTGGTCTCCCAAAGTGCTGGGATTACAGGCATGAGCCAGTGTGCCCGGCCTTTTTTTTTTTTTTTTTTTTTTTTTTGAGACAGAGTCTCACTCTGTAGCCCAGGCTGGAGGGTAGTCGCCCAATCTTGGCTCACTGCAACCTCCGCCTCAAGTGATCCTCCCACCTCCGTCTCCTAAAGTACTAGGATTATAGGCATGAGCCACAACACCCAGTCAATATAACTTTATAATTCACAAAGAAACAAAACAATTTGTGTGACTCACTTTATAGCAAAATTTACTTTATTGTGGTGGTCTGGAACCAAATCCACAATATCTTTGAGGTATGGCTACACTTTCTAAGCATTTCCTGAGTCAGCCTACTTTTTCTCCATTTTTATTGTCATTATTCTATCCATTTTTTTGTTTTCTTGTTGTTGTTGTTTGGAAACAGGAAAGCGCTGTGTCACCCACGCTGGAGTGCAGTAGCACGATCATAGCTCACTGCAGCCTCCATCTCCTGTTTTCAAACTATCCTCCTGCCTCAGGCTCCTGAGTAGCTGAGACTACAGATGCACGCTACCACACCTGACTCTTTTTTTTTTTTTTTTTTTTTTTGAGACGGAGTCTGGCTCTGTCGCCCAGGCTGGAGTGCAGTGGCGCGATCTCGGCTCACTACAAGCTCCGCCTCCCGGGTTCACGCCATTCTCCTGCCTCAGCCTCCCTAGTAGCTGGGACTACAGGCGCCCCGCCACCATGCCTGGTTAATTTCTTGTATTTTTAGTAGAGACGGGGTTTCACCGTGTTAACCAGGATGGTCTCAATCTCCTGACCTCGTAATCCGCCCGCCTCTGCCTCCCAAAGTGCTGGGATTGCAGGCGTGAGCCACCGCGCCCGGCCTGGCTCATTTTTAAAAAGATGTTTGTAGAGATGGGGTCTCATCATGTTGCCCAAGCTGATCTGGAATTCCTGGCCTCAAACAATCCTCCTGCCTCTGATTCCTGAGTAGCTAGGATCAATCCATTGCTGAAGAGTACGTGGATGCTACTTTGCAGACTGTCAACCTGAATTTGTGTTTGCTTGACATTGTCTAATTATTGGTTTCAGTTTCAGTTTACCCACTTTTTGTCAGCAACATGCAGAAGAGACTGTGCCCTTTTTAGTGTATCCTATCAGGAAGCATCTCACATTGGTTTGTGCCATTACTGGTGCCGTGACTTTAAGCCACTTGGTTAAGGTGGAGTTGGCCATATTTCTCTGCTGCAAAATTACTGATTTTCCTCTTGTAATTAATAAGTGTGTGTGAGAAGATTCTTTGAGATGAGGTATATATGTCATTCTTCATCAAACTATAAGGTTTTTTTTTAAGTGAAAGAAAATGTATTAAGAAACTAAAGAAATAAAAGAATGGCTACTCCATAGGCAGAGCAGCTTCACTTTAAGTGTTTGACATTAACTGATTTTTGTCCAAATCAATAAGTACTGCGATGATTGAAAAATGATTATTACTAAATTTGTTTTCATTGTCTCAAGTTCTGCTGAACTCTGGATCCAGGCTGTGTCAATAGCGTAGTGTGGTGCCTCCTGTACCTGTCTCGACCTCCTACAGTCCTTTTTATTTATTTTATTTTTTATAATAGAGACAGGGTCTTACTATGCTGCCCAGACTGGTTTCAAACTCCTGGGCTCAAGCAAATCTTCCTGCCTCAGCCTCCCAAAGTGCTGAGATTACAATCGTGAGCCACCACACCCAGCTAAGTTCTTTACCATCTTCAGAAAGTTTAGCTTGCACTTTCAGCAGGATGGATTCCCAGAAAGACTCTGAGAGAGAGTTGGGGACTAAGTTGATAATATCAAATACACTGAACTTGACCGTGTTCACCATGCTCTGACTCTAGAGAAATGAGAGTGCTAGTGAGGTTGCTGTCATTTTGTGTATCTTCTGTACCTTGAAGTCCCTCAGAAATCTTGCCACTGGGCTTCTTGTTCTAAGGACACAACAGGTTCTCTTTTTCTGTGGAGATGAAATCTAGATCTTCGATTTTGGAACCAAATTTGGACTCTTGACTCTGAAGCACCAATTTCTTCAGCAAGTTGTTCTCTGGAATCAATCCCAGGGTATGGGTTTTCATAAATGCGTTGAAAAGAGTGTGTAATTGAGAGGTGCTATAGATGGTATGACACCGTCTGGCTTCTCTACGTTGAAACTCCACACCAGGTTGATCTTGCCCATGGCTCTGGCTTGAATCTAAAGTCAGGTTCTGGTCTTTTCTGGAATCTGTGCCTAGCTCTTCAATTCTGGGCGACAGAGCGAGACTCCGTCTCAAATAAAAGAAAGAAAGAAAGAAAGAAAAGGCTGGGCACGGTGGCTCATGCCTGTAATCCCAGCACTTTGGGAGACCAAGGTGGGTGGATCACAAGGTCAGGAGTTCAAGACCAGCCTGGCCAAGATGGTGAAACCCCATCTCTACTAAAAATACAAAAAAATAACCAGGTGTGGTGGTATGTGCCTGTAATCCCAGCTACTCTGGAGGCTGAGGTAGGGAATTGCTTGAACCTGGGAGTTGGAGGTTGCAGTGAGCCGAGATCGTGCCACTGCACTCCAGCCTGGGCGACAGAGCTAGACTCTGCCTCATTATGGGTGTTACATTGAAAACTGGTACTTTTCAAATGAAGTAGAAGAAGATACAGATGTATGATCTCTGAGCATAATTAAAATCCTCTAATCAAGACTGTTAACAGAAAGGTTTACTTACAAATGATAAATTTTTATTAAAAATTTTAAAAGACACTTACCTTTTAGACTAACCCACTGAAAAGTCCTAGAAGCATTAAACATGCATTCTGGACTCTTCTGTATTGATTTCTAAAGCAAGCTTTTGTTTGGTAGCATAACCTGGGTAAGGTTTCTGATTGAAGGTATTGATGAGGATTTTCAATTGATCTTCTGTGAATTTGGTGTGATTGCACCTATAATTTGTTGCTACCATCTTGTGTGAAAAGGTGTCTTTGGTCATGCTGGAAGAGATTCCTGGAGGCTGATCTGCTGTCTGGGAGACCACTGACAGCTCATTTTTAAAAAGAAAGATCGCATATAATACAACATAATTCACAAATCTAAAGCTTATGGTTTTCTGGATTTTGACAAATGAAAACACCTGTGCAACTTCAACCCTTACCAGGATATGGATGAGGGTTTCTACCCAAAAGCACCAGTATTTTAACAAACAGCTTTGCATTTTTTGAATTGTTCTGTGTCTGTGAGGGTTCCTTACTCCAAGTTTATGACAAATATATTCAGAAGGCATAATTTACAATTATCGTTTGGGTAAGTAGTTTCACCAATTATCTGATTATTTGCTGTGAATTTGAAGTATGTTGATTTTTATGCAGTTGTCTTCTGAGAAACACTGTGCCATTTTCCACGTGGAAATCACTTGCAGAATAAACAGAGATTATGAACGCACAGAGGTGGTTGTGATGGGCATGTCTACCTGTGGCTGCCATTTAAGTGGAAGGTGGAATCTGACTCTGGAGCATTGGCAGCCTGAGCTGGTGCTGGGCTCACGCTGACCCTAGGAGTGCTCTATGCATGCTTCACCTTATGAGGGGTGCGGCAGGAACAAAAATAGAAAAGTGTGCTCTACTTTCACATTACCAAAGGACAGAGGATACCACCAAGGAATTAGAAAACTGTTAAGTGAGAGTTTATTCTTCTTAATAGCCTTTCAAATAAGGAATTTGAAAACAAGATTCTACTCATCCCACACCAAAATGTAAACAGATATATTATTTTTTATATTCCCAGGATAATTTCAGTATTACTTAAGCATCACTATTGTCCTGAAATATCAAGTCAAGTGGAAAAATAAATGTGAATAATCCCACCACTAGCCTCCAGACTTGATGTTTATGTTATTTCCTTTTTACAATGACCTTTAAAAAGTTATAAATTAGAAATGTGGAAAGTAGAATGGTTTCATGCAAGAAATACTGAAATAAGATCCCTGTCTGGCCCCAAAATCTTAGACAAGTCATTCAGCCTTTCTAAGCATCAGTTCTCCCATCTGGAAAACATGGGCATTTATCTCTATGGAAGCTTCAAGCTCTAACTGTCAGTGAGTTTCTGAAACTTGCCCAGGAAGGAGCAGCCCTAGTCTGAGTGCATGCCACCCCTGTGCTTGCCTTTTGCTGCTTCTTATCCTTGAGGTAGCCTGTAGGCTCCTCCTCATTCATCTCCTGAGCCAGTGCTATCTGACAGCAGGGAATATGTTTCCAATTCTGGTCACATCTGAAAGAAATTTTTCCTAGAAGAAAGATTACATCCATGACCTGCAAAGCATTATGCTTCTCTCTGTATTCCAGATCTTTTTTGTTTTTTTTGTTTCTTTGTTTGTTTGTTTTTTGGAAACAGTTTCACTCTTGTCACCCAGCTAGAGTGCAATGGCACGATCTCAGCTCACTGTAAGCTCTGCCTCCTGGGTCCAAGTGATTCTCCTGCCTCAGCCTCCCTAGTAGCTGGGATTACAGGCGCCTGTCACCACACCCAGCTATTTTTTTGTATTTTTAGTAGATACGATGTTTCAACATTTTGGCCGGCCTGGTCTCAAACTGCTGACCTCAGGTGATCCACCCGCCTCAGCCTCCCAAAGTGCTGGGGTTACAAGCATGAGCCACCACACCTGGCACGATTATGTCTTTTTACATGAGAAAAATTTCTTGAGATCATAAGGAAAAAAATCCCTGAGCCAAAATAAATCAACCAAGAAGAAAAAGAAAGTGAAAAGTAAGAAAAATATGTATTTTAAAGAAAGTAAAGTGGACATAGTAATCACATTGACATCCGGGTATAGAACAAACTTCATCTCTAAAATTTATATTTAGCCAACCACTATTCTAAACAAGGTTGTGGTAGGAATACCTACCAACTATTCTGGGCCACATGTCACTTAAACGGGCAAAAAGTAAAGCAAAGTCATAATTGTGGTTTGATATTTTGGATATTCAATCTCATTTCAGTATTTGCATAGTCTCACATTTTGGAAAACAAAATTGTGGTGATTTCACTTGTCTCTTCATATCACGATTGTACTCAAAACTGAGAAACAAATGTAGACTAAAGAAGTAAACACTAAGCGGTGAGATCATGCAGGTTAAACAGATAGGCTTTCTCAGGGAAAAGTCACTTACCCATCATGTGCTGATATATTTTTGTGAGCTTATATGGTTCTAGTGTATTTACAACTTGACTAAATATAAGTGATTCACCATGTACTGTGGAATATAATTAAATTGACATTTCCTGGTACAGAATAAATTTGCATATGAGTGAAACAAATGGTGAAAATAAATAAAGTCTGAAGCTATATAATTCCACTGGTTACCAATTTATGTCTTCAGCTCTACACCAAAGCAAATATTACAACTCTGAACAAGCAAGCAGGAGAAGAATAGATTTGCTGTAACCTCAGATGTCAAAGAATGCATTTATCTCTGAAAACATTTGTATTTTTTTGTCACACCGTACTTTATTTAAAGGTGGCCACAGCATTAAAGTGTCAGTTAATTTTGTACAACCAGAAATGGAAAATGAGTCAGTCAAGGTGAAGCAGAAGTTTCTAACAAAGTCTAAGGCACAGTTCTATATAACTAATAATAAGGACACAATATTTGGCTTACTTAATTCCCAAACTGAGGTCACTAAAATTTAAGAATATCTACCAAAACTTAAGCGAAATCTCAAAGAGAAACTTTAAAAATAAAATTTTATTTTTGATCATTCAAAATGTTTCAATCAATATTCTGAGCCTAAATGTGTAGGTGAGTGCTTTCTCCATCTTTGCACATGTGAAGTGCACCTAAACCATAGTCCCATATTTCTCAAACACCATCACACCCATAGAACAGAAAGGAAAGGGCAGTTTCACCAGCTAGCCCCCACAAGCCACTCCCTGGGTCCTCCCCAGCACCTGCTAAATTTGGGAGGCCTGATTTCTGAGGGCTGGATAATGAACTGGCAAAATAAACGCAGCAGAATCGTAATCACAGACAAAGACCAACTCAGGTTCCAGTGCAGATAGACAGCTCATACCAGTGCTTTTGATGTTAGCTGCGGTTAAGGGGGCAGGAAAGGCTCCCGCTCTATGGTTGGTGGCCATGATCAGCTCAGCGCTGCCACCTCAGCAGGCTCCATCTCACCATGACCCTCCCAATCAGGCTGATGGTATCTCCTTATGCCAAGTGGAAGGAACTGCAATCAAATTCTGACATGACTTGCAAATCCTCCCGGGCCCTGGACTACTGGTTAGGCCACTAGTAGGGCTGTGGATCAACCAGTTAAACCCATTAATAACTGGCAACACAGCACGGCCTCCTTCTCAACAAATTACGATGCTAATTCCCGGATTCAGCCATCCATGCCCACAGTCTTTTGTCCTTACCTTTCAAAACACCTCCCCTGCTCCATGCTTTCTAGTCTTGAGGACTTGGCTTAAGCGTGCTTCTGAATTGCCGCTCCTTCTGGTTGACAATTCTTTTTTCTTCTTCTTTTTTTTTTTTTTTTTTGAGATGGAGTCTCACTCTTGTTGCCCAGGCTGGATTGTGGTGGCACCATCTCGGCTCACTACAACCTCCGCCTCCCGGATTCAAGCAATTCTCCTGCCTCAGCCTCCTGAGTAGCTGGGATTACAGGCGCCCACCACCACGCCTGGCTAATTTTTGTAGTTTTAGTAGAGATGGGGTTTCACCATGTTGACCAGGTTGGTGTCGACC
This sequence comes from Macaca fascicularis, assembly GCF_037993035.2. Lineage (NCBI taxonomy): Eukaryota > Metazoa > Chordata > Mammalia > Primates > Cercopithecidae > Macaca > Macaca fascicularis. The sequence goes on along the minus strand of NC_088383.1, from coordinate 49,501,551 downwards.
TCCTGACCTCAACTGATCCACTGGCCTCAGCCACCCAAAGTGCTGGGATTACAGGCGTGAGCCACCGCGCCCGGCCGAAAATTTTTTTTTTTTATAATACCAAAATAATTAGCAATTATTTTATTTTATTTTTTATTTATTTATTTATTTATTTTTATTATTATTATACTTTAAGTTCTAGGGTACATGTGCATAACGTGCAGGTTTGTTACATATGTATACTTGTGCCATGTTGCTGTGCTGCACCCATCAACTCATCAGCACCCATCAACTCGTCATTTACATCAGGTATAATTCTACACTATTATCCAGTTGGGGCGGAGCGGGAGACACCATGGAGCCCACCTCTGCAGGAGGTAGGGCTTGGCAGAAGGCAGAGACCCCAACCAGGGTGAAGGTGCACTTTGGGTACCGAACTTTAGGGAAAGCGCTCCGGGTCAGGCGTCTCCTCCAGAGTGGTCAGTTGAAAATTAAAAAGGCCACCTTCAAAATAGTTTTTAAATCTATACATTTACCCGGACATAGACATTTTTCGAGACAGGGTCTTGCTCTGTCGCCCAGGCTGGTGTGCAGTGGTGCGGTCGCAAGCCATCTTCCTGCTTCAGCCTCCACAGGCCCACGCCACCACGCCCGGCTAATTTGGTTTTCTGTTTGTTTTATTTTCGTTTGTTTGTTTTGTAGGGATGGAGTCTGACTGTGTTGCCCAGGCTAGTCTTGAACCTCTTGGCTCAAAGGATACTCCCTCCTCGGCCTCGCCAGGTGCTGGGGATTCAGGCTTAGGCCTCCACGCCGGGCCCTATTAATTATTCTTAATTAAAACATTTAAAGGACTCAGTGTTTGGGGCCAGCGCGGCGTTTGCAGCGGCTGCTCCAGCCTCGGGGCCGCAGGTCACTGCACGGGCCCCGTGCCTACTGGCCAGGCAGTCCTGCGGGTCAGCTCAGGGGAATGCTCTGGAGAACCCTGAGCCCACCTCCTGCACTCCGCCCAACCTCGGGTGCCCAGGTCCAGCCTCCAATACACAGCTCCCAGCGCGGCCGCACCACACCTCCAGGCTGCTCCGGGCAAAGGCGCCGCCGGCGTGTCCAGCGCGGCCTCCTCCTCCAGGCTGCGCTTGTGAGTCAATGGATAAGAGCTTGGCTGACTGAGCAGCAGCCTAGGATATCGCTGAAGCCTCCTGCGGGGACTTCCACGGCTTGTCCCAGGAGCTTCCACAACAGCCTGGCATTGAGAGTAAAGTTATAATATTTTCCGCCAGTTTTTCCCAGCCCCGCCCCCAAGCGTCTGATCTTAAAGTCCCCGCATCACACTCCGGGGGGCGTCCCTGCAAGGGTGCCACGTTCCCGACACACGCCAGGGAATAAATCTCCGTCCCAGGAGAAGGGCGTGGCGAGGGGGGAAGCAACAACCACAGGACCCGTGACAGTGGCCAAGCCTTAGAGACCTCGCGTGCCTGCCAGGCGCCTGAGCCCACGCCGTCCACGCTTCCCCGCCCCGGCGGGAACCAGCTGTTCCCCCTGCATTTGCGAGGGCCCTGGGGTGACCCCCGCCGACGCCAGGCGTGGGCTCCAGAACCCCCTCCCAACCGCCCAGTCCCGGCAGCGCTGGGAGCCTGGCCCTGGCCTGACAATAAAGAAATCATCACGGACAGAAGGAAAGGGGCGCGAGGCTGGGAAGGCAGTGGCTTTAATCCGGGGTCCGCCCCCTTCAATTCTCCTGCGCAGCGGCCCCGAAAGTGGGGTGGGGACCGGGATTGAGGCTGAGCTCGCTTCTTCCTTGTTTTCCGGGTCTCGCGCCTCTGAAGCGAACTGGGCCTGGAGGGATGGTGGGGATCGAGAGAGCTGGGTTGGGGGCCTGACTGAGGGAAAGGTGGGGCCGGCCCCTGGGACCGGGTCGGAGAAGGATTACGAGGCGGAGCCGCTGCCTGTCCGCGCATCACCCGCTTGGTCCACCCAACCGCTCCGCGCTAGACTCGCGGCTGCGGAAGCGGCGGGCCGGGTGGTGATTACAACCCGGGGCGCTATCCCTTTCAAACCTGACCCCCTAACTCTGCTCAGTAACCGGATTTCCGGAAGCCACGACCTCGAAGCCCCCAGCGTTTCTCGATCGATGGTGGGGCGGGGGATCCTGGAAGCCTCGGAGCCGCAGCTCCTGCCTGCAGCACACGCCTCGGCCCCCAGGGAGCAGCGCAGCGAGGCGGAATACCCTCCCGCATCCGAAGCGTAGCGGGCAGGCCCCAGGCTGAGGACCTGCGACTCCGTGGGACTCCGTGAGACTCCGGTGCCCGCCCCTCTGCCCCTCCGCCGAGGCCCTGGAAGTCGGTTGAGTGCGGAGACCGCGACCGGAGGGGCGCAGAACGCTCCTCCGGGCGTCCTGGGCTCCAAGGACATAATTTTAAAACCACCGCGAAATCCGAGTCTCGCCGCCCGCCGGGGGTGGAGCGTGGCCGCCTAGCTGAGCCCCGTCTCAGGCTTTTGCGAAGCGAGGCCGCCTGGTGAGTTCCAGGGCTCTGTGGTACCCCAGCCGCCGATGCTCTCCGGTGTCTCTTGGCAGCGGCGGGAACGGAGCTGGGCGCCCAGACGGCGCCGGGGTAGTTTCTCTGTCCCCGCCCCGTGGCCGGAGCCGCAACCCTGCCCCTTCCTCACTGGGGCTGCGCCTTCCTTCCTCGCTGCCGGACTGCGCCGGGGCCCCCGGCCCCAGGCAACCCGGGCCGCAGCTGTCATGGAGAAGCCCGGCGCGCAAGTGGGGTGCCTGGCAACAGGCCCGGCCTCCTGGCGTCCTTCTTCTCGCCCACGACTGTGGCCAGCGCTGGCCTCTGCTTCCCGGACCCACGAACAAAGCTGGAGATTGCTGCTGCGGAGTCGGTCCTGGGACTTGCTCGCAGCCGTCGGGGCACAGAACGGCTGCCCGGGGTGTTCCCTCCTCCGGAGCGGTGGCTAGGGCTGGTGGGGCGTGTGCGACGCGGGACCCCGAGCCCGCCGCCAAGCATGGCAAGGACCAGCGCGAGCCTCTCCCCACTGCGGCCGGGGACGGCAGGCATGGGGTGGGAGCCGGCCCAGGACATCCAGGTGGGATCGGCCACCGCTCAGGCGCTGTCCCAGGTGAACGCGGCCAGGGGCAGGCTCAGCACTGCTCAGGCCGCTGGCTCAGTGAGCGCAGAGAGGGACCCCCGGTTTATGCCAAAAGCATGTTTCTCCAACCTCCTCCTTAAGCCCCTGTCTCATATGCGGGTTCCTGTCTCTCTCCAATAGTTCCTGGGTGCCTGGGAGCAGAGACTTGGCCCGTTCTCCCCAAGCTCAGCTGCAGGCTTCAGTGACCTGGGCAAAGTCTGGTTAACCCTGCCCACCTTTTGGGGAGGAAGACCAGTTGCTCCCCTAGCTTCCACTGTGGCACTAGGAGGCAAGGGTAGCCAAGCTGATCGCTGGTTTCATCTGCACCGCCCTCCCCCCCCACCCTCCGCACCTGCCACAGGTGATGAGATGGGCAGTGACAGGTGAATTGGCAGCCAGGCTGGAGTGGCATGGCTGGCTGCTCTGGGCACCATATTCCCTGCCTGTCACCACTCCTGGCTGCCCAAGTAGCAAAGCAAAGTTACAATGACAAAATCCAGAGAGGGGAGGCTCCAGTTGGAGATGGTGCTGCTGTCACAGGCCACCAGAGCAACAATGTGACAGCTTTTCATGGGGGCGGGCACTGTCCCCAGTCCCTACCCTGCCCTGGCTTGATCCTTGTCAGTGTCTATTTCTTTGCCTTGCTCTTATCTCAGCCTGGCTTCCTTTCCAGGATGTCAGCTCTGAGTGTCTCTTGGTCCACGTTTCTCTCCATCTCTTCTTTCTCTTCCCCACTCCCTAAACTCAGGACCCAGTCACTCCTGCTCCTTACACACACACACACACACACACTGACATACATGCACTCTCACACTCACTCTCATAGCCCCCCCCCCAGCACACACACACACTCCCACCCTGCCTTAGACAGGAAACAAGTTTCCCTCCCAGAACCTTTATTAAGACCTGTGGGGAATGACCGGAATCTGGGCCCCAGTAGGTCTGTGAGCGAGCCTGTGTGTGTGCAAAGGTGTGAGCCTGTGAGCACCCACATGGCTGTGGAATTTAGAAAGCATGTGTGTACACATGTGAGTGTGACAGTGAAAGTGTCGAGAGTTCGAATAGTGTGCATTTGGATTCAGTGTGGCCTTGGTTGTGTGGGCACACAGGTGAGCTCCGGCTAGGATAGAGGGATGTGAGTGACTCGCAGTATGAAAGCTGAGCCCGGGGCAGATGGACAAATACATCCTTTGAGTTCCTGTGGAGGCTGCCACCCCATACCTTGCTCACCTACTCCATCTTTGTCATCCGAGGTTCTGTCAAATCAGGATGGGGTGCAGGAAATGGGAGTGAAGCTGCTGACCTCTGGGAAGGGGCCTGCATGCTCCCTGGGCCTGTCAGCCACTAATCTGTTCCATGTTCCTATAAATACTTAAAAATCCCAGCTGCTGAGGAGCAAGACATTCTCCACCAGCCAGCTGGGGCTTCTGGCATGGAAGCTGGTGGGGAGGGAGCTAGGGAGCGAGACACATGGGGGAGTGGAGGGGGAATCGCATCAGCGAGGCTGGCAGTAGGGACTCCTGAGTTCAGCTCCCAGTTTTGCCAAAGATTAGCCTGGGTGTCCCAGTATGTCTTCATCAGGAACTGCAGAGCCAGAAATACCATCTACGCCTCTGTCCCAGGAAGCAGCCCTACCTCTGCCTGAAGAGAGAGACTCCCCCATTGACAGCCAGCTTTCTGCCTTCTAGTCACATCTCTCAAGTAGGAGTAATGAGAGGGATCTTCTTGCTTTTTTTGTAGTGGGGAGCATCTCACTGTATTGCCTGTAGCTCCCAAAGTACAACAATTACAGGTGTGAGCTGCCACACCCAGCAGCTTCTTACTCTTTAAACGCCACACAAAATTCTTCTGGAGTTCCTGGAGGGAATTGTCTCTTTGAACTCAAAACTTTTCCCAGGACACCTTGATTAATCCATCAGGCTCTTTCTGGATTGGAAGCAGAAGAAGCTGCAGCTCGATGACCCCCTTTGCAAGAGCCCCCTCTGCAGCCCTTGAGGGGAGCAAAAGCATTTTCATCTGGCCTCTCCGCAATCTGCAGCCAGCTCTTTCACTTCTGGAGCTGGGCTGGATATGATAACCTGGAGGAGGGGGAATTAGTTGGGATGACTCACTTGCCAGAGCCCATCAACACTGACCTAGACTTGTGGCCAGATGCCTGGTTAGCCCAATACAGCTTCCTTTCTCATGAAGAGAAAGATTATTGATCCTCTACACCCACTGCCCAGGACAGTGTCAGGCACACCACAGGCCCTTGGGCATTTGTGTGGCATCATCAGCCTTATGCCTGGATCACCAAGTCAAACTTTCCCAATAGTAGTTGGTGGTAAACTCCAACTCCTAGTGTGAGAAGGCATCACAAAGCCCAGATGTCCTGGGCCTCCTATCAGGGGAAACCCCACCCCTGATATTTGATGGGGGTTCTTTTCTATTTCCCTAAGTGTCGGCTGGTCTGAGAAATAAGAGAGAGAGAAATTTTAAAGCTGTGTGTCCAGGGGAGACATCACATGTCAGCAGGTTCTGTGATACTCCCTGAGCCGTAAAACCAGCAAGTTTTTATTAGTGATTTTTAAAAGGGGAGAGAGTGTACAAATAGGGTGTGGGTCACAGAGATCACAGGCTTCACAAGGTAATAAAATATCACAAAGCAGATGGAGGCAGGACGAGATCACAGGACTGCAGGATGGGGTGAAATTAAAATTGCTAATGAAGTTTCAGGCATGCCTTGTCATTGATAACATCTTATCAGGAGACAGGGTTTGAGAGCAAACAACCTGTCTGACCAAAGTTTATTGGGTGGGAATTTCCTCGTCCTAATAAGCCTGAGAATGCTACAGGAGACTGGGGTTTATTTCATCCCTTCAGCTTCAACTGTAAAAGACAGTCACCTCCAAAGGGGCCATTTAGAGGCCTACCCTCAGGGGCCCATTATCTTTCTCAGGGATGTTCCTTGCTGAGAAAAAGAATTCAGCAATATTTCTCCTATTTGCTTTTGAAAGGAGAAATATGGCTCTGTTCCGCCTGGCTCACCAGCAGTCAGAGTTTAAGGTTATCTCTCTTGTTCCCTGAACATTGCTGTTATCCTGTTCTTTTTTCAAGGTGCCCATATTTCATATTGTTCAAATGCACATGCTCTACAAACAATTTGTGCAGTTAATGCAATCATCACAGGGTCCTGAGGTGACATACATCCTCCTCAGCTGACAAAGATGACTGGATTAAGAGACTAAAGTAAAGATAGGCATAGGAAATCACAAGGGTATTGATTGCAGAAGTGATAAGTGTCCATGAAATCTTCACAATTTATGTTCAGAGATTGCAGTAAAGACAGGTGTAAGAAATTATAAAAGTATTAATTTGGGGAACTAATAAATGTCCATGAAATCTTCACAATTTATGTTCTTGTGCCATGGCTTCAGCTGGTCCCTCCTTTCAGGGTCCCTGACTTCCCACATCTTTCCCTTTCTTTTCATATAAATGTGCCATGGCAATGAAGGCTTGTTCATTCTCTCAATTTTGACGCAGGATTCTTTGACTGGTCCGGTACACTAAAAACAAGCCGATTAAACAGAGAGACATAATTCCAAAATTTACTACAGTGGAGCTCCCAATAGACTTAATCCAAGTCGTGTGGTTTAATCCATAAAGATTTTTTGCCACCTGATCTAACGCCTCAGCTCCAGGCACAATGGATAAGTGAGCTTGAGAGGCTTCAAAAATTGGTTTCTTTAATTTAGTTATGTCCAATGATAAATTATCTTCCCTATTCAGAAGGTGTCATTGACCATTTCCCATGAGGATCAGTCTCATTAGAGGAATATGGGGTGATATAGAAATCAGAGGTATTGCCGGGAGCGGTGGCTCAAGCCTGTAATCCCAGCACTTTGGGAGGCCGAGACGGGTGGATCACGAGGTCAGGAGATCGAGACCATCCTGGCTAACACGGTGAAACCCCGTCTCTACTAAAAAAAATACAAAAAACTAGCCGGGCGAGGTGGCGGGCACCTGTAGTCCCAGCTACTCCTGAGGCTGAGGCAGGAGAATGGCGTAAACCCGGGAGGCAGAGCTTGCAGTGAGCTGAGATCCCGCCACTGCACTCCAGCCTGGGTGACAGAGCGAGACTCCGTCTCAAAAAAAAAAAAAAGCAAAAGAAATCACAGGTATTCCAGTCACACTGCATTTGCATGTGATGTTCAAGACTCACTACCTGATCTCCAACCCAAATAACAGACTGTCTTAAATCATTAATTTGATTAGCCAATTTTTGGTCAATATCTTGCTGAGAATTCCACATTTGGATGGAACTGGCTTGCCAAACATTAACAAAATGAGCCGTTTGAATAGATTGACGTAACGCCATTCTGGCAGTGGTGGCCAGTGCAGTGACTGTAATTAGGCCCATGATCATAGGGATTAAAGTGAAAACAAACCTCTTAGATCTTTTTAGAATTCGCCGTAACACTTCATTAATTAACTGTATTGAGGGGGAGGATTCTCAAGGTCTGGGCAAAGTTACCAGAATCCAGATTCCTTCTCGAGCTCGAACCAACATTACACTTTTCCTGGAGTCAAAATGAGAGTTTATACAAGTGTATAAATGACAGGTAATGCATTGGACAGTTTGATTGTTCATCCAAATTTTGATATTTCCCACTAACAGCATGTAAGGAGGCTTAACACAACTCTGTATGGGAACAGTCAGGTTGGAGGTAAGTATAGCAGAATGTCTGGATCTATATTGATACTGACAGATGGGGTTGGTAGTGGGGACAACAGACAGAATAGTTTCCCTTCCCATACTCGCAGTTCAGACATAGCAATAGCCAATTTCCAAAGTTCTGGGTGTTCTGGGCTCAGAATGGGGAGTATCTCATGAGGCCTCAGGCGGGTAATGCCTTTATCTTCCCATTTTAAGGGAAAGAATGAGCTGAACCTCCTATGCAAAGTAGAATGATGATTCTCATTTTCCTGAAAAGAAATAAAATAAGTAGCCTCCAGGCACTCCTTTCTGCCAGAGGAGCAATTGCTTTTTAAATAGCGCTTTGGTGCCCAGTCTATTACTAAACCATATGAGTCATTTTTTAATATTACTGCATGTGAATTAACACAATCTTCCCAAATTAAAGTTTTAGATGGGCCCTCAAAATGTTTAGGGCATGGTTTTCCTGCAGGTTTATATTGAAAGGATGGGGTATCTCCCATTACTCCCCCTTTCATTTGTTTTAAAGGAGAAAGGGAGAGGCCAGAGACCAAATGTCCCAGTTCCTCTGCAGCTGATCTTTTCGGAAGATAAGCAGCCCAGATTTGAGTTTCTAGATGGATACAACCAGGTGCATGTCTGAGACACAGAGCAGGGTATTTATAACCCATGGTAACATTAAATGCAGTGCCGCCTTCTCCTGGTTGAGCAGAGAAACAGCCATCTGTAGCTCCAGGCATCCACACACCATTGTTAGTGTAGATTTCCACAGGAGCATCCATCCAAGTGAGAGGTCGAATAAGTGGAGGAAAAGGCACATAAGCCCAAGAAGAATAATTTTGTGTAGCAGGTAAATCAGTGTGAGAGAAAACTGGTGAGACAGAAGGTATAAGGAGGAGAATCATTAAATAAAGCCCATTGTAAGCGAGATTGAGTGCTGAAGGGGGAAGAGAAGAACAGAGGGATGGTATTTTCAGGCTAATAGAAACGGTGAGATTTTTAGGTTTGTAAGGAGAAAAAGAAAGGTAATTAGAAGTGGGATTAGTTAGATATGTCTCCATTATCATCAGAGAGGATTGAATCAGACCCATTGTGATTTGGTGTGCCAGCTTTTAAGGAGTTGGCATAGATCTCACCACGTCTGAGGGCAGTCTCTGATACAGATGTCTTTTCTCTGTGGTTTTTTTTTTTTTTTTTTTTTTTTTTTTTTTTTTTTTTGATGATCTCCTGGTGAAACACAAGCATATCCTCTTTCCCACGTTAAGTAGAATCAGAAACAATATTTAAAGGTTTGGGGAAATCCTGTAAGGCCATAATTACAGCAATTAATTCTGCCTTTTGCGCAGAGGTATAAGGGGTAGAAATAAGCTTGTCGGTAGGACCTATATAACCAGCATTGCCATTACTGAAATCATCAGTGAACACTGTAATGGCCTCAGGAATGGGCTGATGTTTCGTTAATCGAGGGACCACCCAAGAAGTCATTTTTATAAAATCAAACAATTTGTTTTTTGGCTAATGACTATCAATAATGCCAATAAAATCAGCCAAGTGAATTTGCCACAGTACTGAATGTTGAAAGGCAACCTGAACTTTGAGCCAATTTAAAGGAACTATAATTAAATTCAGATGAAACCTGGAAATTTTAAGTATTGTACACCATGCCTGTCTAATTAGAGTGGCTATTTGATCTAGGTAAACAGACAAAGTTTTTGGCACAGAATGAGGAAGAAAGCACCACTCCATTAAATCATTATGTTGAACTATTATTCCACTAGGAGAGTGTAATGAAGTGAAAACCAGAAGCTGAAATACTCTAGATAACTGAGCAGTCTGGATTCTTTCCTCTATGAATTCCAGTTCTAGTAAAGCCTCTGGAGTCAAAGTCCTGGGACTGCGGAGATTGGAATCTCCCTGCAGCATAGAAAGCAAGTTAGACAGCGCAAAGATTGGAATACCTAAAGTAGGTCTTAAATAATTAATGTTACCCAAAAGCTTTTGGAAGTCATTTAAAGTTTTCAAGGAATCTCTCCTAATTTGAACTTTTTGAGGTTGAATATGTTGTTTTTCGACGACCATTCCTAAATATTGAACAGGAGTAGTCTGTTGAATTTTATACTGAGTGATGTGTAATGCAGCCTCTGTAACACAGTGGCTCAAAACTTGATAACAGTCAATTAGTTTTTTATCAGAGGGGGCAGCAATTAAAATATCATCAATATAATGAAGAATATAGGCCTGAGGAAATTGGGCTTGAACTGGTGAAAGCACTTGTCCAACATAAAGCTGGCACTTCGTAGAGCTATTCGGCATTGCCTGAGGAAGTACTTTCCATTGATAACGAGCTACAGGCTCCTGATTATTGACAGATGGTACAGTAAAAGCAAATTTTTCACAATCTGATTTATGTAAAGCAATATAAAAAAAATCTTTAAGATCAATAACTATGAGAGGCCAATTATTAGGTATTAAAGCAGGGGCAGGCATGCCGGGTTGGGTGGCTCCCATAGGTTTAATTACAGCATTAATGGCCCTTAAATAGGTTACCATCCACTACTAGCCTGATTTTTTTTTTTTTACTAGAAACATAGGAGAATTCCAAAGGGAAAGAGAGAGTTCCATATTTCCAAGTTGTAACTGTTCAGAAACCAATTGAGTTAAAGCCTACAGTTTTTCTTTAGAAAGCAGCCACTGCTGAATCCAAACGGGTGTGTCAGATTTCCATTGTAAAGGGATAGGATCAGGGGGCATGGCAGTGGCCGCCACTAAAAAGGATAACGTAAACCAGCCCTGTTTTCTTTTATAGTAACTGGGAGGGGTTTAGTAATCCCTCCATGCTTGGACCAAGACGGAGCCCAGGAACAAACCCCATGTTTTCCATCATATGCTGACTGGGGGCACTATAAGAGTTATGTGAAATATTAATTTCAGCCCCCCATTGTGCCACTAAATCTCTACCCCAAAGATTAATGGGAATTGGCATGATATAGGGCTGAATTATACCATTTTGACCATCAGGGCCAGTGCAAGGCAAGATAAATGTACTCTCATAAAAGCTCTCAGCTTTTCCAACACCTACTAGTCCCATGTTAGAGGGATGTTTAAGCCAGGAGGAAGGCCATAAACTAGAGGAAATAACAGAAACATTAGCACCAGTATCTACCAGGCCTTCAAACTTTTTTCCTTGAATGTGTATGGTGCAGGTGGGCCATTGTTTATAAATTAAATTAATTACATTAATCCAGTAAGTGGCCTTTTGACCGCCGAAGCCCATCCCAGCGCTATGTGTCTTACCTGCTTTGTTTAAAACGATATTAGGTAGTAAAAGCGATTGAGCTTGTTTAACAGTAGTAAAAGAAACAGGACCTTTACCTGGGGCGCGAAACTTATCCCAAGCTCTCATACACACCTTTGTTACTTGTTTTATGGTAAGAGTATCAAAGCCTAATTGGGCATAAGTGTCAGAGAAACTATCAGAACCTGTGAGCTGAACCTGAGTAATTAGAGTGCCATTAGTCTGATATAGCTGAGCCTGCAGATAGGCCTTTTCGGAACACCAAGCACAAAATTGTAAATGCTGAGATGGGGTCAGAACAGCTTTTGCCAAAAGGTGCCAGTCTAAAGGAAGTAAAGTGACCTCCATACAAAAAGTCTGCAATGCCATTTTAACATAAGGAGAAGTAGGGCGATACTGAGTACAAGCATCCTTAAATTATTTTTAAAAAGTAAGATTCCAACATCATCCTGATACCAAAGCCTGGCAGAGACACAACAAAAAAAGAGAATTTTAGACCAATATCCCTGATGAACATCGATACAAAAATCCTCAATAAAATACTGGCAAACCAAATCCCACAGCACATCAAAAAGCTTATCCACCATGATCAAGTGGGCTTCATCCCTGGGATGCAAGGCTGGTTCAACATATGCAAATCAATAAACGTAATCCAGCATATAAACAGAACCAAAGACAAAAACCACATGATTATCTCAATAGATGCAGGAAAGGCCTTTGACAAAATTCAACAGCCCTTCATGCTAAAAACACTCAATAAATTCAGGATTGATGGAACGTATCTCAAAATAATAAGAGCTATTTATGACAAACCCACAGCCAATATCATACTGAATAGGCAAAAACTGGAAGCATTCCCTTTGAAAACTGGCACAAGACAGGGATGCCCTCTCTCACCGCTCCTATTCAACATAGTGTTGGAAGTTCTGCCTAGGGCAATCAGGCAAGAGAAAGAAATAAAGGGTATTCAGTTAGGAAAAGAAGAAGCCAAATTGTCCCTGTTTGCAGATGACATGATTGTATATTTAGAAAACCCCATCATCTCAGTCAAAAATCTCCTTAAGCTGATAAGCAACTTCAGCAAAGTCTCAGGATACAAAATCAATGTGCAAAACTCACAAACATTCTTATACACCAATAACAGACAAACAGAGAGCCAAATCATGAATGAACTCCCATTCACAATAGCTTCAAAGAGAATAAAATATCTAGGAATCCAACTTAGAAGGGATATGAAGGACTTCTTCAAGGAGAACTACAAACCACTGCTCAGTGAAATAAAGGAGGACACAAACAAATGGAAGAACATACCATGCTCATGGATAGGAAGAATCAATATCGTGAAAATGGCCATACTGCCCAAGGTAATTTATTAAATTTATTAGCTTATTAATCAATGCCATCCCCATTAAGCTATCAATGACTTTCTTCACAGAATTGGAAAAAACTGCTTTAAAGTTCATACAGAACCAAAAAAGACCCCGCATTGCCAAGACAATCCTAAGCCAAAAGAACAAAGCTAGAGGCATCACGCTACCTGACTTCAAACTATACTACAAGGCTACAGTAATCAAAATAGCATGGTACTGGTACCAAAATAGAGATATAGACCAATGGAATGGAACAGAGTCCTCAGAAATAATACCACACATCTACAGCCATCTGATCTTTGACAAAACTGACAAAAGCAAGAAATGGGAAAAGGATTCCCTATTTAATAAATGGTGTTGGGAAAATTGGCTAGCCATAAGTAGAAAGGTGAAACTGGATCTTTTCCTTACTCCTCATACAAAAATTAATTCAAGATGGATTAGAGACTTAAATGTTAGACCTAATACCATAAAAACCCTAGAAGAAAACCTAGGTAATACCATTCAGGACATAGGCATGGGCAAGGACTTCATGTCTAAAACACCAAAAACAATGGCAACAAAAGCCAACATTGACAAATGGGATCTAATTAAACTAAAGAGCTTCTGCACCACAAAAGAAACTACCATCAGAGTGAACAGGCAACCTACAGAATGGGAGAAAATCTTTGCAATCTACTCATCTGACAAAGGGCTAATATCCAGAACCTACAAAGAACTCAAACAAATTTACAAGAAAAAAACAATGCCATCAAAAAGTGGGCAAAGGATATGAACAGACACTTCTCAAAAGAAGACATTCATACAGCCAACAGACACATGAAAAAATGCTCATCATCACTGGCCATCAGAGAAATGCAAATCAAAACCACAATGAGATACCATCTCACACCAGTTAGAATGGCAATCATTCAAAAGTCAAGAAACAACAGGTGCTGGAGAGGATGTGGAGAAATAGGAACACTTTTACACTGTTGGTGGGACTGTAAACTAGTTCAACCATTATGGGAAACAGTATGGCGATTCCTCAAGGATCTAGAACTAGAAGTACCATATGACCCAGCCATCCCATTACTGGGTATATACCCAAAGGATTATAAATCATGGTGCTATAAAGACACATGCACACGTATGTTTATTGCAGCACTATTCACAATAGCAAAGACTTGGAATCAACCCAAATGTCCATCAATGACAGACTGTATATGTGGCACATATACACCATGGAATACTATGCAGCCATAAAAAAGGATAAGTTTGTGTCCTTTGTAGGGACATGGATGCAGCTGGAAACCATCATTCTCAGCAAACTATCGCAAGAACAGAAAACCAAATACCGCATGTTCTCACTCATAGGTGGGAATTGAACAATGAGATCACTTGGACTCAGGAAGGGGAACATCACACACAGGGGCCTATTGTGGGGAGTGGGAAGGGGGGAGAAATAGCATTAGGAGATATACCTAATGTAAATGACGTGTTAATGGGTGCAGCACGCCAACATGGCACATGTATACATATATAATAAACCTGCACGTTGTGCACATGTACCCTAGAAGTTAAAGTATAATTTAAAAAAAAAAAAAAAAGTAAGACTGAGCGGCGACGCAGACCAGTTGAGGAACTGAAACAACAGGAGGGTGAGGGGCTGAAGTGAATGGGGGAAGGCCTGAAGAATTACAGGTAAATTGTAGTTTGGTCCCAGAGCCTTTAGGTGATGCCCAGAGGCAAATGCTGCAAAGGTTTGAAGAGGGAAATGTTTGTGGTCCTGGGCTGTGTGAGTCATGGCTGAGGGAGCTTCAAGTACTGGCTCTTTGTGAAAAGAGGTAAGATCATCAGGAGGTAACGTTAAGCCAAAGTCACCAGAGTTAGATATTGAATTTTCAGCATCCTTAGGTGGGGGAGGAGTAGTCAAAGGGAGAGGCTGATCAGATAATGAAGGCCATGCGGGAGAGGAAAGTTGAGGAGGTATTAGGATGGCTTGCACCAAGGCCCAATCACCCCAAACAGTGACGGGAACAGAATTCCCTGTCAAGACCAGCTCCTGGAATTCTGCAACAAGATCCCATACTTTTACATATACGGTTCCTTTTTCTGGGAACCAAGGACAGTATTTTTCCACCATCCTGAATAGAGTGACCATATTTTCTGTGGTTACTCGGACCCTTCCCTGTTTTAACAGGTCTACATCTAAGGTTCCTTTTTCCAGAGACCAAGGACAGAATTTTACCACTGCCCTGAATAGAGTGACCATATTTTCCATGGGCACTTGAACCATTTCCTGTTTTAACCAGAGTTTAATATAGAAGAGATAAGTATAATTTTTATACTCCATGTGTTAACCCAGACCATACACAGACTACTCACCATTCGTCAGGGAGTCGAACATGCGTATCTGTGGACCAAACCAATGCCCTTTCTCCACACCTACCAAAGGGAATCAGGTTCCCACGTGCACTTAGGAAGAAAGAAAAAACCACGTTTGTGCAATAGATATCAGGTGAAACCCCACCCCTGATATTAAACGTGGGTTCTTTTCTATTTCCCTAAGTGTCGGCTGGTCTGAGAAATAAAGGGAAAGAGTACAAGAGAGAGAAATTTTACAGCTGGATGTCTGGGGGTGACATCACGTGTCAGCAAGTTCCGTGATGCTCCCTGAGCCATAAAACCAGCAAGTTTTATTAGCTATTTTCAAAAGGGGAGGGAGTGTATGAATAGGGTGTGGGTCACAGAGATCACATGCTTCAAAAGGTAATAAAATATCACAAAGCAAATGGAGGCAGGGTGAGATCACAGGACCACAGGATGGAGCGAAATTAAAATTGCTAATGAAGTTTCCGGCATACTTTGTCATTGATAACATCTTATCAGGAGACAGGGTTTGAGACCAGACAACTTGTCTGACCAAAATTTATTAGGCAGGAATTTCCTCGTCCTAATAAGCCTGAGAGCGCTACAGGAGACCAGGGCTTATTTCATCCCTTCGGCTTCAACTGTAAAAGACAGTCGCCCCCAAAGGGGCTCTTTAGGCCTACCCTCAGATGTGCATTATCTTTCTCAGGGATGTTCCTTGCTGAGAAAAAGAATTCAGCAATATTTCTCCTGTTTGCTTTTGAAAGAGGAGAAATATGACTCTGTTCCACTTGGCTCACTGACAGTTGAGTTTAAGGTTATCTCTTGTTCCCTGAACATTGCTGCTATCCTGTTCTTTTTTCAAGGTGCCCATATTTCATTTTGTTCAAGCACACATGCTCTACAAACAATTTGTGCAGCTAACACAATCACCACAGGGTCCTGAGGTGACATACACCCTCCTCAGCTTATGAAGATGATGGGATTAAGAGATTAAAGTAAAGACAGGTATAGGAAATCACAAGGGTATTAATTCGGGAGGTGATAAGTGTCCATGAAATCTTCACAATTTATGTTCAGAGATTGCAGTAAAGACAGGTGTAAGAAATTATAAAAGTATTAATTTGGGGAACTAATAAATGTCCATGAAATCTTCACAATTTATGTTCTGCCATGGCTTCAGCCAGTCCCTCTGTTCAGGGTCCCTGACTTCCTGCAACACCTCCCAGCTCAGGCAAGTCCAGCATGGACACAGAAACCCTTGACACTGAGTCAAGATCTCTTTCCCCTGTATGGCTTGAATTTCAGATATACTGATGTTGAGCCCCCCTTGCCCACAGTGGGACTCTCCTTGGCCTTACACAGGTAATGCCTATATCCTGGCCTAGGCTTTTCCAAGAAACCAGACTCTGGGAAGGACCTGGAATGGAGGAAAACCCAGGCAGAGGGAACCCCATGAGGGGCTCTGGCTATGGAAACTTGCCCCTAATGGGGCATCAAAGCCAGGAGGGCAGGAGCTCCTGCTCTGCCACAGGTTGTAAGTCAGGACTACAGCTTCCCATCTTACTCTTGGGATGCAGATCAGCTGTTTTCGGATGAGAGAGTCTGAGGTTCCAATTTTATAAGATGAGAAGAAGGGCTGAGATGAGACCCATTCTGCCACTTGGTGAGTCCAGAGCTGTGATGAAGAGGGAGAAGTTACAGGGCAGGACAAAGAAGGGGGCTGGCAGGGACCCGGGAGTTTTCCTTATCAGAAGTCAACTTGCCCCACCCCTGAGAAAACTCTGACCTTCTCAGCTGCAGGGAGGAAAGCAGGGACTGGGGAGGAGCGGACAGGGAAGAGGAACAGTCTGGTGCTCTGTGCCCTGGGGGAGAAGTCTGATGACAGCAGTGACTCAGGAAGGGTTCAGAATATTCCTAAAACAGCCAAGCCACAGCCTAAGCCAGTCCATGAATGCCTCTTCCAGAGAGCAGATCTGTAGCAGGAAAAGTCAGCCTGATCTTTGCCCCACTGTCTGCTGCCTGGCCCTGGCTACTAATTAAACCTCCCACCCTGTTGCCTTCACCAACTCCTGTCCTAATGGGGATGGGGTATGAGTAGTCAGAGGAGCCAAATCTACCCAATCAACAGGGAACTCCAGATGGGACAAGGAACACTGGTCCAGTGCCTCCCCTCCTCCATCCACACTCCTGGTCTGAGTCAGGTGGGGGACGTAGGGGGACAGACAGGCAAAGTGAAGGCCTTGTACATGAGATGGAGGCTGCCAGGAGAGAGCAACCAAATTCTCCCACCCACACATATGCATCGCCAGCCATGATCAGGTGGGACCTCCAAGATCATCATCAACTACTACCTTCTAGCTCTGTGTTCCCCTTTACTTAGGGCATCTTGGAGTGAGATGGGCAGGGAAGGGTTGAGGGAGCCTCTTCATGAACAAACCATATCTTTGTTTCAGGGGCAGGACTAGGTACATAATTTGCAGGACCAGGTGTGAACTGAAAATGGAGTCTGTTGTTCAAAAATTGTTAATAATTTGAAGGCAGTGACAACATAGCATTAAATCAAGTTCAGGTCCCCTCTGAGTGTGGGGCTTTTGCCATTGCACAGGTGGCACCTCTATGAAGCCAGCCTGGTGCAGGGGTTTGGTTGAATGAACATTTACTAAGCGCCCACTTCTCAGCTCTTCTGGCTCTGTAATATGGTCTGGCTCTATGTCTGCACTCAAATGTAATTTTGAATTGTAATCCCCACGTTTTGGGGGAGGGACCTCGTGGGAGGTGATGACATCATGGGAGTTGTTCCCACAGGCTGTTCTCGTGAAACTGAATGAGTTCTCACAAGATCTGATGGTTTTATAAGTGGCCTTTCCCCTCTTCGTTTTGCACTTCTCTCTCCTGCTGCCATGTGAAGAAGGAGGTGTTTGCTTCCCCTTCCACCATGATTGTAAGTTTCCTGAGGCCTCCCCAGCCATGTGGAACTGTGAATCAATTAAACTTCTTTCCTTTATAAATCACGCAGTCTTGGGCATTTCTTCATAGCAGTGTGAAAATGAACTAATACACTCTGTGACCTCAGAGACTCCCTCTCAGTGACCCTGTTCTCAAATGTATGAAGATGGGTTCTCAAAGATCTCTCTCTAAACATGGAACGGGGGCTATCTGAAGACATAAGTGATTAACTTTTAATCTATAACTAATGTCTGAGTCCTGAAGACCTTCCTCTGGAGCCTCAGTAAATTGAGTTAATCTAGATGGGTTCAGGTGCTGCAGGTGATTATCCTTATCTTGTCTCCTGCAAAATCATGGGGGTTTGGAGAGTTCTTTTAGACTCCCTCTTGTATGGAGGTTTGTTTTCTTCTTTTTTCTTTCCTGCAAGGACAAAGTGAATTCTATGATGGTTTGTGTAGCGTTTTTTAGTTTATTGCCAAAAATTGAGGCTCAAGTTTGTAGACTACATTTTTAAATGAAACTTTCTAGACAAAGAAATGCAGCTGAAACTGTTCCTTTGACACAATTTTCCAAATTTACACAGAGTTGATAGCAAGTTTTTCTCTTTTTCTTTCCCTGAATTGTATATATTCATATAAATGCTCTTAAATTATTAGTGCAACAGGGTAGATTGTCATTACAGAGAACGTCCTTAGTATAGAGCACAAATCTTCCCACTGCCAAATGGGTTCTGGTCACAAAGCACCCAGAGGTGGCCTTCAACTTCCACTTCTTGGTTCTTTTGCTTACCATTTCTATTTCTAGAATGGCTTTGTCTTCTCACTTGTCTGTCTGGTAATATCCTACTCCTGTAAGAATCAATGAGTTCTTGGTACATATTGGCCTAAATTTGCCTCCTGTTTGAACCTTTTTCCAGTTTTCCAGGCAAGGTTGATTTATCTGTCTTCTGTGTTTCCATAACAATCTTTCCAAGCATAATACAGTAAAAATAGAGCTGATTCATCATGTCCTGTCCGTTTCCCTCTGGAGACTTGGGAGCTGATGTGAGAATACTGGTGTGCCCCTGTATAAGCTCTTTGGTGGCCTTTGTCAGTTGAGCACAGTCTCAGTATATAATTGTCCTCAGGTACCATTAAACTATACCTGAATAATTGAAGGATTGAAAATGTTCAGGAAGTCACCCAGGATGCTTCAATAATTCGTCCTAATTAGGGTTATGGGGAAACTTTGCATGAGAAAGGTTTTTTTTTGAAACTTTGAGGATAAATTAAAATTCAGTAGGCAGAATGATAATATATGTTGATAATTTTTTATTTTAAAATATTCATTTTTTACCATTTTGATATAATAATTTATTTTTTAAGAAAAAGGCAGAAACCGCTGCTTATTAGAAGGCAGATTTTATCAACTTTTATACCCCTAAACTTGTTGCATACCAAACCTATATAAAAAATCTACAAATCAAACCATAAATTGTGCCTAGTATAATAATTCTATATATGGATGTAATGTTTAATTGTTTAGGAGCTTTAATAACTTGAAGGCGCTTTGATTGCCTTAAAATTAATTCTAATTGTATTCATTTATATTGTATTATTAAGCAAAAGTACAGAGTAAGCAATTAGTGTGATTAATTCCTCTTCTATAATACAGTAAAGCACTACCTCCCTAGACCAACTCTCTGGGATCCCTGGAAGACATCTGGCATCCAGCAAGTCTTCACCCCCTCTTTTGAAAGCTCTGGAGAAACTGGAGGCAATTCTGTGAATTATTCACCCTCTAGAGGCAATTCCATTAATTACCTTCTGTCACTTATCCATGACACAATTTCTTCAGTTACATGTGGAATGCTGTAATGTGTCTCCTGGCCAGACCCTTTATTTCACAAATGTGGAAATTGAGGCCATGAAGGATGAGATAATTGTTCAGAGTCCACATGACTAGTTACTGCCCAGAGCCTGGCCTGGACTTCTCTCTTGTTCTGGGGTCTTGAGTTCTCTCCCTCTTCTTTAGTATATATGACCAGATGTAACATAATCTGTGTACCAGATGGTTATTTTCCATCTTTTGTTTCTTTGCATTATAATAGCTATTTTAATGGGTATGGCGTTGTACCTCACTGTAGACTTGCTTTCCATTTCCCGTATGACTTGTGATATTGTCTGCACATATTTTAAGGTTTATACACTAACAAAGCTGATTACTAGGGGTGTGGGTGTAAGGGGAACTGTTTGGCTGCTGAGTGGCTTCCCTGTGGGACAATCAGCCAGAACCCACTATTGTATTAGGGCAATCCCCAGATGTCACCGTCTATGAGTCTTTTCCAGTTTTTATGGGTACATAGTAGGCATATATATTTATGGGGTACATGGGATATTTTGATACAAACATATAATGCATAATAATCACATCAGGGTAAATGGGATATTCATCATCTCAACCATTTGTCATTTATTTGTATTATAAACAATTCAGTTTTAAGCAGTTATTTTAAAATGTACAAAAAAACTATTGCTGACTGTAGTTACCCTGTTGTGCTATCAAATAGTAGATATTATTCATTGTAACTGTATTTTGTACCTATTAACTATCCCCACTTCCCCCCACCGACTGCACTTCCCAGTCTCAAGTAACAACCATTCTACTCTATCTCCATGAGTTTAATTGTTTTAATGTTTAGCTCCCCAAAATGAGCGTGAATGTGCAGTTTATCTTTCTATGGCTGATTTATTTCACTTAAAATAATGTTATCCAGCACCATTCCATGTTGTCACTAATGACAGAATCTCATTCTTTGTTATGGCTGAATAGTACTCCATTGTATATATGCACATTTTCTTTATCCATTAATCTGTTGATAGACACTTAGGTTTCTTCCACATCTTGGATATGGTGAATAGTAATGCAATAAACATAGAAGTGCAGCTATCTCTTCAATATATTTATTTTCTTTTTTGTGTATATATCTAGCAATGAGATGGCTGGGTCATATGGTAGCTCCATTTTTAGTTTTTTGAGGAACCTCCAAATTGTTTTCCATAGTGGTTGCACTAATTTACATTCCCACCCGCTTTTTTCCGTATCCTCACCAGCATTTGTTATCACCTGTCTTTTGAATAAAACCCATTTTAACCAGAGTGAGATGATATCTCCCCATAGTTTTGATTTGCATTTCTCTGACAATCAGTGATGTTGATCACCTTTTCCTGAGTCTATTAGCCTTCTGTATTTCTTCTTTTAAGAAATGTCTATTAAGATCTTTTGCCCATTTTAAAATCAGATTATTAGATTTTTCTCTATACAGTTATTTGAGCTTTTTATATATTCTGGTTATTAATCCCTTGTCAAATGGATAGTTTGCAAATATGTTTCCCCATTTTGTGGATTTTCTCTTTGTTGATTGTCTCTTTTGCTGTGCAGAAGCTTTTTACTTAATGAGATCCCATTTGTTCACTTTTGCTTTGGTTGCCTCTGTTTATGGGATATTGCTTAAGAAATCTTTCCCCAGTCTAATGTCCTGGAGAATTTCCCCAATGTTTTCTTGTAGTAGTTCAACCTACCAAGATTGAACCATGAAGAAATTCAAAACCTGAACCGACCAATAACAAGTAATGAGATCAAAGCCTTAATAAAAAAAAAAGTACCAACAAAGAAAATCCTGGAAGCAATAGCTTCACTGCTTTATTTTATCAAATATTTACAGAAGAACTAATAACAATCCTACTCAAACTATTCCAAAAAAAATAGAGGAGGGAGGAATATTTCAATGCCTGATACTTAAACCAAAGACCCATTAAAAAAGAAAACTACAGGCCAATATCCCTAAGGAAAATTGATGCAAAAATCCTCAAGAAAATTTACAGGCAAAACAAACTCCACAACATATTGAAAATTATTCATAATGACCAAGTGGAATTTATGCCAGGAATGGAAGGATGGTGCATCCTAATGCAAATCAATGTGATCATCATATCAATGAATGAAGGACAGAATTTATAATAATGTGAATTGATGCTGTAAAGCATTTGATAAAATTCAACATTTTATTGTAAAAACTTTTTTTTTTTTTTTTGAGACGGAGTCTCGCTCTGTCACCCAGGCTGGAGTGCAGTGGCCAGATCTCAGCTCATTGCAAGCTCCGCCTCCTGGGTTCACGCCATTCTCCTGCCTCAGCCTCCCGACTAGCTGGGACTACAGGCGCCCGCCACCTCGCCCGGTTAGTTTTTTGTATTTTTTAGTAGAGACGGGGTTTCACCGGGTTAGCCAGGATGGTCTCGATCTCCTGACCTCGTGATCCGCCCGTCTCGGCCTCCCAAAGTGCTGGGATTACAGGCTTCAGCCACAGTGTCCGGCCGCTATTGTAAAAACTCTTAACAAAACAGGGTATAGAAGAAACATACCTCAATACAATAAAAGCCATGTGACGCACACCCACAAGTAGTATCTTACTGAATGGGAAAAAAACTGAAAGCCTTTCCTCTAAGATCTGGAAGAAGAGATGCCCACTTTCACCACTCTGCCTCCTGAGTTCAAGCGATTCTCCTGCCTCAACCCCTCCCAAGTAGCTGGGACTACAGGCGCATGCCACCACATCTGGCTAATGTGTGTGTGTGTGTGTGTGTGTGTGTGTGTGTGTGTGTGTGTGTGTGTGTGTGTGTATTTCTAGTAGAGGTAGGGTTTCATCGTGTTAGCCAGAATGGTCTCAATCTCCTGACCTTGTGATCCGCCTGCCTCAGCCTCCCAAAGTGCTGGGATTGCAGGCATGAGCCAGGGCGCCCAGCCCTTCCTGTCTTCTTCAAAGCTGTCCAAACTGTTCCAACCTCTGCCCATTACCCACTTCCGAAGCTGCTCCCACATTTTCAGTTATCTTTATAGCAATGCTCTACTTCCCAGTACCAATTTTCTGTATTAGTCTGTTCTTGCATGGCTATGAAGAACTACCTGAGACCGGGTAATTTAAAAAGAAAAGAGGTTTAGTTGGCTCACAATTCTGGAGGTTACACAGGAAGCATGGCTGAGGAAGCCTCAGGAAACTTAGAATCATGGCAGAAGGTTAAGAAGGAGGTGGTACGTCTTACATGGCTGGAGCAGGAGGAAGAAAGAGCAAAAGGGGAGGTGCTACATACTTTTAAACAATCAGATCTGGTGAGAACTCACTATCACAAGAATGGCAAGGGAGAAATCCTCCACCATGATCCAATCACCTCCCCCCAGGCCCCTCCTCCTACACTGGGGATTACAATTAAACATGAGATTTGAGTGAGGACACAAATCTACACCATTTTCATAAGGTTAATATTCAAAGTTATTTGCTTTCCCATATACTAGCAATGAAAAAATAATTGGAATTTGAAATTTCAAATGCAATGCTATTTACATGAGCATCTCCAAAATCAAATATGTAGGCATAAAGTAAAAAAAATATGTACAGGATCTATATGAGGAAAATTTCAAAACTTTAATGAAAGAAATCAAAGAAAACCTAAATAAATTGATAGATATTTCATGTGCAAGGATAGCAAGACTCAGTATTGTTAAGATGTTAATACTCCCTTTCTTGATCCACAGATTCAACACAATTCCAATCAAAATTCTAGCAGGTTATTTTGTGGATATCAACACATTTATTCTAAAGCCTATATGAAGAGGCAAAAGACTCAGAATAGTCAAAATGCTGAAGAATGACAACTCAGAGGACAGACACTACCCAAATTTGAGACTTACTATCCAGCTAAATAATTGAGATAGCATGGCATTAGTGAAAGAACAGGACAGGCAGATTGATCAATGGTTCTGAAGAGTGAGCCCAGAAATTGACCTACGCAAATATAGTCAGCTGAGCTTTGGCAAAGAAGCAAAGGCAATTAAATGAAGGAATATGGTCTCTTCAACAAGTGGTGCTTAAAAACTGGACATTCATGTACAAAAAGAAAGAATCTAAGTTCAGACTTTATACCCTTCTCAAAAATTAAAACTCAAAATGGATCAAAGATCTAAATGTAGAATACAGAATCACAAAGGACAGAAAACGAAACACCGCATGTTCTCACTCATAGGTGGGGATTGAACAATGAGAACACTTGGACACAGGGGCGCGGGAACATCACACACCGGGGCCTGTCATGGGGTAGCGGGATGGGGAAGGGATAGCATTAGGAGAGATACCTAATGTAAATGACGAGTTAATGGATGCAGCAAACCAACATGGCACATGTATACATATGTAAAAAACCTGCACATTGTGCACATGTACTCTAGAACGTAAAGTATAATAATAATAATAATAATAATAATAATAATAAAACTTCTAGAAGATCAAAGGAGAAAATCCACGTGGCCTTGGGTTTGGTGATGTGTTTTTAGATACAGCTAAGGGCAGGTGCAGTGGCTTACACCTGTAATCCCAGCATTTTGGGAAGCCGAGGCAGGCAGAAAGCTAGAACTCAGGAGTTTGAGGCCAGCCTGGGCAACATGGTGAAACTTCATCTCTACCAAAAATACAAAAAAATAGCAGGTGTGGTAGTATGCATCTGTGGTGCCAGCTACTCGGGAAGCTAATGGAGGAGGATTGCTTGAGCCTGGGAGGCAGAGGTTGCAGTGAGCTGAGATTGTGCCACTGCACTCCAGCCTGGGTGACAGAGTGAGACTCCATCTCTAAATAGATAAATAAGATACAACCAAAAGCAAAATGATGAAAGAAAAAACACTGGTGAGTTGGACTTTATTAAAGTTAAAAATTGTTATGAGGATGAAGATGGGAGCAAGAGATGGGGAAAATACTTCCAAAATACATATTTAATAAAGGACTTGTATCCAAAATATACAAAAGTCTTTTAAAACTCAACAATAAGAAAATGAGCAACATGATTAAAAAATACCAAAAGAGACCAGGTGCGATGGCTCATGCCTGTAATCCCAGCACTTTGGGAGACTGAGGCAGGCGTATCACAATGTCAGGAGTTTGAGACCAGCCTGGCCAATATGGTGACACCCCATCTCTACTAAAAACACAAAAATTAGCCGGGCGTGGTGGGGCGTGCCTGTCATCCCAGCCACTCAGGAGACTGAGGCAGAAGAATTGCTTGAACCCAGGAGGCAGAAGTTGTAGACTGCACCACTGCAGTCCAGCCTGGTCCACAGAGAAAGAAAGAAAGAAAGAAAGAAAGAAAGAAAGAAAGAAAGAAAGAAAGAAAGAAAGAAAGAAAGAAAGAAAGAAAGAAAGAAAGAAAGAAAGAAAGAAAGAAAGAAAGAAAGAAAGAGAGAAAGAGAGAGAGAGAGGGAGGGAGGGAGGAAGGAAGAGAGAGAGAGAAAGAAAGAGAAAGAAAGAGAAAGAAAAAGAAAAGAAAGAAAGAGAAAGAAAAGAAAAAGAGAAAGAAAGAAAGAAAGAAAGAAAAGAAAGACAGAAAGAAAGAAAGAAAGAGAGAGAGAAAGAAAGAAAGAAAAGAAAGAAAGAAAGAAAGAAAGAAAGAAAGAAAGAAAGAAAGAAAGAAAGAAAGAAAGAAAGAAAGAAAGAAAGGAGGGAGGGAGGAGGGGGAGGGGAGTGGAGTGGAGGGGAGGGGAGGAGGGCAGAGGAGAGGAGAGGAGAGGAGAGGAGAGGAGAAGAGAGGAGAGGAGGAGAGGAGAGAAGAGCTACTTAGGCTGAACTGGGAGGGTCGCTTGAGCCTGGGAGTTTGACACTGCAAGGGAGCGGTGATTGCACCACTAGGTAATAGAGCGAGACCTTGTCTCAAAAAAAAAAAAAAAAGAGAGAGAGAGAGAGAGAAATGAGCTATCAAACAATGAAAAGACATAGAGGATACTCAAATGCATATTGATAGGGGAAAGAAGTCAGTCTGAAAATGTTATATATAGTATGGATCCAACTATATAACATTCCAGAAAAGGCAAAACTATAGAGATGGTAAAAACATCAGGGGTTGCCAGAAATTTTGGGGGAGGGGTATAGATGAGTGAAACACAGGGGATTTTTAGGGTGGCAAGATTATTCTATATGAAATCAAAACCCAGAGAATTGTACAACAGAGTGAACCTTAATGTAAAGTATAGACGATAGTTGTTTATACTGTGTCAGTAACGGTTTATTCATTTTAACAAAAGTACCACCACAGTCCAAGACGTTAACAGTAGAGGAAACAGTCAGGGAAGTGGGGTGGGCAGACGGAATTCTATACCACCTACTGGATTGGTCTGTAAATCTAAAACTGGACTAAAATATGAAGCGTATTGATTGCTTAAAATACTCAGGTGATTAGCTCAACAATACAATGGAGGTAACCAGAAAAGAACTGATAAACTTGAAGATAGAGCAATATGAACAATGGAGAGAAAATAGGGTGTAAAAACGAACTTCAGGGACCTGTGGGATCCACATGGAATACCCTATATTCCCGCCATTGCAGTCACAGAAGGATAGTAGAAAGGTGGTTCTCCAAACGTATTTGAAGAGATCATGACCAAAAACTCACCAACTCTGACAAAGGACAAAGCTACAGACTCAAGAAGCTTAGCTTAGCGACCACCAAACAGGATGAACACAAAGACACTCCAAGGGACATCATAGTTGAACTTCTGTAAACTTAAAGGCAAATAAAAAGTCTTAAAAGCTGTGAGAAAGAAATGACACCTCATCTGTAAGGGGAAAACATCACAAGTGACAATAGATTTCTCATATGGAACTCTGAAGGCCAGAAGGAAGTGGCACATTTTTCCCCTTATGGAAAGAAAAAAAGGGTCAAACAAAAAAAAGTGCCCTGCAAGAATGGACAAATAGGCATTCTCAGATGAAGGAAAACTAAGAGAATTTGTTGCTAACAAATGCGCTCTGAAGAGTGGCTAAGTGGCTGGGTGGTGGCTCACGCCGGTAATCCCAGCACTTTGGGAGGCCAAGGAGGGAGGATTGCTGGAGCCCAGGAGTTCAAGACCTGCCTGGGTAGTGTGGCAAGACCCCATCTCTACTGTTAAGAAAAAAGAAAATCAGCTGGGTGGTGGTGGAGTGTACCTGTGGTGCGAACTACTCAGGAGGCTGAAATGGGAGAATCACTTGAGCCCAGGAGTTTGAAGCTGCAGTGAGCGGAGATCTCATTACTGCACTCCAGTCTGGGCAGCAGAGCAAGATCCTATCTCAAAGGAAAAAAAAGAAAACAACAACAAACAAGAATGACTGAGCACAGTTGGCCAGGACCAGAGAATCTGGCTTCCAAAACCAAGAAGGCGGGCCAGCCCAGGACCGGCGGTGGGGAAGAGGCGCTGCCCAGGCAGACGTCTCCCAGCAGGGCCGCCTGTGGGCGTCCATCCTTTGCGCCGCCCTTTGCCGGCCAATCGCGTGCTGTGGGGACCGCAGAAGTCCCTCTCTGCTTGTGTGCATGAACTCTACCAGCAACTGGTCTCTGTCCTCTAAAGCTGAGATGAGAGCCTCACAGCAAAAGCAGCAGCATTAGCCCACATATTTATTTAATGGAAGAATTATTTATAACAATGTGCCAAAAATGAGCAGGTTGGTACTTTTTTTCTTTTTTTTGAGACGAAGTCTCATTCTGTCCCCAGGCTGGAGTGCAGTGGCGCGATCTCAGCTCACTGCAACCTTCACCTCCCAGGTTCAAGAGATTCTCCTGCCTCAGCCTCCCAAGTAGGTGGGACTACAGGCACCCACCACCGTGCCCAGCTAATTTTTTGTATTTTCAGTAGAGATGCGGTTTCACCATGTTGGCCAAGATGGTCTCGATCTCTTGACCTCATGATCTACCCGCCTCTGCCTCCCAAAGTGCTGGGATTACAGGAAGCTGCAGGTCCAAGGCCAAGGCACTGGCCAGCCCTACACCCCTGAGCTTCAGTCCTTGTTGGTCCTCTCCCACCTCAGGGAAGTCGCTTCCTGGTCAGGAGGACCTGCTGACAGGTCTGCGCCCAGCTGCAGGTTGGTCCTTTCTGCTTGCTGATGTTGCTGGGGTCTCACCCAGAGTTGCCTCTCCTCACCCGACAGAGCCATCTTAGACAAGATGCATGGCCATCTTAGACAAGCACCTCCATCTTAAAGTTCCCCTTAATCAAAAACTGCCTAAACCCAAAGGTCATCAGCCTAATGGCTATGGTCAGCATGACCATAAACCACAAATGGCATCTCTGACCAGAAACATTCCAACCCTAAGATAAACCCCTCTCTGACCAGAGACATACCAGCCCTGAGATAACTTCCCCTTCCACGGGAGACATTCCAACCCCGCCATAAACTTCTCCCCCACACAGAAACACTTCAAACCTGTGATAATCTCCCTCACCCTAAAATCAATATATACTCTTAGTCTGTAAGATAGAATGCTCCTGACGGAAATAGGCTAGAAGTCCCTCAGGTTTATTCTCCAAAATAAACCTGTCTTTGACTGTTGAGCCACTTTTCATGTTTCTTTCCTCTTCCTTTAACTCTTACAGTCCCCTCGACCTAAGAACACAGTGTGGGCTGTCGGCAGGTCCTCCTGTGTCCGAAATTGGTGGGTTCTTGGTCTCGCTGACTTCAAGAACAAAGCCCTGTGGACCCTCACGGTGAGTGTTATAGTTCTTAAAGATGGTGTGTCCAGCAGTTTGTTCCTTCAGATGTTCAGATGTGTCTGGAGTTTCTTGCTTCTGGTGGGTTTGTGGTCTCGCTGGCCTCAGGAATGAAGCTGTAGACCTTTGCAGTGAGTGTTATAGTTCATAACGGCTGTGCGGACCCAAAGAGTGAGCAGCATCAAGATTTATTGCAAAGAGTGAAAAAACAAAATCTTCCACAGTGTGGAAGGGAACCCAAGTGGGTTGCCACTGCTGGCTCAAGTAACCCGCTTTTATTCCCTTATCTGACCCCACCCACATCCTGCCTAATTGGTCCATTTTACAGAGAACTGATTGGTCTGTTTTGACAGAGTGCTGATTGGTGCATTTACAAACCTTTAGCTAGACACAGAGTGCTATGTTTACAATCCTTTAGCTAGATACAAAAGTTCTCCAAGTCCCCACTAGATTAGCTAGACATAGAGTGCTGATCGGTGCATTTACAAACCTTTAGCTAGACACAGAGTGCTGATTGGTGTGTTTACAATCCTTTAGTTAGACACAGAAGTTCTCCAAGTCCCCACTAGATTAGCTAAACACAGAGCGCCGATTGGTGGGTTTACAAACCTTGAGCTAGACACAGAGTGCTGACTGGTGCATTTACAATCCTTTAGCTAGACACAGTGTGCTGATTAGTACATTTACAATCCTCTAGCTAGACATAAAAGTTCTCCAAGTCCCCACCAGATTAGCTAGATACAGAGTGCTGATTGGTGCATCCACAAACCCCGAGCTAGACACAGAATGCTGATTGATGCATTTACAATCCTCTAGCTAGACATAAAAGTTCTCCAAGTCGTCACCAGATTAGCTAGATACAGAGTGCTGATTGGTGCATCCACAAACCCTGAGCTAGACAAAGAGTGTTGATTGATGCATACACAATCCTCCAGCTAGACATAAAAGTTCTCCAAGTCCCCACCTGACTCAGGAGCCCAGCTGGCTTTGCCTAGTGGATCACGCGCCAGGGCCACAGGTGGAGCTGCCTGCCAGTTCTGCGCTGCACGCCCACACTCCTCAGCCCTTGGGCAGTCGATGGGACTGGGTACCACGGAGCAGGGGGTGGCGCCCATCAGTGAGGCTGGGGTCATGTGGGAGCCCACAACAGGGGGGGGCCTTGGGCATGGCGGGCTGCAGGTCCTGAGTCCTGCCCCTGGGGAGGTGGCTGAGGCCTGGCAAGAATTCAAGAACAGCATGGGTGGGCTGGTCATGCTGGGGGACATGGCACACCTTCCACAGCTGCTGGCCTGGGTGCTAAGCCCCTCATTGCCTGTGGCCAGCAGCGCCATCTGGCTACTCCAAGTGCAGGGCATGCCAAATCCATGCCCACCCAGAACTCGCGCTGGCCCATGAGTGCTGCACAGCCCCGGTTCCCACCATTGCCTCTCCCTCCACACCTCCCCACAAGCAGAGGGAGCCAGCTCCGGCCTCAGCCAGCCCAGAGAGGGGCTCCTACAGTGCAGTGGCAGGTTGAAGGGCTCCTCAAGTGCAACCAGAGTGGATGCCAAGGCTGAGGAGGCGCCGAGAGTGAGCAAGGGCTGCTAGCACGTTGTCACCTCTGAATCCCCCTTCTAAACAGGACACCCCAACTGCTGTTGGGAATTTGGCCAATGAACACTCTAGCTACTTCCTGCTGGATAGGGACAAAGAAGGGGCCTTGCAGTTGTAGTGTCTTCCAGAGGGGAACTCTTTAGGCCAGTGAAAGTGCCAGCAGTGGTCCAGGGGTCCTCGGTAGAAGTTGTTAGTTGAACTCATTTGGGGTTCCATTTGTAAGACCATCTGTAGCTTGATGGCCTCAATTCTAGAGGAAACAAATTTGACAAAAAGGTTAAAAACACAGGGTCAAAAGGTGAGTAACAGCAAGATGGCTGCCATGGGATCTAGAAAGGGGAGAAGCCATGTTGCCCAACTCCAGAGGTTGGTATAAGAATTTGAAAGGCGTTGCCTGATTTCAGAAGCCTTTTCCTGTAAATTTTGGGTGACATATAATACTATCCCTGACTGGTTAGAGCAAAAATAACACTCTTCTCCTAAGAAGGTGCAGAGTCCTCCTTTCTCAGCAGTGAGGAGGTCTAGGCCTCAGCGGTTTTGGAGAGTCACTGCTGCCAAAGAGTCTATTTGGGATTGTAGAGTAAGGATAGATTTTGTTATCTCTTGCAAACTGTCTGAGAAAGTCTTTGACAGTGCGTGATAGTATGATAATGAAGTAGATAAACTGGCTATTCCGGTTCCTGTAACAGTAGACTTTGCTAACCCTGTAAGTAGGTGTATTGTATGGTTCTGCACTGACGGACTTGAGCTTTGAGGGGTACTGATAGGGTCTGATTTCCTGGGGTAATGTTAATGTTGGGACCTCGAAAGACTAAGGTACAGGTGCCGGTCCAGTTAGTGAGGAGGCAGATATAGGTCAACATTCCACATAAGAAGAATATACCTTGGCTAGGTAGACAGAACTTTACCCTGGCTTTTAAAGGAATAGCGTACACTGTTTTATCTTTACTATTTCTATCTCCTTCTTTCTCTCTCTTCGACTTCTTCTTTGTCTCTCTCTCTCTCTGACTTTCTGCTTCTGACTCCCTCTTTGTCTCTCTCTTCCTCTCTCTGTCTCTCTGTCTCCTTCTCTCTCTGCTGGTCTTTCCCTGCCTCTGCCAGCCACTTATGCTGCTATTCTCCCTTCTCCTTCCCCTCTTTGATGGCTTTGGCAGTGTAAGACTGCCACCTCCTTGGCTTTTTGCACTGAGTGCAATAACTCCATGGTTTCCCTGTGGTATTTAGTGGGAGTTCCCCCAGAAGTTAGGAACTCCCTTTCTTTCTATATTGCAGCATGGGCATATAGGATTAGTAAAGCATACTTGCTATCTGTATACACATTTATTCTTTTTCCCTTTCCCAGTTCTAAGTCTTGAGTAAGTGTCAGTAGTGTCACTAGTTCTGCTAACTGGGCCCTGGTCCCTGGCGGAAAAGACTTACTTTCAAGTATGGTTACATCACTAACTATGGCATAACCTGCCCTTCATATCCCATTCTCCACAAATGAACTTCCATCAGTATATAGGTTAAGGTCAGGCTTAGTTAAGGGGACTTCTAAGAGATCATCTTGGGTGGCATAAGTCTGGACTATAATTTGTTGGCAGTCATGCTCGATTGGTTCCCCATCCTCTGGGAGAAAAGTGGCTGGGTTGAGGGCCACACACGTACGTATTTGAAACACCAGTCCCTCAAGGAGTAGTACCTGGTACCTAAGTAGGTGGTTGTCTGATAGCCATAAACTTCCTTTGGCACCTAGTATGCCATTTACATCATGAGTAATCCTGACAGTGAGATCCTTTCCTTGTATTATTTTGATAGCCTCTGACACTGAGACAGCCACCGCCGCAACTACCCGTAAACAGTGAGGCCAGCCTTTTGCTACTATGTCAGTTTCCTTACTTAGGTATGCCACTGGTTATGGGGTGGTCCCACGAGTCTGAGTAAGGACTCCAAGAGCTATCCCTGCTCTCTCTGTGATGTATAAAAAGGAGTTTTGTCCTGTTGGAAGGCTTAAAGCTTGACCTTGTACTAGGGCCTGCTTTAAGATTTTGAAGGCCGTTTCTGCCTGTGGTTCCCATTCTACTAGATAAGTATTTGCCCTCTGGGTTTCCTTGATTAGAATATAGAGGGGCCTGGCTATCTCACTGTATCCAGGGATCCATAGTCAGCCAAAGCCAGTGATTCCAAGGAACCCCAGCAACTGTTTTAATGTCTTGGGGGAGGATAAGCCAGTATAAGCTGTATTTGTTCCTTGCTGAGGGCCCTGGTCCCTCTGGCTAAGATTAGGCCTAGATATTTGACCTGCTGTAGGCAAAGCTGGACCTTCGACCTAGACACCTTCTACCCTTGATTAGCTAGAAAGTTCAAGAGACCTAGACTAACCTGCTGGCACGAGGCTTCTGAACTGGTAGCCAAAAGTAAATCATCCACATACTGAAGAACCAGAGTGCCTGGACTTGAGAAGTGGCCTAGATCTTGGGCCAGTGCCTGACCAAACAGGTGAGGGCTATCCCTAAACCCTTGGGGCAAGATCGTCCATGTAAGTTGGGATGTGTGGTGTGTGGGATCTTCAAGGCCAAAGAGAAACTGGAAGTCAGAGTGCAGGGGAATACAGAAGAAGGCATCCTTGAGGTCCAGAACCATGACTTATTCTGCTTGCTCTGGTATTTGAGAGAGCAGGCTATGGGGATTGGGTGCAACTGGATATAAAGGAATTACTGCCTCATTGATGAGTCTAAGATCTTACACTAATCTCCACTGACCATTTGGTTTTTGTACTCCTAGAATTGGGGTGTTGCAGGGACTGCTGCATTTCCTTACTAAGCCTTGAGCTTTTAAATGTTTAACAATATCCTGTAAACCTTTATGAGCTTCAGACCTTAAGGGATATGGCCTTTGATAAGGAGAAGTGGTGGGGTCTTTTAGCCTGATTTGGACTGGGCAGGCATTTTTTGCCCTTCCAAATTGTCCTTCCAATGCCTAGATGTCAGGATTGATTCCCTCCTCATGTAGGGGACAACAAATGGGTAACTTGTTCCCCATATTAATGTACATAATAGCTTCAGTTTTGGCTAACATATCCCTCCCTAATAAGGGTGTGGGACTTTCAGGCATAACAAGAAAGGTATGTGAAAAGAGCAAAGTCTCCCAATTACAACTGAGGAAGTAGAAGAAATACCTGGTTACAGGCTGCCCCAGGATCCCTCGGATGGTAACAGTCATCCAGGACAGAAGATTAACACTGAGAAGGCTGTGCCAGTGTCCAGGAGGAAGTCAATTTCCTGGCCCTCAGTGGTTAAACTTACCTGGGGCTCAGTAAGGGTGATGACATGAGCTGGCACTTGCCTTGGGCACCCTCAGCCCCTGGTTGGGGGCTTCTGACCCGGAAAACCTTCATACTCTGGGGCAGTGCACCTTCCAGTGATTGCCTCAGCATAGTGGACATTGACGAGGGAGCAGCTTGTTTCTCATTGGACAATCTTTTTTAAAGTGTCCTAATAAACCACACTGATAACAAGCCCTACCGGGTGAATGGCCTGCTCCATTTTCTGTTCTCTCTGAACCACCAAGGTTTGTTTGTCTGAAGGCCACGTCTAAGGCTGCGACCTTTCTCTGATCTCGCTTTTTCTTTTGGGCCTATTCATCTTGGTCCCTATTATAGAACACCGAGGTTGCCAGGTTTAATAATGCCTCCAAATTTTGTTCAGGGCCCAGGGCTTGCTTTTGGAGCTTTCTCCTGATATCTGCGGCTGATTGGGTAATAAACTTATCTTTTAGAATCAATTGACCCTCGAGTGATTTGGGTGACAGGGGATTATATTTTCTTAAGGCCTCCCATAGCCACTCAAGGAAGGCAGAAGGATTTTCTTCCTTTCCCTGAGTTATGGTGGACATCATTGAATAATTCATGGGGTTTTTCCTAATTCTCCTTAGTCCTTCTAGAACACAGGTCAACAGATGTTTACAACTCCAGTCCCCATGACCTGAATCAAGGTCCCAGTGGGGATTGCTGCTAATATTGCTCCATATTAGGCTTGCTGACCAGTAGGGAATTTGTCCCTTCCTTCAGCTGTCATTCTATCATTTACTTGACTAAGATACCAGGCATCTCCAAACTCTCAGGCTGCAGCTAAAGCCGCATTCTTTTCATTAAAGGCCAGGGTTTGATCTAACAATAGCAAGACATCTCTCCAAGTGAGATTGAAGGTTTGCCCTAGACCCTGTAGGATATCTAGATACCTATCAGGAGCTTCTGAAAACTTCCCCAGGTCTGCCTTGATCTGCTTTAAATCACGGACAAGAGCACATATACGTGGGTTGGCCCAAACTCCCCTCCCCCTACAGCTTGAAGGGGACATAACCGATAGCCTAGGGGGTTTTGTGGTCCTTTGGAGATTTCTTTGCTTATTTCCTTGTGGGCAGGGGAGATTAGAGGAGGATTATCATTAATAGGAAGGAGAGCTATAGGGAGGCTAGGATATAGGAGTAAGGTGAGAGGTCCTCCTGTGGGATGTAAATTGCAAGCTTTGCATAGCTGTGTATTCTCCTTCAATGAAAAGAAGCTTGGACAAAAGGTATTTCACTCCATTTGCCTTCCCTCTTACAGAAAACGTCGAGCTGCTGGATAGTATTGTAATTTGTACTTCCCTCAGGTGGCCATTTTTCCTCATCAGAGAGAGAATATTGGGGCCAGGCCATAGTGCAGAAAAAAATGAGCCACCTCTTTTTCAGGGTTTGCGGGTCAAATAGGACCCAATGGCTTAGGATGCATTTCAAGGGTGAGCCTGTTGATGCCTGAGAGTTTCCCATCTGAAAGACAAAACTACCGGCGGTTTTGATTTGTTTGTTTCTACCCCTGCCCAAGAACCCACAATGGTCCCTGGACCATGCTGATCGGAATAGTTGTGCTCACCGACGCAGCAGCAGAAACACTAGTTTTCCTCCCAGACCACAAGGAGGACTGGGAAGGTTGGATTTAGTGGCCCTTACTGACACATTCTCAAAAATCTGCACCCTTGCCTGTCCTCCCAGACCACAAAGAGGACTGAGAAAAATCGGATTTAGTGGCCCTTACCGATGCATTCTCGAAAACCTGTTAGAGTCCTAAGCATTCTCCTGTTAGTATTGGGACCTTATCCATCTCCTATAAAGATGTTATGCCCCAAAAATGAAGGGGAGGGCCATACCATGAGGGCGGGAAGGGACCTCCAGGATTGGAAGAGTGACAACTTTTGTCCTCACTTGAATAGGAAGGACAGAATTTCTGAGGCTCCCCATATCCTAGCTTAAGTTAGACCTGCTTGTCTGAGGAGGGATCCTAAAATTCCAGATAGTCCCCTCTATGACAGGGCTTTGGGCAAAAATTATGTCTTTCTGATTGGTGAGCCCAGGTGCCTTAAGAAGGTAACAGAGTCCTGGAGTTTGTACTAGAAATAATTCTTATAGGATAAACTAGAAAAGCACCAGAGACAGGGAGTGGTTTTTAGAAGCAGGACTAGCCTCGGAGAAAAGAGGTGAGAGGAAGTTTGTCTGATAGTCATTAGGATCTAGGAGACAAGGGTCAGGATAGGTAGGATAGATGGGTGAGTCTCCCTTGGGCAACATGCCTTTGAGAGTTCCGCTCATGGCCGCAGGATCAACCAACTTGTTTTCAGGACCCCAGAGCTGAATGACTTTCCTCTCTGTCGATGCTTGGCTCAGCCCAGAAGTACAGGAAAAGTGGAAACTGGTTCCAGGAAAACCAACGCTCCAAACTCCAAAGAGTCGGGGGTTGTTAGAGAGCCCTTTCCCAGAAAGCCTGACACCGTGTCTTTAGTCTGGCAGCCGCACTAGTCGCTTTTAACTGGCCAGCAGGTGCCTAGTATTTAGCCTCCAAATTCTAAGGAAAAATAGGACAGAATAGCAAGTGAAAGGGTTCCAATGGTACTCACCACTTGGCGATAGGTGAAAGTCTCACCGCTTGGCAATAGGTGAAAGTCTCACCACTTGGCAATAGGTGAAAGTCTCATTGCGTGGCGATAGGTGAAAGTCCCTTCATGGTCACCAAAATGTGTCTGGAATTGGTGGGTTCTTGGTCTCGCTGACTTCAAGAATGATGCCGTGGAAACTCGCGGTGAGAGTAACAGTTCTTAAAGATGGTGTGTCTGGAGATTTTCCCTTCAGATGTTCAGATGTGTCCAGAGTTTCTTCCTTCTGGTAGGTTCATGGTCTCGCTGATGTCAGGAGTGAAGTTGCAGACCTTCGCGGTGAGTGTTACAGCTCTCAAAGGTGGCGCATCTGGAGTTGTTTGTTCCTTCTGGTGGGTTAGTGGTCTTGTTGGCCTCAGGAGTGAAGCTGCAGACCTTCGTGGTGAGTGTTACAGCTCATAAAGGCGGCATGGACCCAAAGAGTGAGCAGCAGCAAGATTTATCACAAAGAGCGAAACCACAAAGCTTCCACAGCATGGAAGGTGACCCAAGGGGGTTGCCACTCCTGGCTCCAGTAGCCTGCTTTTATTCCCTTATCTGACCTCACCCACATCCTGCTGATTGGTCCATTTTACAGAGAGCTGATTGGTCCATTTTGACAGGGTGCTGATTGGTGTGTTTACAAACCTTTAGCTAGCCACAGAGTGCTGATTGGTGCATTTACAATCCTTTAGCTAGACACAGAAGTTCTCCAAGTCCCCACTAGATTAGCTAGACACAGAGTGCTGATTGGTGCATATACAATTCTCCAGCGAGACATAAAAGTTCTCCAAGTCCCCACCGGACTCAGAAGTCCAGATGGCTTCGCCTAGTGGATCATGCACAGGGGACATGGGCAGAGCTGCCTGCCACTTCCCCGTGGGGCACCTGCACTCCCCAGCCCTTGGGTGGTCAGTGGGACTGGGCGCCACATAGCAGGGGGCGGCACCGGTTGGGGAGGCTTGTGCCAGGCCAGAGTCCACGGGGTGGGGGTGGGGCTTGGGCATGGTGGGCTGCAGGTCCCGAGCCCTGCCCCAGGGGGAGGTGACTGAGGCCCTGTGAGAATTCGAGCCTGGTGCACGTGGGCCAGCAGTGCTGGGGGACCCAGTGTACCCTCCACAGCTGCTGGCCCAGGTGCTAAGCCCCTTGCTGCCTGGGGCTGGCAGTGCCAGCCTGCCACTCTGAGTGTAGGGCATGGTGAGCCCGCGCCCACCCAGAACTTGCGCTGGCCCGTGATTGCTGTGCAGCCCCGGTTCCCGCCTGCACCTCTCCCTCCACACCTCCCCACAAGCAGAGGGAGCCAGCTCCTCCCTCGGCCAGCCCAGAGGGGGGCTCCCACAGTGCAGCAGCAGGCTGAAGGGCTTCTCAAGCATGGCCAAAGTGGGCACCAAGGCCAAGAAGGCTCCGAGAGTGAGCAAGGGCTGCTAGCACATTGTCACCTCTCACTCCTGACCAGAATGTGACTTCCCTGCAGTGGGGGAGGAGCTGAGGAAGAACAAGGACAGGGCTGGGTCCAGCTCACGGGCATAGGGCTGGCCAGTGTCTTGGCCTTGAATCTGCAGTGTCCTGGGTCTCTTTGGCCCAGCCAATCGTGAGGACTGTGGCCTGGGATGCTGCCAAACAATGAGGGTGCCCATTGTGGACTGGAATCCAGCTAGCTATTCCTCATTTGAGACCCCATAGAAACCCCACAAACATGACTGGGGTTGACATGGATTTTGAACATTAAAGTTACATGAGATTTCTGAACTTGAGTGTCATGGAGCAAATTTCAAACGTGGTGTGTGTGTGTGTGTGTGTGTGTGTGTGTGTGTGTGTGTGTTTGCATCACACTTAAGAGATGAATTACAGGCTAGGCACAGTGGCTTACGTCTGTAATCCCAGCACTTTGGGAGGCCAAGGCAGGCGAATCACAAGGTCAGGAGATCAAGACCATCCTGGCTAACATGGTGAAACCCCATGTCTACTAAAAATATAAAAAATTAGCTGGGCATGGTGGTGGGCGCCTGTAGTCCCAGCTACTCAGGAGGCTGAGGCAGGAGAATGGCATGAACCTGGGAGGCAGAGCTGGCTGTGAGCCAAGATCACGCCACTGCACTCCAGGCTGGGCGACAGAGTGAGATTCCATCTCAAAAAAAAAAAAAAGCCGAATTACAAGACAGGACACCAAGTCCTTCACCCACCTGCAGCCCAGCCTTGCAAGCTGTGGGGGCATGGCCTCCTGGCATGGGCGTGGCAGGGCAGAACAGCCTGGCTGAGGAAAGTGCAAATCCTGCTCTGCAACTGCTGGCTCCTTGGCCTTGGGAAGTCAGCACCTACTCCCCAGGGTTTTTGAGAAGGTGGTGTGACTTAGTGACTGCAAATGCAAGATGTGCCTTGCCCTCCACTGAACATGTGCTGTGTTGGCACTGTTATACTGTTTTCTTCATTGCTTGCACTTTTGACTTTCACTTTCTGCTGTATCCATTCCTAGACCCAGGACTGGGTTCCTCCCCACCTCTTTTTTTTTTTTTTTTTTTTTTTTTTTTTTGAGACGGAGTCTCGCTCTGTCTCCCAGGCTGGAGTGCAGTGGCCGGATCTCAGCTCACTGCAAGCTCCGCCTCCCAGGTCCACGCCATTCTCCTGCCTCAGCCTCCCGAGTAGCTGGGACTACAGGCGCCCGCCACCTCGCCCGGCTAGTTTTTTGTATTTTTTAGTAGAGACGAGGTTTCACCGTGTTAGCCAGGATGGTCTCGATCTCCTGACCTCATGATCCACCCGTCTCGGCCTCCCAAAGTGCTGGGATTACAGGCTTGAGCCACCGTGCCCTCTCCACCTCTTTTGTTACTCCCTGAGGAACCAGCTCTGAACTGTGAATCCCTGGGGTCCCACATGGAGCCCTTCCTCAAGTGTGCCATGATGACCCCACCTCAGGACAGGCACACCCAGGTGGCTGAGAAACAGGGCAACATGCAGAGGGAAAACCAGGCACCAGGTTCTGGGATTCAAAGGCAAATTTGACCTAAGCAGTTCTTCATCCAGCAAGGCATTAGGTTGAAACCGCTGTCTGCTCCTCTGCAGCTAATCTCTGCAGGCTTCCCTGCTGATTTTGGGATCCAAACCTTCTCTCTTAAGGGCTCTCACCACTCCCCCAGGGACAGTGCCCTCTGTCACACCAGGTCCCCTCTCCTGGCCTTCCTTCCTGACATGGCCTTTCCCCTCTCCCAGGCAGCCCCTCATGCTCACCTGATGTGATTCACTGAATCACCCCAGGGCCTCACACACTGCCCACTCCATAAACATGTGACCTGAAGTGGGTTTATTACTTACAGACTGGCTGTGAGGGACAATAGAAGCCTAGGTTTCAGGACAAGCCAGTCCTCCAAGCCTCAGGAAAGCTGTCTAGAGTGAATGGACTCTCATCTGTTTGCTCCACTTGTACCACAACTAAGAGACCCTGCAGAGCAGCGGGTGCTGGGTGTTATGCTCCAAGGTAGTGGGAATTGCTGGGCTAAAACATTGAAGAACACTCTGATTCTAGGGGAAACAAGAACAGAGCCTGGGCTGTTTTGGTCAGTTCCTTCTTATCTCAGGATGTTGCATTTTCAGCACATCCTATAGTTATTCTAGAGAACTATAAGTAAAAAAGTGGGAGCCGAGCATAGTGGCTCACGCCTGTAATCCCAGCATTTTGGGAGGCCGAGGTGGGTGGATCACCTGAGGTCAGGAGTTTGAGACCAACCTGGCCAACATGGCTAAACCCCATCTTTACTACAAATACAAAAATAAATTAGCTGGGCGTGGTGGCAGGTGCCTGTAATCCCAGCTACTCCAGAGACTGAGGTAGGAGAATTAAGAGAACCCTGGGGGTGGAGGTTGCAGTGAACTGAGATCATACCACTGCACTCCAGTCTGGGCAACAGAGTGAGATTCTGTTCAAAATGAAAAAAAAGGTGGGGAGAACTGCATTGGTCCAAGCCACCCAGAGAACTGTCCTGCAAGCAGCATTAAGCTGGTTTCTGTTACATACAAGGAGTGGCTCTTACTGGCTCTTGGTCATGATCTGTGTCATACAGAAGGATTTGGCAAGCCACAGTTATAGGCAAAAGCCATGTCTCCAGGATGAACCACATGGGTACTATGTTCATAGCAGCCAGGACCCTGGAAACCACAATCCTGTATACCTCTTATTGATGGCAGTGGTGGCCCGTCTGAAGTGGCTGCTGCCATTACACTGGCTGTGGCAAGGAGGTGCAGCCAGGGCTGCACACTCTGTGGAGCCAGCAGGAGCTGGGGACAAGTGACCCTGCTCATTCAGAGTTGGTGATGCAGGAGTTCCCTGGATGCAGCTGCAGCCACCCAACTCTTGGCTATAGAGCCAAGCCTCCTGCTCCGTGGAGCGAACAGAAGCCCCACCCACTCTGGGCACAGCTGTAGCTGCCCAAGCTGTGACTGCAGACCCAGGCATCCTTGCACCCTTGGGGGCCAGGGAAGGCCTCCCCTTGCAGGATTGAAAATGCCTGCTCCCACTACCTGGCTTCTCCTTGCTGTTGGCACCCCCTCCAATCTCAGAGCAAAGACCAGCTAAGCCTGGGTGCTGTCACAACCCAGCCGGGTGTGCACCTGCTTGAGGCAGTGCTGACACACCAGCCCCCTGCCACCTCAGCACCCTCCAGACTTTGGGCCCTGATGAGCATAGGAGGGAAGCTGATGGGGGCCTCAGGACAGCTTAGCACTGGCCTGCAGGCACCCCTTGGCATCTACAGCCTTGGCACCATGAGAGACAGCAGGAGGCAGACAGGTTATGGGGTAGAAGTGGGCGGGTCCCTGGTGAGGCCCCACCTTCAGGCCAGGGATGTCCTGAAGGCTGGTGGCCAGGATGGCAGTCCCGTGGACCATAGTGGGAACTTGTGATTCCTTTTCCAGCCCACCTGTGGCCGTCCATGGACCAATCAGGGTGGAACTTCCTCCCCTCTGAGGCCCATAAAAGCCCCAGGCTCAGCCAGAGCTGAGTAGACATCAGGATAACCAGCTACAGAGAAGAGCCACCCATTTCAGAGACTCCTCTCTGCTGAACACTCAACATGATGACCTGCTGCAGGGAGGAGCTACCCATTCTGGGGCTTCCCCTGAGCTATTCTGTCACTCAATAAAGCTCCTCTTCACCTTGCTCATTCTTCACTTGTCTGTGTACCTCATTCTTCCTGGATGCGGGACAAGAACTCAGTACTTGCTGAATGGCAGGGCTGAAAGAGTTGTAACACAAACAGAGCTGATACATGTCCCTTGCTCCCCATGTTGCAGATGAAGAGAAGGAGAGAAGAGCTTCAGCCGTTCAGGGATCTGAGACCTGGGAGCTCCCCAGGCCAGGGCTTTGACTCTCTCATTGGGGCCTTGTGGTTGCTGGAGTCTTCAAGCTTCTGGGCACCACTGTGTTCCCTGGTGGCAGCTGTGGAAGCTGCTTGTAGTGTCCCTAGTTCAGCCACAGCTTCACAGAGAGCTGGTGCCCATGCCTGCACTTAGAACTGCCCATCCTATTGCAGCATCTTGCATGCCTAACTGTGCAGTGGCCAGACCCCATGCTCACTTGCTCACACACCCCTCACTACTCCATGCCTGGCTCACCCTTGGCAGGCATGGAATCCAGGCTGGTGGCATGAGCTGAGTGCAGCCTGCCAGACCAAATGAGTGGAATGATTCGCTCAGTGAGTGGAACAAGCCCAGTGGTCCCAAACAATCTTGGGCAATGGCTCCACCCTCCACAGAGGTATCTGGCCAGAAAAGTGACACCCCAAGGATCCTGCAACATTATTGGTTCTCAGTGAGGGATCCCAGCACCAGGAGCAACAGCCTCACTGGGGAACTTGTTGAAATATAAATTCCCAGCACCAAGTCAAGCACTCTGAATCAGAAACCTGAGTGGAGCTGGCAATCTATGCTTTTTTTTTTTTTTTTTTTTTTTTTTTTGAGATGTAGTCTCGCTCATTGCCCAGGCAGGAGTGCAGTGGTGCGATCTCAGCTCACTGCATGCTCCACCTCCCGGGTTCACACCATTCTCCTGCCTCAGCCTCCTGAGTAGCTGGGACTACAGGCGCCTGCCACCATGCCCAGCTAATTTTTTGTATTTTTGTAGAGATGGAGTTTCACCATGTTAGCCAGGATGGTCTCAATCTCCTGACCTCGTGATCCACCCACCTCGGCCTCCCAAAGTGCTGGGATTATAGGCGTGAGCCACCGTGCCTGGCTGGCAATCTGTGTTTTAATGAGACTTCCAGGAGAATTGATTCATACCAGCATTTGAGACCTAAGGGGTGCCTAGACACCCTGGGCAGCTTTCCTGAGCCTTGGGAGTACCATCCACTGATTGACTGGGGCCATCAGCCCCTCTACTCCAACCTCCTCATATCCACCTCCAGCCTGTTTCTGAAACTGTTTCCAAGAGGCTTGTCCTGAGTTTACAGCGAGGCTTGTCCTACCATCTTCTCCCATCCCTGGAACTGCTCCTCATCAGTTCTTTTCCTGCCATGGAAGCCCTGGGATATGGAGACACTCCTGCCCTTCATGCAGAGCATCTAGATGCCACTGCAGGGAGTGAGACCAAGCAGACTGCTGCACTCTGTTCTGGGTGCCCCTGACTGACTGCAGCTTCATCATCATAAGCTCAGGACAAGGTGGTCACACTGACCAGACCTGGTCCAGTATTCATCCTATTGAGCCATTTCCCACCCTGGTGGCTTCTCTGGTAGGTGAATGGCCTGCAGGTGACCTGACTGCATCCTGTTTCCCAGTGGCTGCCCCCCTGAGCCTGGAAAACAGGGAATGTGGAGGAAGCTGCCCATCCCACCCACAGGTCTGCTGGGTTGGACACCAGCTCCTTTCTCCACAGGAGCCTCCTGAAGACTTCAGAAGCAGACTCCAGAAAAGCATATGTAATCTTGGCCTTAGTGGGGTTTCCTGGGTCCAAAAATATGTGAAATTGAATCTGATATAGTTTGGCTGTGTCCCCACCCAAATCTCATCTTGAATTGTAGCTCCCAGAATTCCCATGTGTTGTGGGAGGGACCTGGTGGGAGATAATTGAATCATGGGGGTGGTTTCTCCCCATACAGTTCTCATGGTAGTGAATAAGTTTCACAAGATCTGATGGTTTTATAAGGGGAAACCTCTTTTCCTTGGCTCTCATTCTCTCTTCCCTGCCATCATGTAAGATGTGACTTCCTCCTCCTTGCCTTCTGCCATGATTATGAGGCTTCCCCAGCCATGTGGAACTGTTAGTCAATTAAGCCTCTTTCCTTTATAATTACCCAGTCTCAGGTATGTCTTTATTAACAGTGTGAGAACAGACTAATATTAATGTGTGTGAAAGCAAAAAAAAATTCATTTTTCTGCACATGCATCAAATTATCCAAGAAATCTACAAGTTCAGATAGGCTACAAACCCTTTCTTGAAGGCAACCCTCAGTAACCTCTTGAAGTTTCCTGGATGTAAATGAGAGATCATAATCCATAATTATTAAAGGGAAGGAGATGTGGGCAAAGAATGTAAAATGACAGCTCACTGACTACAAAATGCATACCTTAAAAACATGAAAACAATTTAACTTCATGAGGAAAGAAGTGCAAACTAAGGAAGGGCTGGGCCATCCTGGGTCAGAGCCAGCAGGTGGTAAATTGCAGAATCTTTTCACTTAAAATACAGTCTGTAAGTGACTTCATTTTGACCGAAAAAAATATCTACATTTAGATACACATCCAGAGGCCAGATAAATAGCTTCTCAGCTCTCAGAGATGTTTAGACTCTGAGCCCTCTTTCATCCACGAAGTTCACTTCCACCCACTCAGCCTTCAGAGAAAAGCTGCCTCTCCCTCCTCTGAATAATTTCACTCTGTCTCCCACCTGTCACTCTTAGTCCTCTTTCTCCTAGGTCTGTCCCCATCGGAACCTAAGTTTCCAGCGTCAGTGCCACTTCCTCCTCAAAGCTGCCTCGCTCCTCAGTGCCTGGTCTGGCTCTGAGAACCGCTCATCAAG
Source organism: Macaca fascicularis (assembly GCF_037993035.2). Classification (NCBI taxonomy): domain Eukaryota; kingdom Metazoa; phylum Chordata; class Mammalia; order Primates; family Cercopithecidae; genus Macaca; species Macaca fascicularis. The sequence continues at coordinate 49,457,720 of NC_088383.1, read as the reverse complement.
TTTAATGAAATCCTTGTGTGCACACCTGAAATTTAGCCAGTGGCTGCACTGATGGCAGGTGTTTTGACTTTGACAACGTTACAACACACTGTGTTCCTCTCGGACCTCATTGTCAAACGGGCTACACAAAACTGACCTCACAGGTGGTTGTGAGAAATGGAAGAATGCATGTAGTAGTGGTCACTTGTATCATTATAGTCATTGCAAGGGTGGTTTCAAAGCTTCTATTTCCTGCCGCAGAGATATGCGCTGGCCCCTTTACCAATGGATTGCTGTATGGCCTTGGGCCATTCTCTCTGCTCTCTTGGCATCAGGCTTTCTATCTATAATATGGGTGTTTCACTAACATGTGATATCCTTTGAAACAGACTCTGATTTCCCTTCATATTCCCTGCTTCACTCTCCAAGAGGAAGAGGGAAGGGGCCCTCCCACCCTGACTCTGGCCTTCAGGATGTCACAAGGTACTCTGGACTGTTTGTAAACCACCCCCAACCTATTCATATGCTAAAGCTTAATGAGATGGTATTAGGAGGTGGGACCTGTGGGAGGTGATTAGGTCATAAGGGTAGAGCCTTCATGAATGGGATTGGTACTCTCATAATGGGCTGAAGAGAAAAGGGCTTCCCTATCTACCACGAGAAGAAAAAGCTAGAAGCTGCCATCTATAAGGAAGCAGGCCTTAGGAGATGTGGAATCTGCCAGTGCCTTGATCTTGGACTTCCAGCCTCCAGAAATGTGAAAAATAAATTTCTGTTGTTTATAAGCCATAGAAATTTATGGTATTTTGTTAAAGCAGCCCCAGTGGAATAAGAGAAAAGGTGGGTGGAGTTTGGGTTCACCTACCTCCAGACACTGCCTTTGGATGAGGGCTCCTGCCCCTCCCACTTGAATCAATCCCTCCTTAAGGAGGACATTTTACCTGACATCTCCAATCAGCGCCCAAGTGAGGCTCCCATCCTGCAGAAATCCCTGACCTGGCTCTGATGAACCCTTTCCTTTCAAAACCAAACCGCGGGAGAGCAGGGCTTTTGACGAGTCTCGACAGAGCCCACTGAGCAGTCTGCCAGTGTCACCCGTGCTATGCAGAGCTCCCACCTATTGTCAAAGGGCCCCACATTCACTCTCTAATCAAAGTTCCCTTTTGTAAGATCCCTTGGTCCTTTCTAACTCCCAGAGACTATGGGAACCCCTACACTTTGCCCAGCAGTCTCCCCTATTGATCTCTCACAAACCCCACCTGCTACCAAACTCCCCTTCTGGGACCGTTGTTCAGCCCTGGTTTCCATGGGCTACTTCTCCCTGATGCTCTGCCCCTTGCAACTTGCTGTCAGAAAAACCTCCCATCCTCTGCCTCCATTTCTGCCACCTCTGATTAATACCCTTGCCCCATCATTCTTTTTCTCAACACGAATGTCCACCCAATGCATGCTTCTCCTAAACATTCTGCCAATTTCTTGTTTCTGCCAGGCTGATTCCCATTCCAAGGATTTCCCTCGTTAGTTACATGATGCCCTAAGCTCCCACCAGCCCTCTCACCCAGACCCTGCCTCCCACCAGCTCACCCTGCTCCAGCTCAGCCACTGGGAGCTCATTAAGTTGGCTTCTGACCTTTTTGACACACCAACATCCTTCAGTTTGTAGCAATTTCCTTACTTTCTGGCACTACAAGATGCTTCAGGCTCCTCTTATGTATTTGCTACCCTAGCCCTAGACTCAGCCATTTCTCCAAGGAGCTCTGGTTCCTTTTATTGGAGAATGGTTTTAGAAACCAAGATCTGGGAGCTCAGTGTGCACACTAATGCTGGGATGTCATTGCTTTGGGGCATACTAGGCAGAGCTAAGACACACACATACGTGCGCACACACACACATTTTGACTCTAATCCAGCACCACAGTGTTCATTCTAGCTTCCCCACCTTGCTCACTGTGACTTCTCTCTCCAACAGTGAGAAATCTGACTCTCACTATCCATGACTCATTTATTCAATCTTAATATGCAAGTAAAGCCATCTCTGACTTGTTAGTGCATACCCCTTGGAAAAACAAATTCACCAACTAGAGTACAATGTTTGTGGACAATTCCTTTCATCCTTAGTCTTTTCGTTTCTAGTCATAATATTACTTTCCAAAGTTACTTAGGCCAGTTTCTTTTTTCTTCACCTGCTCCAGTGATGTTATATCATACATTTATAGTTAAGTTAGGTCATTTGTTACAAGCTGCATTCCATCCTGGGATTCTCCAGACATCTTGGCTAATTTTTAAATTTTGCATACATTAAAGTTCCCACTTCATCATGTATGGTTCCATGGGTTTGATCAGGATATAGTCATGTAAGCACCTCCTCAGTATGATACAGAACAGTTCCATCCCCTTAAAATTCTCCTATGCATCCTCTATGTAGTTAATCTTTCCTTTTCCTCAGCCCCTGGCAACTGCCAATCTGTTTTCCATCCCTACAGTTTTTCATTTTCTGGAATGTAATATAAACAGAATCTTTTGGGGATGACTTTTCCCTTAGCAAAATGCATTCAAAATCCATCCATGTTATAGTGTGAATCAATAGCTCACTTCTTTTTATTGTCAAATGATTTTCATTGTATGGATACCACAGTGTGTTCATCCATTCATCTGTTGAAAGACATCTTGGTGACTTCACTTTGGGGTAGTTATGCATAAAGCTGCTATACATATTTTTGTGTGAACGTAAGTTTCAAATCAGTTGGCTAAATAGCTAGGAGCACAGTTTGCCATATTAAAGCTCAGTAAATAGTTACAAAGTAAACACACTCATCAGCTAGCACCAGCAACAGAACAGCCCTCACCCAGTTATACATTCCCTCCTCCACAAAAGTCACAATTATCTTCACTTCTGTTGCCACACATTAATTTTGCCTGGGTTCAAGCTTTGAATGGATCAACTGATATGTTCTTCTTTGTGTCTGGCTTCTTTAGCTAAGTATCCTCTATGTTGGTGCATGTGTTGGTTATTTTCATTGTTCTATATAGTTCCATTGCAAATATATATTACAGTTTTGTCTTTAGGTTTTTGCTGGTGGATGTCTGGGTTTTTCCCAGTTTGGATAATGCTATGAACATTTCTTTCTTTCTTTTTTTTTTTTTTTTTTAGAAGGAGTCTCATTCTGTTGCCAGGCTGGAGTGCAGTGGCGCAATCTTGGCTCACTGCAACCTCCACCTCCCAGGTTCAAGTGATCCTCCTGCCTTGGCCTCCCAAGTAGCTGGAACTACAGGTGCGTGCCACCAAGCCCAGCTAATTTTTTGTATGTTTAGTAGGGATGGGGTTTCATCATGTTGTCCAGGATGATCTCCATCTCTTGACCTCGTGATCCACCCTCCTTGATCACCCAAAGTGCTGTGATTACAGGCATGAGCCACCACACCTGGCCAAACATTCTTATATGCCTTTCTGTATCTACTTCTGTTGCTGGCTCACTGGGTAAGTGCATGCTCAGTAATAATAGACATGCTGAATCATTTCCAAAGCATTTATACCAATTTAAATTACCAATAGTGCCTTATGTTTTAACAGGAGCCCTCTGGCTGCTTCATTGAGAACTGACTGTTCAAGGGCAAAGGTGGGAGCAGGGAGGCCAAGAGAAAGGTTTCACAGTCATCCATGTGTGATTGCATGGGGCACAGCCCAAAGGGGTAGCAGCAGAAGTAGTGACAAGTGGTTGGATTCTGGTTGTACTTCAAAGGTAGAGTCAACAGGAATTTTCTGATGGATTGGAAATGGAGGATAGAAAAAGCGAACAGACAAAGGTGTGTGGGAGGCACTTTGACTAATCATCTTTATGGATGGAATTGCCATCAACTGAGATCATAAGACTGCTGAGCAGTTGGTTTGAGAGGGAAGATCCTGAGTTCTGTTTGGCATATCACTTTGGAAATGTCTATTAAATATCCAAATGGATATGTCATGGAGGCAGCTAGAGTTCAGGTTAGAGGTCTGAGTCATTGATAAAACTTTGGGAGTTGTTGGCAAATGATAGTGTATTGGTCAGAGTCTAATTAGGAAAGAGAAGCCCCACAGTCATTTGAACAGGAAACGTGTATATAAAGAAGTGTTCATTGCAACAGGGAAGTGGAGTAACCAGGCACAGACTAGTAGGAAGTATAGAAGGAGCAACCACTAGTCTAGGGCTGAGGTAGAGAGCCCAGGAGAGTCCTCTCCTCTTAGTGCACCTCCCTTGCACCTCATCAGAGGAACCCAGTCATGGTCCTCTGCATGTCAGGAGAGTCACTGGTGCTATGTCACTGGAACTTACTAGAAATACTTCTTTAGGTGCTGGGGAAAGGAGTGGTGTCTCAGAAGAGTTACTCTATAACAAAACTGCCTGGAGCTGGTGGGAGGAGTGGGACCTGCTGGGCACTGGCCACTGGGTTTCTGGAGAAGACCCCCACCTGCAGGAGCCAGGCCAAGCAGCACAGGAGAACCAGGAACAAAGACTGCTTTCGCCTGCAAGGTCTCTCCATTGCTCTCTACTGACAAAACCTAACATCATGTCTGAGGGAAATATTTAAACAGCCCAGTTCAGTTTTTGCAGAGCAGGCAATGAAGAATGAGTTTATAGCAGAGATGCAATAAATTGATAACTGTATTAGTCCATTCTCTCACTGCTATGAAAAAGTACCTGAGACTAGGCAATTTATAAGAAAAGAGGTTTAATTGGCTCACTATTCTGCAGGCTGCACAGGAAACACGACAGCTTCTACGGAGGCCTCAGGAAACTTTCAATCATGGTGGAAGCTGAAGGAGAAGCAGGCATATCTCACGTGGCTGGAGCAGGAGGAAGTGGGGGGCGGGGAGGTGCTACACACTTTTGAACAACCAGATCTTGTGCGAACTCTATCACGAGAACAGCACTAGAGGAATGGTGCTAAACCATTCATGAAGACTCTGCTCCATGATCCAATCGCCTCCCATCAGGCCCCACCTCTAACATTGGGGATTACAATTCCACATGAAATTTGGGCAGGGACAGACCCAATACATAACAATTACTGACACAGATGGAATATAAAACTGAGACAGAATGAGATCATCCAGGGAATAAGTATAGACACAGAAGAAAAGAAAACTGAAGCCCGAAACCTATGGCCTTGCTCTAATTTAAACAGGTGAGAGCAGGGGAACCAGCAAAGGCAGCTGAGAAAGAGCATCCAGGGCTGCAGGTGGAGTCCTGTGAGACAAGTGAATCAAAGAGAATAGGAGAGGGGCCAGAGTATGTATTGACAGTTCTTTTTTGAAGTTTTGCTGCAAAAGGGAACGTAGAAAAGGTGCAGGTCCTGGTATAGGAAATAGGGTCGAGTAATTTCTGTGTTTTGAAGATGACAGAAATAGCTGCATGTTGTGTGATGATGAGAAGAGTCCAGTAGAAAGGAAAATACTGCTGATGTTAGAGAAAGGATAGGCTGGCTGGAGTGACACCCTGGAGCAGTAAGAGATGATGGGATTCAGCATAATTTCCTGGAGATCCATTCAAGTTGGTACATATACCACAGTTCATTCCTTTTTATTGCTGAGTAGTGCTGCATTATGTGGATGTACCGGTTTGTTTAACCATTCATCTAAGATCAAGCTGGATTGTTTTCAGTTTGTTTTGTTTTGTTTTCAGACAGGGTCTTGCTCTGATGCCCAGTCTGGGTGCAGTGGTGTGGTATTGGCTCACTGTAGCCTCGACCTCCTAGGCTCAAGTAATCTTCCCACATCAGCACCCCCAAGGAGCTGGGACTACAGGCATGCAGCATCGTGCCTGGCTAATATTTTTTTATTTGTTTGTTTGTTTTATAGAGACAGGATCTTGCTGTGTTGCTCAGGCTGGTCTTGAACTCCTGGCCTATTTTCAATTTTTGCCTGTTAGAATTGAGCTACTATGAACATTTGTATACAGGTTTTTGTGTAAATATGCACTTCCCATTTTTCTGGGAAATAAATGCCCAATAATGCAATTGCTGGGTCATATGGTAATTGCACAGTTTCATAGGAGACTGCCAGAGTAGTTGGGCCATTTGATGTTTCTACCAGCAATTATGTGAGTGATCCAATTTCTTTACATCCTTGCCAATGTGTGGTGTTCTCGTTGTTTATTCTAGCTAGTCTAATAGGTATGTGATATTTCATTGTGGTTTTAAGTTACACTTCCCCAGTGGCTAATAATGGTGAGCATTTTTTCATGCGTTTATTTGCATTTTTATATCTTCTATACAGATAAAAAATGTCTGGGGATGTCTTTTTTTTTTTTTGCACTTTTAAAAATTGGGTTGCATTGGGTACTGTGAGTTCATTATATATTTAACTCCATTGTCAGATGTGTGATTTGCAGATACTTCTCCTAGTCTGTAGTTTTCATTTTCTTAACGGGGCCTTTCACAGAGCAAAAGTTTTTATTTTTGATGAAATCCAATTTGCCAGTTTTTTTGTTTTTTGTTTTAGGGAATATGAAACTTGTATCAAGTCTGGGAATTATTTCCTATTCTTTGATCCTGAAGTTTTTCTCCTATGTTGTTTTCTAAAAGTTTTACAGTATTTTTTGTTTTCTCTTTACACCCATGATCTATTTTGATTTTTTCATTTTATAAGAAATGAGGCTTAGGTCAAGGTTTGTATTTTCGCCTGCGGTTGAATAATTTTTCTAGCACCATTTATTTTATTGAATTGCTTTTGACTTTTGTAAAAAGTTAGTTGAGCATCTTTGTGTGAATCTGTTTCTGGGTTCTCTTGTATTCCACTGACTTCATGTATCAATCCTTTGGCCAGTACGACCCTTGCTGTCTAGGTTCCTGTAGCTTTATAGTGAGTGTTAATGTTGAGTAGAGTGACTTCTCTTACTTTATTCTTCTTTTTCAAGATTGGTTAAGCTATCCCAAGGCTTGTGACTTTCCATATAAATTTTAGAATAAACTTGTTTATGTCTACAACAACTTAGCTGGGATTTTGATAGGGATTGCATTAAACCATAGATCAGTTTGAGGGGAGAATCTTTTTCTATTTTGAGTATTAAAATATATGAACACAGTATATTTACTCATTTTAGTTTTTTATTTCTTTCATCAGTATTACAATTTTCAGCATACTGGTTTAGAATATGTTTTGATAAGTTTAGACCTAAGTATTTCATTTTGATTGATTTTCATTTGTTTATCTTTTATCCTGCTAAACTCATTTATTAGTTGTAGAAGGATTTTGTTTTGTTTCGTCTTTGTAGATTGCCTGGTATTGTCTACACAGACAGTTGTGTAGAAAACATAGAGACAGTGTTATTTCTTTCTTTTCAACCTGTATGGCTTTATGGCTTTTCCTTCTTTTTTTTTTTTTTTTTTAATGAAATGTTTTGGGGGTAGTGATGGGGTCTCACTATGTTGCTCAGACTGCTCTCAAACTCCTGAACTCCAGTGATCTGCCTGCCTCAGCCTCCCAGAGTGCTGGGATTATAGGCGTGAGCAACCACACCCGGCCTTCTTTCTGTTTTAAATGTTTCTGCCTTAATTCAGTGACTGGACTTTTAGTACAATGTGGAGTAAGAGTGCTGGGAGTGGACTTCCTATGTTGTTCCCAATCTTTTCACTGTTATTTATTTATTGTCATGATTGGATGTTGAATTTTGTCTAATGCCTTTTGGTGTCAGTTGATATGATCATCTGGATATGGGTTTCATTCTTTACTCTTTTGATATAGATTACACTGATCCTTTTATTTTTTGAGACACAGTCTTCCTCTGTCACCCAGGCTGGAGTACAGTGGTGCGATCATGGCTCACTGCAGCCTTGACCTCCTGTGCTCCAGTGATCCTCCTTCCTCCACCACCCAAGTAGCTGGGACTACACTTGTGTGCTATCATGCCTGGCTAATTTTTTTTTTTTTTTTTTTTTTGTAGAGCCGGGTCTTACTGTGTTGCCTAGGCTGGTCTTGGCTTCAAGGGAACTCTTGGCTTCAAGGGGTCCTGCCACTTCAGCCTCCCAAGCATTAGGTTTACAGGCAGGAGCCATCGCATCTGGCTTGATTAATTTTTTGAATGTCAAAGCAGTCTTGTATTCCTGGAATAACTCTCACTTGATCATGAATGAAAATGAAGATACAACATATGGAAATATGTGTGTTCTTTGTTTTTTCTTTTCATGTCAGATGGTTAATGTGCTAATGTTGTAACAAGGGTCAAGGGTGGCATATCCCACATATATGCATGAATACCCAGTCATCACACTTATGAACTATGAAAAGATCGCCATGTGAAAATTTTTAAACAAATCTTTTTATGTGTTGTTGGATTCCATTTGATAGTATTTTGTTGAGGACTTTTTCATTCATGAGCGATATTGGTCTGTGGGTTTTTTGTTTTGTTTTGTTTTTTCTTTTTGTGGGGGTACTGTCTTCATCTGATTTTGGCATTGGGATAATACTAGCCTCATAAAAAGAGTTGCAAAGTGTTCCCTATTCTGTTTTCTGGAGGAGTTTGCATAGAATTGGGATGAATTCTTTAAATATTTGGTGTAATTCTGCAGTGAAACCATCTGTGCCTGGAGATTTCTTGTTCCAGAAGCTCTTAATTACAAATTTTATGTCTTTAATGGTTATAAGACGATTCAGATTATCTATTTCATCTTGCCTGAATTTTGGTAGTTTATGATTTTCAAGGTATTTCAAGTCCTGTTAGGGAAGTGGAAGTTGCACTGAGTGCCTTGAAGAGACCAGCTTGAGTAGTCTGAGGGTGATGTTTAGAGTATTTGCTTAACACTCTTTAACGGCTGCGGGAGCCTTTTTGATAACCCCTGTTTTATTCGTGATGTTGTTGGTTTGTGTCTTCTCTGTTTTTATCTTTGTCGTAAAATTTATTAGTTTTGTTGATTCTATTCAAATAACCAGCTTTTTCTTTCATTGCTTTTCTCTGTTTTTCTGTTTTCAATTTTATTGATTTCTGCCCTTTATTTTTTATTTATTTAGTTTTTTTTTTTTTTTTTTTTTTTTTGAGACCGAGTTTCACTCTTGTTGCCCAGGCTGGAGTGCAATGGCACGATCTTGGCTCCCTGCAACCTCCGCCTCTGGGTTCAAGTGATTCTCCTGCCTCAGCTTCCCGAGTAGCTGGGATTACAAACATGCACCACCACGCACAGCTAATTTTTTGTTATTTTTTGTAGAGACGGGTTTCTCCATGTTGGTCAGGCTGGTCTCAAACTCCCTACCTCAGGTGATCCACCCGCCTTGGCCTCCCAAAGTGCTGGGATTACAGGCATGAGCCACCGCGCCCGGCCAATTTCTGCCCTTATTATTTCTATTCTTCTGTTTGGGATTTGTTAATCTTGAAGTTTCTTAGGTTATTGGTTTATCTTTTCTCATTTCTAATGTGAGCATTTAGTGCTTAAGTTTCCCTCTCTGTACTGCTGTGCTGTACCCCACAAATGTTCATGTGTTGTATTTTCATTCATATTTCCTTTGGGACTTCTTTTTGGCCCATGCATTATTTATATATATGTTGTTTTAATTATCAAGTATTTAGAGAGTTTCCAGTCTTTCTGTTATAGATTTCTAGCTTGATTACATTATGTTCTGAGAACATATTCTTATGATTTGAATTCTTTTAGATTTGCTGTGATTTCTTTTATTGCCCCAAATGTATTTCATCTTGGTAGATTTCTGTTGGCTTTAAAAATGTGTGTATTTTGCTGTTGGGGAGTGGGGTGTTGTACAGATGTCAGATTTTGCTGGTTGACTATTCAGATCTTTTGTAAATCCTTGCTCCTTTGCTGCCTAGTTTCACTCTGTCACTTATGCTAGAGTGCAGTGGCACGAACATGACTCACTGCAGCCTTGACCTCCTAGGCTCAAGCAGTTCCCCTGGCTTAACCTCCTGAGTAGCTGGTACTATAGGTGTGTGCCGCCATACCTGGCTAAATTTAAAATTTTTTGGAGAGACAGGGCCTTGCTATGTTTCCCATGCTCAAACTCCTGGCCACAAGCAGTCCTTTGTCTTGGCCTCCCAGAGTGCTGGGATTACAGGCATGAGCCACTGCGCCCAACCTCTGCCTAGTTTTAACAGTTGCTGAAAGGAGGATGTTGAAGTAGATGTCTTCTTGGTGGGTTAATCCTTTTGTCATTAAGCAGTTGTTATGGTCACTTCCTTTTCACGCCATTGGTGAAGGAGGGGTCCCTGCCCTAAAGTGTAGGAGATGGCTGAACACAACACCTGGTGTGGATGGATGAGTTTGACAGCAGTGTTTTAGTCACATATACCCACAGCTCAGAGGAGGACACTGAATGCCACACAGGGTCAGATGGGCACCGTACTCTGTAGCGGAGTGAGGGCTGGGGTCTGAGGAGGCAGGCAGGCTTGGTAGTAACAAGAGCGCACAATGACTAATGGTTCCTGAGGGGGAATGCAGTTGGCTTGTTTGAATAAATTCATGGGCTGGCAGACAGGTGAAGTGAAACTTCTTAGGCTGAGGTGCAGCTGCTCTGGCTGATAAAAGAACTAGCCAGGTGGGGAGCCTTTCCTGCTGGGTGGCAGGGTAGGAGCTGTCTGACAGAAACAGGAAAACCCATGGCTAGGCCTTTGGGGCCCTGTAAGGCTCAAAGATGTCAAGGCAGCATAGGAAATTTTATATCTTAAAATTCAGCGAAGACCCTCTCTCCAGCTCTGGTAAATTATTTTGCTTGAAGTCTACTTCATGAGATATTAATATATTCATTCCTGCTTCCTTAAAAAATTAATGATTATATAAGATATCTTTCTCCACTCTTTTACTTTCAGCCTACTTAGGTCCTTAAGTGAGTTTGAAGTTTCTTATGAACAGTATCTAGTTGGGCCATGTGTTTATTATAGGCTCTTCATCAATCTGTCTTTTGGTTTATTTAGACCATTTACATTTAAGGTGCTTATTGTTACATAATTGCTTATATCTGATGTTTTTATTATTTGCTTTTTTGTTTCCTTTTTCTTTAGCTCCATCTTGATCTATTTCTGTATAATGTTGTTGCGTGTACCTCTTTGTATAGTCTTAAAGTGTTTGCTCTGGATGTTACAATATGCGTTGTAATATAGTAGTCCACTGGTACCAGTATTTACCACTTCAAAGTGTGGAAACCTGCCTTGCATTTATGTCTCTTTACCTTTTCCACTCTTATAAATCACTGGCTTGAGTATTAGGTGGTGGTATAGTTTTTGTTTGAGTCGTCAAATGTGATTTTAAGAACTATGGATTGTCTAGTGTGTGGTTTCCACATTTCTGGTCTTTCCTTTGTCCCTCCTCCCATAGTCCCATATTCATCCCTTCTGCATAAGAACTTTCTGTAGTCATTTTTTTATTTTGATTTTTTTTGTTTTAATTTTTTGTGTAGTGGAAATGACAGTAGCCACTTTTTAGCATTTCTAAATTTACCAGTGACAAATTCCTATATTCTCTTCCTCTGAGAATGTCTTTATTTCTCTCTTCATTTCTGAAGGGTAGTTTCATGGGATATATAATTTGTAGCCAACAGGTTTTTTTGTGTTTTTTTTTGTTTTGTTTTTAAGCACTTAAAAATGTTGTGCCACTTCCTTCTGGCCTCCATGATTTTAGAGGAGAAATACACTGGCATTTGAGTTGGCGTGTCCCTGCTGGCATTCTCCCTTTTTTGATCTTTGTTTTTAGTTTTGAAAGTTTAATCAGTGTTGCTTTCTTTTGGTATACTTCCAGGTTTGCTCAGCTTCTTGAATCTGTAAGTTTATATCTTTCACCAAATGTGGGAAGCATCAGGAATTAGTTATTTGCATGCTTTCGCAGCTCTGGTCTCCTATGGGACTCAGATAACATAAATGCGGGGTCTTTTGTTATTGTCCCACAGGTCCGTGCAGCTCTGTTCATTTGTTTTCAGGTTATTTTCTCTCTGTTTTTCAGACTGGGTGAATTCTGTTGATCAGGTTTCAGCTTCTCTGATTCTGTCCTCTGTCATCTCCACTTTTACTCAATAGAGCCCATCCAGATAGATTTTTTTTTAAAATTCTGTTACTGTATTTTATATTTCTGTAATTTCCATTTGATTCTTCTTCAGTTTCTTTGCTGACATTTTCAGTTCTTTGTTTGTTGCCATAGGATTTGTGGTTGCTTGTTGAAGCATTTTTATACTGGCTGCTATAAGCGATGATGGTTCCAACATCTGCCTATGTAATTTTTTTATTTTTGCAGGCAGTCCTGTTTCGGTTTAGTCTATAGGTCCTGGTCTACTTTGTGGGCTGTAATTCCATTGACAATTTAATTTCAGAGCCTTCATGGTGTTATTTTGGTCTGTTTGGCGTATCTGGTATCACTGGGGTTCTCCCACCAGTCCCTGCTGATGCCCACCTGAGGGAACAGGGGAGCTGCCCCAGGCTGGGCCACCTGCTGCAGCTAGGTGGGTGGGGAATGGTGGTTGTCTTGGTGTGTGGAGCTGGTTTTCTTGTTGTGGGGAAGATCTCCTTTGATCTGGGAGGACTGAGTCTGCCTGGGTTGCCTTCTATTGCTACCTTGGGAGTTGGGAGACTCTGGGCCTGGGTCACCTTCCTGTTGGATGAGGTCCAAGGAGACACCTGGCCACTATACATTCCCTAGTCCTAGAGTCTGTCAGCAGCCTTTTTCTTTCCACCTTTCAGAATTCTCCACTGATCGTCTCCTGTCTAGGTAACCTAGAGTTTAGGTTACACTTTTTAGGGGGAATAATGTGTTATCTTCTCTAGATCAGAAATCCTTAGTGGTGGTTTTGGGTTGTAACTGTGCTAAAAGGAGAATTGGCGTATTTGTGAAGTCGAGTCTTTCTTTTGAAATGACAACATATCATTATTCCGTAGATAATATTTACAACACCTACTTCCTTGGGTTGAAGAATGTGGTTAAGCTTAGGAAAGTACTTAATGCAGTGCCTGGTGTGCAGAGCACATACGAGTGTTGGTGGTGATACTATTCCTTTCATCCTTTTGTAGCATATTAAAGCTTTTCTTCTTTTTTTTTTTTTTTTTTAAAAATAAAGTTCCGGTGCATTTCTTGTTAGGTTTATTCCTATTTTATCCTTTTTTGCTTTTATTACAAACAGGCGCTTCCTATCTATTATAACTTCTACCTGGTTCTTTGGCCCTTAAGTGAAAATGTTTTAATAGCCTTCTAAACATTGCTCTCCCAAATGAGTTTTAACTTGCCTGTTTCTTTTGTTTTCCTTTTTTTGAGACAGGGTCTCACTCTGTCACCCAGGCCAGAGTTCAGTGATGCAATTATGGCTCACTGCAACCTCTGCCTCCCAGGCCCCCAAAGTGCTGGGTTTACAGTCATGAGCCACTGCACGCAGCCTTACTTGTCTATTTCTTTTAAGAATGGGAACTGTAATTGAGCCCAGAGCTCCAAAAACAAATGAAGGAATGAATGAGTGAATAAGCTCTTCCCATGGGTTTGGTGTGGTTTGGGGCTCTACTCTTTTTTTTTGGGGGGGGGGGTAGGCAGGGATTCTTTTATTTTTTATTTTTTTTTTATTTTTATTATACTTTAAGTTCTAGGGTACATGTGGATAACGTGCAGGTTTGTTACATATGTATACTTGTGCCATGTTGGCGTGCTGCACCCATCAACTCGTCAGCACCCATCAACTTGTCATTTACATCAGGTATAACTCCCAATGCAATCCCTTCCCCCTCCCCACTCCCCGTGATAGACCCTGGTGTGTGATGTTCCCCTTCCCGAGTCCAAGTGATCTCAATGTTCAGTTCCCACCTATGAGTGAGAACATGCGGTGTTTGGTTTTCTGTTCTTGTGATAGTTTGCTGAGAATGATGGTTTCCAGCAGCATCCATGTCCCTACAAAGGACACGAACTCATCCTTTTTTATGGCTGCATAGTATTCCATGGTGTATATGTGCCACATTTTCTTAATTCAGTCTGTCACTGATGGACATTTGGGTTGATTCCAAGTCTTTGCTGTTGTGAATAGTGCCACAATAAACATACGTGTACATGTGTCTTTATAGCAGCATGATTTATAATCCTTTGGGTATATACCCAGTAATGGGATGGCTGGGTCATATGGTACTTCTAGTTCTAGATCCTTGAGGAATCGCCAAACTGTTTTCCATAATGGTTGAACTAGTTTACAATCCCACCAACAGTGTAAAAGTGTTCCTATTTCTCCACATCCTCTCCAGCACCTGTTGTTTCCTGACTTTTTAATGATTGTCATTCTAACTGGTGTGAGATGGTATCTCATTGTGGTTTTGATTTGCATTTCTCTGATGGCCAGTGATGATGAGCATTTTTTCATGTGTCTGTTGGCTGTACGAATGTCTTCTTTTGAGAACTGTCTGTTCATATCCTTTGCCCACTTTTCGATGGGGTTGTTTGTTTTTTTCTTGTAAATTTGTTTGAGTTCTTTGTAGGTTCTGGATATTAGCCCTTTGTCAGATGAGTAGATTGCAAAAAGTTTCTCCCATTCTGTAGGTTGCCTGTTCACTCTGATGGTAGTTTCTTTTGCTGTGCAGAAGCTCTTTAGTTTAATTAGATCCCATTTGTCAATTTTGGCTTTTGTTGCTGTTGCTTTTGGTGTTTTAGACATGAATTCCTTGCCCATGCCTATGTCCTGAATGGTATTACCTAGGTTTTCTTCTAGGGTTTTTATGGTATTAGGTCTAACATTTAAGTCTCTAATCCATCTTGAATTAATTTTTGTATAAGGAGTAAGGAAAGGATCCAGTTTCAGCTTTGTACTTATGGCTAGCCAATTTTCCCAACACCATTTATTAAATAGGGAATCCTTTCCCCATTTCTTGTTTTTCTGAGGTTTGTCAAAGATCAGATGGCTGTAGATGTGTGGTATTATTTCTGAGGACTCTGTTCTGTTCCATTGGTCTATATCTCTATTTTGGTACCAGTACTATGCTGTTTTGGTTACTGTAGCCTTGTAGTATAGTTTGAAGTCAGGTAGCGTGATACCTCCAGCTTTGTTCTTTTGACTTAGGATTGTCTTGGCAATGCGGGGTCTTTTTTGGTTCCATATGAACTTTAAAGCAGTTTTTTCCAATTCTGTGAAGAAAGTCATTGGTAGCTTGATGGGGATGGCATTGAATCTATAAATTACCTTGGGCAGTATGGCCATTTTCACGATATTGATTCTTCCTATCCATGAGCATGGTATGTTCTTCCATTTGTTTGTGTCCTCTTTTATTTCACTGAGCAGTGGCTTGTAGTTCTCCTTGAAGAGGTCCTTTACATCCCTAGTAAGTTGGATTCCTAGGTATTTCATTCTCTTTGAAGCAATTGTGAATGGAAGTTCATTCATGATTTGGCTCTCTGTTTGTCTGTTACTGGTGTATAAGAATGCTTGTGATTTTTGCACATTAATTTTGTATCCTGAGACTTTGCTGAAGTTGCTTATCAGCTTAAGGAGATTTTGGGCTGAGACAATGGGGTTTTCTAAATATACAATCATGTCATCTGCAAACAGGGACAATTTGACTTCTTCTTTTCCTAACTGAATACCCTTGATTTCTTTCTCTTGCCTGATTGCCCTAGCCAGAACTTCCAACACTATGTTGAATACGAGTGGTGAGAGAGGGCATCCCTGTCTTGTGCCAGTTTTCAAAGGGAATTTTTCCAGTTTTTGCCTATTCAGGATGATATTGGCTGTGGGTTTGTCATAAATAGCTCTTATTATTTTGAGATACGTTCCATCAATACCCAATTTATTGAGCGTTTTTAGCATGAAGGGCTGTTGAATTTTGTCAAAGGCCTTTTCTGCATCTATTGAGATAATCATGTGGTTTTTGTCTTTGGTTCTGTTTATATGCTGGATTACATTTATTGACTTGCCTATGTTGAACCAGCCTTGCATCCCAGGGATGAAGCCCGCTTGATCATGGTGGATAAGCTTTTTGATGTGCTGCTGAATCCGGTTTGCCAGTATTTAATTGAGGATTTTTGCATCGATGTTCATCAGAGATATTGGTCTAAAATTCTCTTTTTTTGTTGTGTCTCTGCCAGGCTTTGGTATCAGGATGATGTTGGCCTCATAAAATGAGTTAGGGAGGATTCCCTCTTTTTCTATTGATTGGAATAGTTTCAGAAGGAATGGTACCAGCTCCTCCTTGTACCTCTGGTAGAATTCAGCTGTGAATCCATCTGGTCCTGGTCTTTTTTCCGTTGGTAGGCTATTAATTATTGCCTCAGTTTCAGAGCCTGCTGTTGGTCTATTCAGGAATTCAGCTTCTTCCTGGTTTAGTCTTGGGAGAGTGTAAGTGTCCAGGAAATTATCCATTTCTGCTAGATTTTCTAGTTTATTTGCGTAGAAGTGTTTATAATATTCTCTGATGGTAGTTTGTATTTCTGTGGGGTCGGTGGTGATAACCCCTTTATCATTTTTTATTGTGTCTATTTGATTGTTCTCTCTTTTCTTCTTTATTAGTCTTGCTAGCGGTCTATCAATTTTGTTGATCTTTTCCAAAAACCAACTTCTGGATTCATTGATTTTTTGGAGGGTTTTTGTGTCTCTATCTCCTTCAGTTCTGCTCTGATCTTAGTTATTTCTTGCCTTCTGCTAGCTTTTGAATGTGTTTGCTCTTGCTTCTCTAGTTCTTTTAATTCTGATGTTAGAGTGTCAATTTTAGATCTTTCCAACTGTCTCTTGTGTGCCTTTAGTGCTATAAATTTCCCTCTACACACTGCTTTAAATGTGTCCCAGAGATTCAGGTATGTTGTATCTTTGTTCTCATTGGTTTCAAAGAACATCTTTATTTCTGCCTTCATTTCGTTATGTACCCAGTAGTCATTCAGGAGCAGGTTATTCAGTTTCCATGTAGTTGAGCGGTTTTGATTGAGTTTCTTAGTCCTGAGTTCTAGTTTGATTACAGTGTGGTCTGAGAGACAGTTTGTTATAATTTCTGTTCTTGTACATTTGCTGAGGAGTGCTTTACTTCCAATTATGTGGTCAATTTTGGAATAAGTGTGATGTGGTGCTGAGTAGAATGTATATTCTGTTGATTTGGGGTGGAGAGTTCTATAGATGTCTATTAGGTCTGCTTGCTGCAGAGATGAGTTCAATTCCTGGATATCCTTGTTAACTTTCTGTCTTGTTGATCTGTCTAATGTTGACAGTGGGGTGTTGAAGTCTCCCATTATTATTGTATGGGAGTCTAAGTCTCTTTGTAAGTCTTTAGGGACTTGCTTTATGAATCTGGGTGCTCCTGTATTGGATGCATATATATTTAGGATAGTTAGCTCTTCCTGTTGAATTGATCCCTTTACCATTATGTAATGGCCTTCTTTGTCTCTTTTGATCTTTGATGGTTTAAAGTCTGTTTTATCAGAGACTAGTATTGCAACCCCTGCTTTTTTTGTTCTCCATTTGCTTAGTAGACCTTCCTCCATCCCTTTATTTTGAGTCTATGTATGTCTCTGCATGTGAGATGGGTCTCCTGAATACAGCAAACTGATGGGTCTTGACTCTTTATCCAGTTTGCCAGTCTGTGTCTTTTAATTGGAGCATTTAGCCCATTTACATTTAAGGGTAATATTGTTATGTGTGAACTTGATCCTGCCATTATGATATTAACTGGTTATTTTGCTCGTTAGTTGATGCAGTTTATTCCTAGCCTCGATGGTCTTTAGATTTTGGCATGTTTTTGCAATGGCTGGTACCGGTTGTTCCTTTCCATGTTTAGTGCTTCCTTCAGGGTCTCTTGTAAGGCAGGCCTGGTGGTGACAAAATCTCTAAGCATTTGCTTATCTGTAAAGGATTTTATTTCTCCTTCACTTATGAAACTTAGTTTGGCTGGATATGAAATTCTGGGTTGAAAATTCTTTTCTTTAAGAATGTTGAATATTGGCCCCCCACTCTCTTCTGGCTTGGAGAGTTTCTGCCGAGAGATCTGCTGTTAGTCTGATGGGCTTCCCTTTGTGGGTAACCCGACCTTTCTCTCTGGCTGCCCTTAAGATTTTTTCCTTCATTTCAACTTCGGTGAATCTGGCAATTATGTGTCTTGGAGTTGCTCTTCTCGAGGAGTATCTTTGTGGCGTTCTCTGTATTTCCTGGATTTGAATGTTGGCCTGCCCTAGTAGGTTGGGGAAGTTCTCCTGGATGATATCCTGAAGAGTGTTTTCCAACTTGGTTCCATTTTCCCCCTCACTTTCAGGCACCCCAGTCAGACACAGATTTGGTCTTTTTACATAATCCCATACTTCTTGCAGGCTTTGTTCATTTCTTTTTCTTCTTTTTTCTTTAGGTTTCTCTTCTCGCTTCGTTTCATTCATTTGATCCTCAATCGCTGATACTCTTTCTTCCAGTTGATCGAGTCGGTTACTAAAGCTTGTGCATTTGTCACGTATTTCTCGTGTCATGGTTTTCATCTGTGTCCATTCGTTTATGGCCTTCTCTGCATTCATTATTCTAGTTATCAATTCTTCCACATTTTTTTCAAGATTTTTAGTTTCTTTGCACTGGGTACGTAATTCCTCCTTTAGCTCTGAGAAGTTTGATGGACTGGAGCCTTCTTCTCTCATCTCGTCAAAGTCATTCTCCGTCCAGCTTTGATCTGTTGCTGGCGATGAGCTGCGTTCCTTTGCAGGGGGCGATGCGCTCTTATTTTTTGAATTTCCAGCTTTTCTGCCCTGCTTTTTCCCCATGTTTGTGGTTTTACCTGCCTCTGGTCTTTGATGATGGTGACGTACTGATGGGGTTTTGGTGTGGGTGTCCTTCCTGTTTGTTACTTTTCCTTCTAACAGTCAGGACCCTCAGCTGTAGGTCTGTTGGAGATTGCTTGAGGTCCACTCCAGACCCTGTTTGCCTGGTTATCAGCAGCAGAGGCTGCAGAAGATAGAATATTGCTGAACAGCGAGTGTACCTGTCTGATTCTTGCTATGGAAGCTTCCTCTCAGGGGTGTACTCCACCGTGTGAGATGTGGGGTATCGGTCTGCCCCTAGTTGGGGATGTCTCCCAGTTAGGCTACTCAGGGGTCAGGGACCCACTTGAGCAGGTAGTCTGTCCATTCTCAGATCTCAACCTCCGTGTTGGGAGATCCACTGCTCACTTCAAAGCTGTCAGACAGAGTCGTTTGTGTCTGCAGAGGTTTCAGCTGCTTTTTGTTGTTGTTGTTGTTGCTGTTGTTGTTAGCTGTGCCCTGTCCCCAGAGGTGGAGTCTACAGAGACAGGCAGGAGTCCTTGAGCTGCTGTGAGCTCCACCCAGTTGGAGTTTCCCAGCCGCTTTGTTTATCTACTTAAGCCTCAGCAATGGTGGGCGCCCCTCCCCCAGCCTCGCTGCTGCCTTGCGGGGGGACTGGTGTGCTAGCAATGAGGGAGGCTCCGTGGGCGTGGGACCCTCCCGGCCAGGTGTGGGATTTAGTCTCCTAGTGTGCTCGTTTGCTAAGATCCTTGGTAGAGCGCAGTATTGGGGTGGGAGTTACCCGATTTTCCAGGTGTTGTATGTCTCAGTTCCCCTGGCTAGGAAAAGGGATCTGGGGCTCTACTCTTAATCTAAATGCTATGTTTTATATAATCTAAGATTTCCCCTAGGTGTGTTACACGATTGTGTTGTGTTGAACTTACATTGAGACTCCTTTTCACATGTGCTGGTATCAGCGTGGGGCTTTTCTATTCACTCTTTGAACTATTCGTTTGGGGGACACAGATAGACCTCTGTGTCTTTTGAGTGTCCATTGGTTGGGTGCAGTGGCTCATGCCTGTAATCCCAGCACTTTGGAAGGCTGAGGAGGGCAGATCATGAGGTCAGGAGTTTGAGACCAGCCTGGCCAATATGGTGAAATCCTATCTCTACTAAAAATACAAAAATTAGCCAGGCCTGGTGGCGGGTGCCTATAATCCCAGCTACTCGGGAGACTGAGGCAGTAGAATTGCTTGAACCCGGGAGGTGGAGGTTAAAGTGAGCCAAGATCATGTCACTACACTCCAGCTTGGGTGACAGAGCGAGACTCCATCTCCAGGAAAAAAAAAAACAAACAAAACAGTATCCATTATCTATACTGGAAAAATTGAAATTGGGATTTTGACTAAGTGTGGAAATGTGGATTGGGTCCATTTAGTTTACCTAAACAGATGATGAAATACTAATTGTTTTACGAAACATTTCCTAGTGCAGTTTTGCCTGTGTGTGTAGTGACGGGAACAGTGAGAATGAGGCTTGGAGCGTGGAGTGCGCTGTGGGCCTGTGGTGGGTGGGGCCAGCAGCACCTGCATGCCTGGCTCACGGAGTAGCCTTTGGGTGTTCTTTTCCCAGAGGAGCTCTACGGTGACTTTGAAGACTTGGAAACAGGGGATGTGCACAAGGGAAAATCAGGTCCCGATACTCAGGTATGACTTTGCTGTGGCTGGCTGTTCTTGGTCATTGTGTTCTGAGAGAGGCCCACATTGAGAAATGCAAATCTTACTTGTGATGTGTGAAGATTGCAGACTGGATGGATAGATTCCTTCCTAAAGGGTGGGGATGTGGGGACCAAAGAGAAGCTTTCTTGTTTACTTGTTAAGTTTTGGATAACAATTACTACCGCTTCTTGCCATAGTCATTTGCCAAGTCCACTGTGATTTTTCACTCACAGAAGTCTTAGTTTCTTGGACTTACATTCGACCATTGCCATCATTCTCCTCTTCTTAAATTTAAGTGTCATTTAAAAGAACGAAGCCCCTGTTCTCCCTAATATTTCTTTGGAACAGGGTCTGGGAGCATCTCCGTGAGGGACACATCTGTTATTTTTATTCTAGTTTGTGTTCCCAGCCAGCTTAAGGAATGGCAGCTAATTGTAATGCAGATGTAACCATTTCCTGTAGCAGTACCATGTTATTCAGAGACAAAGGTTGTGTTGTGTTTTGTTTTGTTTTATTGATAGTGATAAGAGATTTTGCTAAGATTTTTGTTTAAATCGAACTTTAAAAAATCTAATGTTTAAAGAAAAGACCTTCGTAAACATACACAAAATTTTTTCTTCTGGAAATTTAAGAATGAAGAGGTAGAGAAAGAAATTAAGGAAGAAATTGACTCCAACGAAGAAGAAAGTGCCAAGAAAAAGCATTTGGATAAGAAGAGAAAATTGAAGGAGATGTTTGATGCAGAATATGATGAAGGAGAAAGCACATATTTTGATGATCTTAAAGGAGAAATGCAGAAACAAGCACAGGTGAGAAGCCTCAGTTCCTCTCAGCCCCTTGTCAAGACTATCATAGCACAGGAATCCCTGATTTTGTTTGGGTCCCTGCTCCCTATCCTGCTTCTGTGCCTTTCATTTGGACTCCTGGGTAGAGATGCATATGAGTGTGTTTATTCATGCAGTGAGCTCATTGTGTCTGCAGTCAGAAGGTCACCAGAAAAAGATTCATACCTATTTTGTAACAAGAATTAGGAAACAGAAATGACTGAGGCATGGTCTCTACTTTTGAGACTTTTACAACTTTTACAATGATCTGAGACAGTGTATTCATTTCAGTGCAAGCATTGGCTACCTATTCTGATTGCTGCTTCCTGATTTGAATGGCAGGTGATCAGTGGCCCATGTGGCTTATGGACACACCAGAGCTCATAGGAGGAGTGCTCTGAAAACTCATCCTGGTCAGAGTTCAGAAGGACATGTGGAATGTAAGGTCTGATGCAGAGATAAAGGGATATGGTGTGGCCCTCCTGCCTGGGGGTGCTGAGCAGGTTGCTGGAGGCGGTGATCTCACTCTGAAGGAGACAGACACAGAAACATGTGTACAGTTGAGGGTGAGCATCTGAGTTGCGCCTTGTTAGTGAGGCCAGGAGTGCCTGTGTAAGCTGGAACAGATCTAGGTCTTCATTTAGTCAAAGAACTATCTCCTGATTAGGCATTAGCTTCGTGGTTGCAAGTCTGTGTTGACCTTTGATTGGCATGACTAGGCTAACTCTGAAGTTTTTGCTTCACACCATTTACAATTTAAAATTACCTAGAGCCTTGTGGGCCATTGGAAAAGACTGAATGTTTCACTCTGAAATGGGAGTCCTTGGAGGGTTTTGAGCAGAGGAGAGACATTAAGGTAATCGGATCACTCTGCCAAAAGATCAGGCAGGTGGCACAAACCAGAGAGCTGGCAGTGGAAATGAGACAAAGAGTCAAACCCGGATAGACTTTATTTAGAAGCTGGGTCAGTAGGATTTCCTGGTGGACTGAATGTGGGGTGTGTAAGAGGAAATGAGGATGGTGACTGGAAGTTCCTGGAAGGATGGGTTGTTGTAAGTTAGACAGGAAACCCTCTGCAGATGCAGCTTTGGGAAGATGATGTTTGTTTCGGTTGGGTGTCATGCAGACAAGTGGAGTGTCAGGTCTGGAGAGAGGTCTGGCCAGGGACTTAGATGTACAGCCCTCAGCATGTAGATGCCACTTAACGTTGTCAGGTGGCCAGGGAGTGAGTGCAGAGTGAGTGGGAGGAGCAAGACTGGCATGGGCGAGATGGGGCGACTGTGGCCGTGAGGCCTGAGCAGTGCCCAGGCAGGAGAAGCAGTGTGAGCATGCAGGCACACGGGAAGCCAGTTGTACACGGAGGCGAAGCGTTGTTCAGACCCTGCTGCCATGTTAACTCTGGTGAAGGCAGAGTTGACCACTGGAAGAGTCCTTCAGTGTGGGGGCCTTCATCAGTCTTGGCAAGCACCAATTTTCATGGAGGTAGGAGAATGGGAGCAGAGGAACTGGAAGCTGTGACTGCAGAAAACTTTTGTGGCATTTTGCTGCAGAGAGAAGCAGAGAAATGGAGCAGTTGTTGGTGGAAAAAGTGGAATCAAAAGGTTTTGAGATAAGAGAGGGAACAGAGGGAAGAGCTGTTGGAGTAAAGTCCAGGAAGAGTGGATGATGTCTAGTGAGCAAGTGATGTGTGGCCCTGAGTAGAAGCATGGACAAATCATCTGTTCCTGAGCTGCCCGTAGAACTTTCTGTGATCATGGAGATGCACGTCTTTGCTTCCCAGTATTGTAACCCTGGCCGCAGGTTGATATGGACCACTTCCAGTGTGGCTAGTATGATTGAGGAACTGCATTTTAAATATTACCTAATTGTAATTAATTTTAATTTAAATAGCCACACATAGCTCCCCTATGGGCCAGGTCAGAACTCTGATAAGGCTGGATATGGGAGGAAACCCTGGTAGAGGGTTGACCAGGGAGGTTCTTTTGGTTTTGGAGTGAATCAGGAAACAGCCATCAGCTGAGTGGAGGTGAGGGTGGTGTTGGGTGTTTGAAGACGGGAAAAGTGTGAAAGAATTGTTTGGAGAGGAAGGAAAGAAGGTGTGGACTGGAGACATTTCCAGTGTTCAGGCACGCAGGGCTCCACAGAGTTATCTACATTTGCTGTCCCTTGGAGCAGCAGAGAAGAAAACGGTTGGGACATATTCTGAGCAGACTGTAGAGGTAAAATGTGTAGGTTTTTTTTGTTTGTTTGTTTCTTGCTTTTTGTTTTTTGAGACGGAATCTCGCTCTATTGCCCAGGCTGGAGTGCAGTGGCACTATCGCAACTCACTGCAACCTCCGTCTCCCGGGTTCAAGCAGTTCTCTCACCTCTGCCTCCTGAGTAGCTGGGACTACAGGCACACACCACCACACCCAGCTAATTTTGGTATTTTTAGTAGAGACGGGGTTTCACCATATTGAAGACTGGTTTCAAACTCCTGATCTCATGTGATCCACCTGCCTCGGCCTCCCAAAGTGCTGGGACTACAGGCGTGAGCCTCTGTGCCTGGCCAAATGTGTAGTATTTTTAATAGGATAAAGCCTACATAATTCTGTCCATAGTTCCTTTATTTAGAAATTGCGCCTTTGTTCATGTTACTCTTATGTTTATTACAGATAACGGCATATGGGTTTGTTTTTTTTTTTCCTGTCATGTGTAGCTGAATCGCGCAGAATTTGAAGATCAAGATGATGAAGCCAGAGTTCAGTATGAGGGTTTTCGACCTGGGATGTACGTCCGCGTTGAGATTGAAAATGTTCCCTGTGAATTTGTGCAGAACTTTGACCCCCATTACCCCATTATCCTGGGTGGCTTGGGCAACAGTGAGGGAAATGTTGGATACGTGCAGGTGGGTCCCTTTGCTGGGTATTTGGTGCCTGAGGCTCTGTAGATTTTCCCTCCATCAATCATCTTACCCTCTCGTCCCCTCAGATGCGTCTGAAGAAACATCGCTGGTATAAGAAAATCCTCAAGTCCCGAGATCCAATCATATTTTCTGTAGGGTGGAGGAGGTTTCAGACCATCCCACTCTATTATATCGAAGACCACAATGGAAGACAAAGGCTTCTAAAGTATACGCCACAGCACATGCATTGCGGAGCAGCCTTTTGGGGTAAAATATGATTACAATAACTTGCCTATTGCTGAGATTAAACCTTACAGGCTGCATTATTATAGCTTTTTGCTTTTCCTTTCATAAAATTTCACTCCTAAGATTTTTCTCTTTTCTGGGAGCGGGGAGGTGGTTTGGAGTATATATGTAAATCTATATCCAAATCTAAATGTCCATATCCAGTATGTTAAACTAGAATCTAAAATTTGTGGTTTGCTATATTTCTTTTTTTGCTTTTCCTTTAAGGCCCTATCACTCCACAGGGAACTGGTTTCTTGGCAATACAGTCTGTCAGTGGCATAATGGTAACTATCTTGGATGATTTCTTTTACAGATTGGTTTGAGAAATATATCCTGAATGTGGGTTATATACATGAGACTTTTAAGTTGAAAATTACTCATTTTTATTAATATAAAGTAAATTTCCCTTTGCTTTTACTCTTCTTACATCCTTTTCAGTAGGGTGTGGGATTAAAGGAGGGGAGGTGGAAGAATTATAATGGTACATTTCCTATTTTTGTGCATCTTTTGGATTTATTTATCTAAGCAAGTACTTAAGAAGTGCTCACCATGTGCCAAGCACTATATGAGGTTGTGAGGAGCCATCAGAGACCAGCCAGACACGAGACTCCCTGCAGCCGTGCTGGGGTAGCAGTCTGTTCACACCATTTTCATTTGACCAGTCAGGCAGGGCGGGGTTTATCGGTCCCATTTAACAGAGAAGAAAGCAGAATAATGAGCAGATGGAATCTGCCCTGGAGGTCCAAATTTTAATTTCCTAAACATTGCAACTGTATTTTCTTTTCCATTTCATTCCAAATAAATCATTATAGTGAAATTACATTCCTCTGAAATCACTCTCAGGAAAGTACTCAAGTAGCCCTTGTTTTTTGTTTGTTTGTTTTGTTTTGTTTTGTTTTTTGAGACAGAGTCTCAGTCTGTCATCCAGACTGGAGTGCAGTGGCACGATCTTTGCTCACTGCAACCTCTGCCTCCTGGGTTTAAGCGGTTCTCCTGCCTCTGCCTCCCAAGTAGCTGGGATTACAGGTGTGCATGGTGGCATGCCAAGCTAATTTTTGTGTTTTTAGTAGAGACGAGATTTTGCCATATTGGCCAGACTGGTCTTGAACTTCTGACCTCAGGTGATCTGCCCACCTCAGCATCCCAAAGTGCTGGGATTACAGGTATGAGCCACGGTGCTCAGCCTCATGTCACCCTTGTTATTTTGGCTTACCAACTTTAGTTTTGGATTGCTTTTGTCAGACCACTGGGTTGCAAGTTCAGATAGTCTCTCTTGTTTTTCTTAGCTAATTGTAAGTAAAATTCACTTTGGTAATGTATTGTGTCACATAGAATTGAAGTTTTTCTCTTGCTGATATTATTCCTATTTTCAAATTTTGGGGTTCCTGTTAGCCTTATTTTTGGATAGCTGCCACAGGAGTTGTCCTTGATCTGGATAAATCCATAAAAATTGTGAAGAAATTAAAGCTAACTGGTTTTCCATATAAAATTTTCAAGAATACTTCATTTATTAAGGTCTGTATATCTATATATTCTCATATTTATAAATGTCCATATTGTTTGAGAAAAGGAATGAAATACCTTTAAAATATGGGCCTCATGTTTTTAGAAAAGTATTTGAAATCTTTTATAAACTTCATATTTTGTTTGTTCCTTTATATTCTGTTACTTAACTGTGCCGAAGAAAGCAGTAGTAAAACAGCTATTTTTGAGGCTGTTACTCATGACTTCCATGTGAGACTGCCACAGAAGTCATATTGAAAATATGTCATTTTATCCACTGGGTTTTGTTTCCTACTTTTTAAATTTGTGTTAACAAAGGAAAAAAAAAATCACAAGTTTGTCTAACCATTCAGCAGAAAAATCGACAAAGCATTTGCAGACAACTTGGCAAGGGTACAGAGAAACAGATGTACTGTTTTTCAGTATTTGGGGAGGGTGGTTTGAGCAGCATTTATTGACAATTTCATTAGTGGGGATGTTTCCATTAGAAACACAGAGTTAGGAAGATCATAAAATTGTTCTTGCAATATAAGGTAATAATACCACCGGCGTTTATCTTACTGTTTTCATGTTCTAAGTGTATGCACCTGAGTAAAAGGATCTGAGCGGCAGTCCTGTCTGAGAGACGCCAGCAAAGGCTGCCTAGGCCAGTTCAGTCCAGTAAATCCCTCTTCGATCTTCTCTTCCACACAGACAGCGGTGATGAGCATGCCCATGAACCCACATGATTATTTTGGGGGAAATGAAAGGGTTGTGTTTTTGAGGTAGTAATTCTACTTTCAGGGGCAAATACATTTTGATTATTGTATCACCCTTCAGTGAGTTGTTTTTTTTCTTTAACCAAGGATATATGTTTGAGGGAAGAAGTAAAGCATAAAGTATATGATTTTGTGTGTGTTTTTATCTTGCTATACCTGTAGGGAATGTTTAATTCTGCCTTGGAAGTAGCCAAATTTGAAGGTGCTGTGATTCGAACTGTCAGTGGGATAAAGGGGCAGATCAAGAAAGCGCTCTGAGCTCCAGAAGGAGCTTTCCGGGCCAGCTTTCAGGATAAGCTGCTGATGAGTGGTGAGTGTCCTGAGTAGTGTTCAGGGCAGGGTGTTACCATTCATGCTTGACTTCTAGCCAGTGTGAAGAGAGGCTGGAGTCAGGTCTCTAGAGAGTTGATCAGCTCCAGCCTTAGATCTCCCAGTCTCATGCGGTGTGCCCATTCGCCTTGTGTCTGCAGTCTCCTGGCCACACCCAGTAACAGTTCTGTGATCTATGAGAATAGTTTCTTAGCGAGCTTTCCCTTCAGATACTTTGCAACCAGGTAGAGAAGTTTGGAGTGAAGGTTTTGTTCTTTGTTTCTTCACAATATGGATATGAATCTCCTTTTGAAAACGTTAAAGTAAATTACCTCTCTTTTCAGATATTGTCTTCATGCAAACTTGGTATCCTGTTTCCATCCCAGCCTTCTATAACCCAGTAGCATCTTTGTTGAAACCCAGTGGGTGAGAAAGACACCTGGTCAGGAATGTGGACCACCAGCCAACTCGGGCTTACCCATGGCGTCAGACTAAAGGCGAACAAGGACTCTCTGTGTAAGGTACCGGTCGCGTGTGTGTTAGTGGAGATGCAGTCTGTGCCCTGCAGACAGGGAGTCACACAGACACTTTTCTATAATTTCTTACATGCTTTGAATGTTCAAGTATAAAGTCTAATGTTAAATTTGATTGAACAGTTGTATATTCACGGAATATTTTGTAACGGAACACCAAAAAATGGTAATAGTGGTTCTTTCTGGATTGAAGACAAACTTTTCTTTTTTAAAATAAAATTTATTTTATATATTTGAGGTTGACCACATGATCTTAAAGGATACATATAGTAAACTGGTTACTACAGTGAAGCAAATTAATGTATCTACTATCTCACATAGTTTCATTTTTTTGTGTTTGACAGGAACAGCTAAAATCTTATTTAACAAAAATCCCAAAGACAACACATTTTTATTAACTACAGCCCTCATGTTGTACATTAGATCTTTAAGTTTTTCATCCTGCATGTCTGCTAGTTTGTATTATTTTAATGTATGTCTCCCCATTTACTATTGGTCATTTCCTATTTGGCCCATTTTTCAACTGGGTTGTTTTTCTGCTCGTAAGTTGTAAGAGTTCTTTACTGATTTTTGGATATTAACACTTTATCAGATATGTGATTTGCAAATATTTCTTCCAGTCTGTAGGTTCCCTTTTCATTTTATTGGTTGTTTCTTTCACTGTGCAGAAGCTTTTTAGCTTGATGCAGTCCTCCTTGTTTATGTTTGCGTTAGCCTGGCTTCTGGTGCAATATCCAAAAAATTATTGCTAAGGCCAATATCAAGAGGCTTTCCCCCTATGTTTTCTTCTAGGAGTTTTATGGTTTCAGGTCTTCTTTAGGTCTTGCATCTGTTTTGAGTTAAGTTTTGTGTGTGGTGTATGATCAGGGTCCAATTTTATTCTTTTGCATGTGAAAATCCAGTTTTCCCAGCACTATTATTGAAGAGAATATCTTTTTTTCCACTGTGTTGTCTTATTTGCCCTTGTCAAAAATTAGTTGGCAGTATATGACCTTTATTTCAAAAGTCTCTGTTCTGTTCCATTGGTCTATTTTTTGTTTGTTTGTTTTTATGCCAGTACCATACTGTTTTGATTACTATAGTTTTGTAATACAATTTTAAATCAGGAGATGTGATGTCTCCAACTTTTTCTCTAACAGTAACCTGTTGGCTGTTTGGGATTTGTTATGGTTCCATATGAGTTTCAGGATTGTTTTTTCTGTTTTTTTGAGATGAAGTCTCACTCTGTCACCCAAGCTGGAGTGCAGTGGCACGATCTTGGCTCACCGCAACCTCCACCTCCTGGATTCAAGCAATTCTCCTGCCCCAGTCCCCCGGGTAGCTGAGACTACAGGCACGTGCCACCATGTCTGGCTAATTTTTGTGGTTTTAGTAGAGACAGGGTTTCACTATGTTGGCCAGGCTGGTCTCCAACTCCTGACCTCATGATTCACCTGCCTCGGCCTCCCAAAGTGCTGGGATTACAGGTGTGAACCACCACATCCGGCCAGATTGTGTTTTTCTGTTCTGTGAAGAATGCCATCAGAACTTTGATGAGAATTGTTTTAAATCTGTATATTTGCTTTGGGCAGTGTGAACATTTTAACAATATTAATTCTTCTGACCATGAACATAGGATATCTTTCCATTTGTTCATGTCTAAATTTCTTTCATCAATGTTTTATGGTTTTCAAGTGTACACATCTTTCACCTTCTTGGTTAAATTTATTCCTAAGTTTTTGTTTTTCTTTGATGCTGTTGTAAATGAGATTATTTTCTTGATTTCTTTGTCAACTAGGTTATTTGTATATGGAAATGCGACTGATTTGTATATGTTGAGTTTATACCTTGCAGCTTAACTGAATCAATTTAGTAGTTCTCACAGTTTTTTTGTGGAATCCTTGGGGTTTTTTAGATAAAGGATCTTGTCATCTGCAAATAGAGATAATTTTACTTCTTTAATTTAGTTGCCTTTTTTTTTTTTCCTCATCTGATTGCTCTTGCTAGTACTATGTTGAATACAAGTGACAAGACTGGGCATCTCTATCTTGTACTCAATCTTAGTGGAAAAGCTTTCAGTTGTTCCCCACTAACTATGATGTAGACTGAGGGTTTTTTATAAATGGTCTTTATTATGTTGAGAAACTTTCCTTCTATACATAAACTATTAAGAGGTTTTATGAAGAAATGTTGCTAAACTTTGTTAAATGCTTTTTTTGCATCAATTGAGGTGACCATGTGGTTTTACATTTTATTTTGTTAATGTGATATATCACATTGATTTGCATATGTTAAACCAGGCTTGCACACCAGGGAATAATCCCACTTAATCATTATGTATAATCTTTTTGATGTGTTGTTGAATTCTATTTGCTAAAATTTTTTTTAGGATTTTTGCATCAGTGTTTAATTTATTGGAGAAGTTGACTTGTAGTTTTTCTTGTGTGTGTATGTGTGTGTTTTGGTTTGGCTTAGGTATTAAGGTGGCACTGGCCTGGTGAAATGTGTTTGGAATTATTTCCTCTCACTCTATTTTTGGGAGAAGTTTAAGAAGTAAACCCCCAGGGGATGGGAGTGACTCTGGACATGGGAGTTACGTGGTAGTGACTCTGGACCCTGGAGTGGTGGAACACAGCAGCATCCCAGTCTCCATGAGGCCAAGTACAGTACCAGCAAGGACCCCAGAATGGTGGAGCACTGCTGTGGCTTGGGCCCTTGGGGGCAGGGACCAGCGCAACAACTACTTCTCTCCCTGGAGAGGCAGGTGCCTGGGCAACTCAGATTCTCCAGGGATAGTCCAGTTTCAAGAAAGCAGGGTTCCACAGTTGTTTGTCCTGAAAGGCAAGATATCCCAGTTCAGCCAATGCTATTTTCCTGGGATGTGGGGGTGCCATGTTGTCTCATCCCTGTCAGGTGTGGCTGCTCAGCTCAGCCAAGACTGATTCCCTGTGAAGCAGGGCAGTGCTGCAGCTCTCATGCAATGAGAGTTTGTCTGCTCTGGGTAGCCAAGGCACTGATTCCCTGGAAAGCAGGGCACCAAGTCAGCTCAGGGCCCAAGGGGCAGGGCGCAATTGCAGCTGGGAGGGGAGGGGCACAGCAGCCTGGCCCCACAGGGTAGGGTGTATGCTGTGATGTGGACTTCGTTTGTTCCCACCAGCACTCATGTTGAAATTTGATTCCAAATGTGGTGGTGTGGGAGGTGGGGCCTAGTGGGAGGTATTTGGGTCACTGGGGCAGATCCTTTATGAATAGGTTAGGCCTTTTCATGGGACTGGATTAGTTACCAGGAGTGGATTATCAGAGTCAGTTCAGCTTCCTAGACTCTCGTGTTTCCTCTCTTGCCATGTGAGCCCTTTGCATACACCTGTTTCCCCTTCCACTTTCCCCATAAGATGAAGCAGCACAAGACCCTCACCAGATGTGCTGCCCTATCTCAGACTTTTCAGACACAAGCAGGGTGAGCCAAATAAACCTTTTTTATAAAATAAGTTACCGAGTCTCAGGTATTCTGTTACAGCCATACTAAATGGCCTAAGACAGTGTAA
Organism: Macaca fascicularis; assembly: GCF_037993035.2. Lineage (NCBI taxonomy): Eukaryota > Metazoa > Chordata > Mammalia > Primates > Cercopithecidae > Macaca > Macaca fascicularis. The sequence continues at coordinate 49,426,779 of NC_088383.1, read as the reverse complement.
CAGCAGCTCAGGGGTGGCGGGCCACTAGGCGGGGGTGATACAGAGCAACAAACCCTGAGGATGGTAGAAAGGTGCGGTGGCTGCTCACCCTGGGCGGGACATGCTCCCGAAGTGGTTCCGGGTCCAGGAGGTCACGTTGCAGCAGCAGCTGGTCCATAGGGGTGGGGCGCAACATCAGTTCCTTCTCTGAGGGGAGTGCTGGGGCTGCTGGGCCCCTTTTGCTTCCTTATCTCCGCAGGGAGACATCCCCTCTGCTTCAGGCTGATCCCTCTGGGGATGGGTGGTGGGGGACAGATATTTCCTTCTCTCCTTTATGTGACCGTCCTGGTTTTCTGTGCTCTACTGGATTTCTGCTACTCCTTGATGCACTCTGGGGCTCTCCTTTAGAACCTTCATCAAAATATAGTTGTTTGCTGCTTTGGCTGTCTTTGTCAGAGGACAAACGCAGGGGACTATTGATTGGCCCCTTGCTGGTGTCCCTCCCTCTTAAACTTTTCACTGGGTACTCTTTTGAACCACTTTTTCCCCCACCATATACATGTATTTTTAAAGCATCAATGTGCTAATTTCTATTGAAGCAATGTGGATTTTTCTGAAAGTTTTAATGTTTTAATAAGCTTTTTATTGAAATGTTAATGTACATACAGAAGAATGCCCAAATCGCAGGTGTGCAGCTAGATGAACTGTAGCACACCAGGCTGCCACACCCTGGACCAAGCAGTAGCCTTACACTGAAGCCTATCCCAGGCACTGCTGCCCCACCCCGCCCCCCAAAATAGCCACTTTCCCAGTTCCTGACATAGATTTGTTCTGCCTGGTTTTGAATTTTATAAAATACAACACATTCTATTTAGCCTGGCTTCTTTGCTTCAGTATTATAGGACACAACCATGTTCTTGTCTATGGCAGACATTGATTTATTGTCATTGTTGAGTTCCATTATATGACTGTGTCACCATTTATCCACTGATGAGTAAAATGATTTCCTATTTTTGGCCGTTATCCCATGGCCCTGAACGCTAGGTCTGGATATGGGACTTGCGGGTATGCAGGGGCACACACACTTCTGCTGGAGGATCCCTGGGTGGGGTGGAGACTCCAGGACACCTGTGCTCTGCCTCAACGTGGAGGCTTCTGTGTCGTGTTCTGGGAGCACAGTGGCTTGGCCTCCACCAGCAGCAGCAGCTTAAAGAGTTCCTGCTGTTCCACATGCTTGAAGACAATTCAAGTTTTGTTTTGTTTTGTTTTTCTTTTTTTTTTTTAGGTGTTCAGTGCCTGTCTGGACTTCTATTTTCATTTAGATTTTTGGTTTCTTAGAAATTTCGTTATTCTCTTCATAGCTTAACAACGTGTTTGAAAAGATTTGTTTTCATGTGGAGTATTCAGTTTTGTAAGAAGAGGGTTGTTCAAGGCATCAGTCTGCCACCCTGCTAGAAACAGAAGTCTCCCAGGCATTTGTTTTTATATAAAGTAGTTAATGAAATTTTGAACCGTCTTACATGAATTTTTATTAAAATACACTTCAGGATGTGGTGCCCATTATCCATTCTACTCTTCTGTGAGAAGCAGATTTCTCTGAATTCTTGAATTCAAAAACAATTGGGGTTCGTAAACAGAGAATATGGAATATTATTGGGGATGATGTCTTTAATACTACATTTCAAGACATAGGAGAAACTTTTTCTTTAATAAAAGCCTAGGGCAAAACTTTCAGTTTATTAATAGTATTTATGAGGCCATTAAGAATTTGTGCCATCTTGATTGAACATAGAATTTAAGATTACCTTGAAAATTCAGTACAGAGTATTTTGCCTTCATCTGTTTTTGAGTCTCCCTTCTTTCAGCCAGCCTTCCATCAGAAATAGAATAAAGTTAAACTTCTTAATTAGAATCAGGAATCAGGACTCTTTGGCTGCTGACTGAAGGAAGAACTGTCCTTAAATCCAGAGTGGGCCAGGCGTGGTGGCTCATGCCTGTAATCCAAGCACTTTGGGAGGCCAAGGCAGGTGGATCACCTGAGGTCAGGAGTTCTAGACCAGCATGACCAACATGGTGAAACCCCATCTCTACTGAAAATACAAAAATTAGCTGGGCATGGTGGTGTGTGCCTGTAGTCCCAGATACTTGTGAGACTGAGACAGGAGAATTGCTTGAACTCGGGAGGTGGAGGCTGTGTGAGCTGAGATTGTGCCACTGCACTCTAGCCTGGGCGACAGGGCGAGACTCTATCTCAAACAAGCAAGCAAACAAACAAACAAACAAATGAAAAACCCAATATCTAGAGTGGTTGATAGTCAAGATGAAAAACTAAATTATTTTTGTTAGGCTGGGAAATAACCACCTCAGTGGCCTAAAGACAAGGCCTAAAATTTCCATGAAAAGAAACTGGGATCTATTCATCTGCTCTGTTGAGACCCCATAGTTCCATACCATAGAAATGGGCACAGAGGGTTTTGGGGGGAGAGTTGTAAGTATAAGCTCTCTGTTCCTCTGTTTACCAAGAATTATGGGGGTCCACTGAGGCAGTTCATATTTGGCGGATGATTGAGACCTGATTTCTCAGGGCCAGTGTACTCTGGTGTTGCTGATCTTGTGGAAAAGTCAACCCAATGAGAAGATTTTATACAGAAGTTTTAAATACACATTGGTCATAATTTGAATATGTCACGGTCTTTATTTTTCTTTTTAGCCAGTCCTAAGGCAATCCTGAGGCAAAAATTCACTGCAGATTCCAAAAGCCTCGCAGAAGGCCCTGCCATTTAAGAACAAGCCCAAGACCCAAGCAAAGGCAGGCAAGGTGCCGAAGAACAGGTGGAGACCGGCCGTCATACGCGAGCCTCATGAAAGACAGGTACTGTCGCCCATGCTGTACTGCATGCTGCGTTTAAATAGGAAAAGAACGCTCTCAGCAGCACACTTCCTGTTTCTACTGCAGTCTCAGTTATTCAGGGCACTGGAACTAAAGTCAGAGGAAGAGCCAGAGTCCATTTCCCTTCCTTTGCCTGGTCCTGCTCTGCCCTGTGCTTTTGATGGGGATAACAGGCACATGGCTGGGGAACTCCTCTGTCTTGGTTAGCTGCACACAGTGTCCACAGAATGATGAACACAGGTGGTAAAGGTAAAATGCGATCACACCTGTGTCTCCATGCCAACAATGACTTCCTAGCGCAGGATGCATTTTCATGCAGTTAATATTCATTTGGATCATGGGTTGCCTCTAGTCTTAGTGTTTAGGATGCGAGTGTGTCAGGTGGCTGAGAGCATTCTGATACTCACTGGCTTTTGTCCTGGTCAGATCCTCGCACTGCTGGATGCTCTGAGTATGGTGCACAGTCAGAAGATGAAGAAGGCCAAGGAGCAGCAGCACCTGCACAATAAGGAGCACTTCAGAGCCAAGCAGAAGGAGGAGGAGGAGAAGCTGAAGCGGCAGAAGGACCTCAGGAAGAAGCTCTTCCGAATTCAGGGGGAGAAGGAAAGAAGCAACCAGAAGTCCAGTTTGAAGGGGGCTGAGGGCCAGTTGCAGTAAGCCTTTGGACTGGAGGGACTGTCCCTGGATCTGCGGAGGTGGACGGTTTCAAACATCACAGTTTGAATGCCTGTGAATGACAAGTCAGTGGGCAAGAGCCCAAGAGATGTCTCTACCCAAACTGTGCCTGCAAGAGGAGGAACGGAGAAGCCTGGACTGCTGGGACTGGGTTCGTTCTCACCACCTGGGGCTGTCGAGATTTAAAGTGATGTAAGCTGTGGTTATGTGGATTCTCTTACTTTCCTCTGCCTGCCTCAGTTTAATTATTTTGTGCTACAAAACTATCATTACAATTTTTTTTTGTTAGTTTTGGCTTAGTAGTTTTCATTAGGGATGAATGCCTGACAATCCTTTGTGGATAATTATTTATGCTACCACCTTCATGAGGAGTCTTCCAGAAGAGAAAGAAATATTCACTTGAACCCTCAGCTCTCATGGAAAATTTCAGAGAAGGGTGTGTAGTGTTTTTGTTGTCTGTTATTTCCTTTGATCACTGGCCCTTGTGGACATTTTCTATCTTATTTCATATGTTTGCACATTAGTATAGTGACAAGGTAACAGTAAGTACATTTTTAAAGCTTTAGACCAGGAGATTGTCAGGTGCAGAGACCAAGTAAATCGTATATATCAATGAGATAGGCTTCCCATGTTATGCTCATATGTTATGCCCATATTATGCTCATGCATTATACCTGCCTAACTGCATTGACTTTTTTTTTTTTTTTTTTTTTCCCAGACAGAATCTCACTCTGTCACCAGGCTGGAGTGCAGTGGTGCAATCTGGGCTCAGTGCAATCTCCGCCTCCCAGGTTTAAGCAATTCTCCTGCCTCAGCCTCCCGAATAGCTGAAATTACAAGCACACGCCACCACATCCAGCTAATTTTTGTATTTTTTGTAGAGACGGGGTTTCACCATGTTGGCCAGGATGGTCTCAAACTCCTGACCTTGTGATCCACCCTCCTCAGCCTCTCAAAGTGCTGGGATTACAGGTGTGAGCCACGGCGCCCAGCTCATTGCCTTTTTAAAAAATTAAACATTATATTGATATAATCATACTATTATAAAGGCAATGAATGTATTTTATGATTATATGTTGATATAATTATATGCAATCTAATCCTATACAATGTAATCATAGAGTCACACATAGTTGTATACTTTGCCCAATTTCTTTCAGCGGTAACATTTCACACATATCACAATCAGGATATTGATATCAATACAACCCACTGATTTTATTCACATTTCCCCAGCTTTACTTTCCCCAACGTATACTCCTCCATGTGTGCATGTGTGTGTAGAAATATGGAATGCAGCTGGGCACAGTGACTCACGCCTGTAATCCCAGCACTTTGGGATGCTAAGGCAGGAGGATCACTTGAGCTCAGGAATTTGAGACCAGCTTGGGCAACATGGTGAAACCTCATCTCTACAAAAAATACAAAAATTTGCCAGATGTGGTGGTGCACACCTGCAGTTCCAGCTGCTTGGGAGGCTGAAGCAGGAGGATCACTTGAGCTCAAGAGGTCGAGGCTGCAGTAAGCCGTGATAGCACCACTGCACTCCAGCCTGGATGACAGAGCAAGACCCAGTTTCAAAAAAAAAAAATGTATATTTATATATACCTATATAAAAATATATATACACATATATATACGGAGAACATATATATACACACATATATATGTAGAACATATATATACACATATATATATGTAGAACACTTCATGAATTTATATGTCATCTGTGCACGGGGCCCATGCTGACTTCTGTGTTGTGCCAGTTATAATATGTGTGCTGCTGACATGAGTACTGCATTGCCTTTACAACATCATAGGGGCCAAAGAGGGTCAGCAGGATTGTGAGCAGTTGGCCTAGTCTGAGAGGCTGTCTAAAAGCCGAAAGCTGTCAATAGACAGGTGCTCAGCTTTGTGTCTCCATAAGAAGGGAAGGGGATGTGAGGATCCCATCAGGGCTGGGTCCATCTGGGATGTGATAGTTAGAACATGCCCAGACCTTTCTGAGCAACTCTGGGTGTAAATTTTCCTCTATTTCTCAAGAGCTATTATGAATTTCATCATCCAGCATGCTGACAGATCTGGGGACTGACACATAGTAAGTCCATAACAATTATAAAACAATTTAAAACTAATATGTTATATAGCATAATCTGTACATTTTAAAATGCAAAACTATAATTCAATTAAACTATACAAGACACTCTGTCATACCATGTTTTATAATTAAGTAGCTTATAAAGTGATCAGCAAGTGGCTTATACAACAAGCAAATTTGTTCAAAGAGAAGCCTTGCAAATAAGTATTTATAATTGTATAGTTTTATATTTCAGCCAGAAGAGTGAACTCCGTTAAGCAATGGGAGAAATAAAAGAAGGTTTAATTACAGTTGCAGATAATCATCTTTTCCAAAGGCAATATATGTAGGTAGAAGTCGTACCTGTTAATATGAAAAATCTTGGTTTACCATATTTGGAGAACAAGGGAAATAAAAAGTTTGTATATCAAGATTATTTAAAACTAAAGTTAAGGAATCTCTAATGTCTGAAAGAAATAATAAATAGCATTTTCTATGTAGAATTTTTATTGGTGAAGGTCCCACCTGGCCAGGTTAGTAAAATACAGTCACACATCAATTAAGGATGGGGATACATTCTGAGATATGTATCATTAGGCAATTTTGTCATTGTGCAAACATCATAGAGTGACACGCAAGCCTAGATGGTACCGCCTACTGTGCACCTGGGCTCTATGGTATGGCCTATTGCTTCTAGGCTACAAACCTGGACAGCATGTGACTGTACTGACTACTGTAGCCAGTTGTAACACAGTGGTAAACATTTATGTATCGAAACATAGAAGAGGCATAGCAAAAATAGGATATGTTGGACCCACCGCCATATATGTGGTCCGTCGACTGAACGTCATGCGGCATGTGGCTGTATGTATACACATAGTTTTTGCTGTGAGTTTGCATCCATCTCATAGGAAGACATATGTCACAATGAGGACCACACTGGAGAGTGTGTAAATTACTTTTCAATACTAATAGCTTATTCATTTGATATTGTCAGCAAGTATGTTGCAAAAATAAATTCCACCAGAATGTGAGTCCCCTGAGAGCAGGAACTGGGTTGTTCACCTTGCTGGCACTTGGAGTAAGAGCCACTGAGCTTAGCACTGCATAAAATTGCTTGGAAGAAAGAAGGGAGGGCATTCCAGGTAACTGAAGCATTGCTATGCAAAGTAAGCATTTGCCCTCTAAAATATTTTAACAATTTTTATAGAAACCTTTCTCAATTGCATTGAACTTTATTAATTGTAAAAATTACTCTGTTATACCTTTCTATGCTTTCACTATGCACAGGCAGCCATAGGTGCTGGGTATGTTTTGAAAACATATTGAACCTACAGTGTACATATCATTCCATGCCATTAAATATTCTTATTTAATCATAGATGTGTTCAGGTGTGTTTGGTTTCCTATTTGTGGATGTACTAGATTGTTTCTTTTTTTTTAACAAAACTTGTGAACTTGCTTTAAGTATTATCATTTGGTGACATGCTTGCCATTTCACACCTGGCTGACCCCATGTGTATTTAAGCAGATTTAATTGAAAAATTAAAAAAAAAAATTTTAAGGCCGGGTGTGGTGGCTCACGCCTGTAATCCCAGCACTTTGGGAGGCCAAGGCGGGTGGATCACAAGGTCAGGATATCGAGACCTTCCTGGCTAACATGGTGAAACCCCGTCTCTACTAAAAAATACAAAAAATTAGCCGGGCGTCGTGGCGGGTGCCTGTAGTCCCAGCTACTCGGGAGGCTGAGGCAGGAGAATGGCGTGAACCGGGGAGGTGGAGCTTGCAGTAAGCCGAGATCACGCCACTGCACTCCAGCCCAGGCGATAGAGAGAGACTCCGTCTCAAAAAAAAAAAATTTTTTTTTAAGAAAAAAATCTGTATGTAGGTAGACCCATGTAGTTTGGACACTTGTTGTTCAAAGGTCACAACTGTACCTGTGGTGACTGATATAAAACAGATGACCAAAAATGTTAGTTTTATTTCCCCATCTGGTCCCATTTAAAAGAGCTGTTTAGGTCTGAGAATTTTCACATGTACAAAGTTCCACTCAAGGATGCCGAGGAACTGCACCCCTCTTGCTGGAGTCCAGCCCTCCCCACCCAACCCTGCTGACTGCTGATGCACCTTCCATCCCTGTCACACTGTTGTCTCGGGAAGGTCACGTGAGTGGAGACACGCAGCATGGGATCTCTGTAACTGGCTGCTTTTGCTAAGCATCATGTTTTTGAGATCCACCCCAGTGCTCTGTGTGTCAGTGGCGTGTTCCTTTCTATTGTGGAATGGTGTTTGCCTGCACAGGGAGACACGGGTGGTTACCCCTTCATCCATGGGAGGACATGTAGTTGTGTCCAGATTTGGGCGATTATGGACAGAGTTGCTATAAATATTTGTGCAGAGGTTTTCATGTGAACACAATTTTTCCTTATTGCAGGGAAAATCGTTGTGGGACTGCTGGGCTATGTGGTTTAACAGAACTGTCAAAGTGCTTTCCAGTGTCACCTCACTGTGGTTTTGATTTGCATTTCCCTAATGACTAGTGTTGATGGTCTCTCATAGGCTTGCTGTCTTCCACATAGAGCGTCCTCTTCAGTGAGGATCCAAGTCTTTTACCCACTTTTGTTTGGATGGTTTTCTAACTGTTGATTTTGAGAGTTCTTTATATATGCCAGACTACTTTCTTTGTTGGATATGTGGTTTGCAAATATTCTCTCCCAGCCTTTAGCTGTCTTTTCAGTGTTTTTTAATAGTGTCTTTTTCCAAGCTATGTTTTTTATTTTGATTACGTCTAATTGATGGATTTTTGCTTTTACATGCATTTGGCGTCATGTCTAAGAACAATTTCCCTAACCTCAAGTGATGAAGATTTCTTCCTATGTTTTCTTCCAAAACTTTAAACACACTCTCTCCCTCTCTCTCTCTCTGGTACCAAATAAAGAGGAAACACTCATGACAATTGCAGTCCTGGTTTCTGTAGCTGGTCACATGGTCCTATAACTACGTTCTTCCACTCCCCAGTATGTATTCCCTTTGCCTTCAGGAAGCCTCTGTTGGTTGTGGTTTTTAACCTGGTGGGGAACCCTCATTCCCAAAGGTTCTGGACTATTACTAATCCTGCCTAGATTGGGTTGTTGTGCTTTTCCATTGATCTTAATCACAGCACATTCCCCAAGAGCCCTCCTATACCCCAGACATGCTCTTCCCCAGTCCGTTGTGAAGCAGCAGGGCAGTTTCTCCTTGGTGGTCTGGACCAGCCACCCCCACCAGCGCAGGAACTCCTTCTTTACCTGTTGATCCAGAGGCATGAGGAGCTTGGCGCTGCTGGGTGGCAGCCTAAACTTCCAGTGCAATGGATCATCGCTGTGTCTCCTGGCGGCAGCATTCCTCCCTCTGGAACTAAGACCTCTAGGCCAGCAGAGCATAAGGTATTGGGGACGAGGAGCAAAACTTTTGCTAGTAATTTTGTTATTTCACAAATGTTATATACATGGAATCATATAGTATGTACCTTTTAAAGATTGACTTACTTTTTAAAATTGATAATTTATTTGAGTTTCATTCAAGTTGTTTCATGTGTCAGTAGATTGTTCTTTGTAATGCTGGGTAGTATTCTATAATATGGATGTGCCGCAATGTATCCAACCATTCACCATTAAAGGACATCTGGGTAGTTTTCTGTTTGGGGTTATTACAAATAAAGCTGCTATGAACATTTGTATATAAAATTCTGTCTAAAAACAAGTTTTTGTTTGTGTCCTGGAAATGCCCATGGTTGCATTTTCTTGGTCCTATGATAAGTACATTTTCAGTTTGATAAGGAACTGCCAAATTTTTTCCAGAGTGGCTGTACCATTTTACATTTTCACCAGCAAGTGTGGGTGCTCTGTTGTCTCTGCATCCTTGCCAGGATTTGCTGTTATTCACTATTTTTTAAAAAAATATTATTTAAAGTTTTTTAGCTGGAGTCTCCATCTCCCAGGCTGGAGTTCATTGGTGTGATCTCGACTCACTGCAACCTCCACCTCCTGGGTTCAAGCAATTCTCCTGCCTCAGCCTCCCGAGTAGCTGGTTACAGGCATGTACCACCACGCCTGGCTAATTTGGAATTTTTAGTAGAGATGATCTACTATTCTTTTTATGCATTGCTAAATTTGATTTGCTAACACTGTCTTGAGGATTTTTCCATCTAGGCTTATGAGCAAAATCAGCCTGCAGTGTTCTTTCTTCTGTACCTTCCTCCTCTCTCCCTCCCTCCCTCCCTCCCTCCCTCCCTCCCTCCCTCCCTCCCTCCCTCCCTTCTTTCCTTTGTGCTGTCTTTGCTTTGTTTTGATATCAGGATAATGATATCATGTTCCTTTCTATTCTATTTTCTGGAAGAGATTGTGTAAAACTCTCGTTGATTCTTCTTTAAATATTTGGTAAATTCTCCAGTGAAACCATTTGGGTCTGGATATATTGTGTTCAGGAGATTTTTAGTTACAAATCCAATTTATATAACGGTTATAGGACTATTCAGGTTATATATTTCATCTTTTCTGAGTTATGGTAATTTGTGATTTTCACGGCATTGATCCATTTTTTCCTAGGCTGTCAAATTTGTCAGCATATAATTTTTATAGCATTTTTCATGGATGCAGGCTCTTTTGTGATATTTGTTTCATTCCTGATATTGGTGATTTGTGTGTTATCTCCTTTTATCTTTGTTCATCATGCTAGAGGATTATCAGTTTTATTAATTTTTTGAAGAACCTGTGTTTTGCTTCTTTAATGTTCTGCATTGCTTTCCTGTTTTTAATTTCATTAATTTCTGCTCTTAACTTTCCATCCTATTTGCCTTAACTTTATTTTGCTATTCTTCTTTTAGTTTCTTTTCTTTGACTATTGGTTTGAGAACTTTCCCTATTATTAATATAAGGATTTATAAAGTGCTATAAATTTCTCTCTCAGGTCTGCTATAGCTGAATCCCACTTTTTTTTTTTTTTTTTTTTTTTTTTTTTTTTTTAAGACAGGGTCTCATTCTGTCACTGAGGCTGGAGTGCAGTGGCACAATCTCCACTCACTGCATCCTCAACCTCCTGGGCTCAAGCAGTCCTCCCACCACAGCCTCCCAAGTACCTGGGGCTACAGGTGCATGCCACCACACCTGGTTAGTTTTTTGTAGAGATAGGGCTTTCACCATGTTGCCCATGCTAGTCTTGAACTCCTGGGCTCAAGCGATCCACCCGCCTCAGCCTCCCAAAGTCCTGGGATGACAGGCGTAAGCCACTGCACGCAGCTGCATCCACAAATTTTGATATGCTGTATTTTCATTTTGCTATTTGCTTTTTAAAAATTCTCTTTAAGACTTCTTCTTGTCCACATTTTATATAAATGTTTACTGCTTCATTTCCAAGTGTTTGCAGATTTTCCTGTTGTCTTTCTGCAATTTATTTCTAGTTTGATTCCACTGTGGTCAGAGGGCATACTTCGTATGATTTCAGTTTCTAAAAATTTGTTAAGGTTTGTTTTAAGATCTAGGAACCTCACCCAAGCTTTGGTGTCCAGAGTGTTTCCTGGAGCTGCACTGTGCAGCCATAATTGACTGATCTGTTGCAGACTGATTGGAACTCTGTGGTCACCGCTCCCTTTCCCGGAATCTGGGGCTGACAGCACATTCCTGGGAGGGCCCACCATGGGCCAGCTGGTGGCAGAAACTTCAGTATGGTCTGAGGGGCCCACCATGAATAACAGAGACCCTCCTGTCACATGGCTTCAGGACTACTTACCAGGAGCCAGGACAAAGGCTAGACCTCTCTTTGGGCTAGGCCGAATTCTTTACCACACAGAAATTACATTTAGGACTCAAATGTGCCATTTGTATTTGCTTTCTGCGTGTTTCTTATGTTTCCTTTAACCTGTTTCGTTTCACTTGTCATGGATTAGTTGAACCGTTTTTAGCATTTCATTTTGAATTATTTATACTTTTGGGTGCATTGCTTTGTATCGTTTTCTAAGTGGCTGCTCTAGGATTGATTATAATACACACATGTAACTTATCACAGCCTGCTGCCATCAGTGTTTCACCACTTCATGAGAAATATCAAAAAGCTTTCTTTTATTTACCTCCCCTTTGCCTCCCCCACTTAAACATGTAATTATCATAAATATTTCCTCTTCAGATGTAGAGCGCCACAGCAGATGATGTTATTATTTTTTGCTTCAACCGTAAAATAAAATTTAAGAAACTCATCGTAGTCAATTATATTTATCATATGATTACCCCTTCTGTTGTTGCTATTTCTGATTTCCTTATTTCCTTTTTGTTAGGAGAGCTTCCTTTAGCCATTTATTAAGGGTAGGTTTTCTGGTAACAAATTATCCTAGTTGTCCTTCCTCTTAGAATATCTTTATTTTCCCCTCATCCCTGAAGGATATGTTCACTGAATAGGGTTCTGGGCAGACAGTTTTTCTCAGCACGTGGCGATGGTGTGCCGCCCCCTCTGCCTCGTGGTTTTAGAGAAGCCCACCATCCTCAGAACCAGCGTCCCTTAATGCATCGTTTTTCTCTAGTGGTTCAAAAGATTTTTTTCTTTGTTTTTCCTTTCCTGAAGTCCGTTATGATGTGTTTATCCTATTTGGGGTTTGCTCAGATTCTTGAATCTGCAAGTTTATTTCTTTCACCGAATTTGGGAAGTCTTCAACCATTGTGCCTTTGAATACTTTTTCACTACACATTCCTTCCTCTCCTCCTGGGACTCTGGTGACAGGAACGCTGGGCCTTTTGTCACTGCCCGCCCGTCCGCAAGGAGATGTTTATTTCTCAGTCTCCTATCTCTCCATCGTTCCTATGGGTCCGCTCTATTAATCGTCCTTGAATCAACAGACTCTGTTCTCTGTCATCCCCACTCTGCTACTGAACCCAACTGCACATTTTTTCATTTAGTTATTGCATTTTTCAGTCGTATGATTTTCATTTTGTTCTTGTTTCAAGAAAATTCGCCATTGTTTTCTGAAGCATTTTTATGATGGCTGCTTTAAAGTTCCAACATCTGATTTATCTTGGTTAATCTTATTTTGCTATTTAAGTTGTTTTTTGTTTGTTCTGTTATGTTTTTGAGACAGAGTCTTACTCTGTTGCTCAGACTGGAGTACAGTAGCATGATCTTGGCTCACTGCAGCCTCAAACTGCCGGGCTCAAGCGATCCTCCTGCTTCAGCCTCCTAAGTAGCCGGCACCACAGGTGTGTGCCACCACAGCTGGCTAATTTTTAAATTTTTTGTAGAGACAGGGTCATGCTGTGTTGCCCAGGCTGATCTCAAACTCCTGGGCTCAAGTCATCCTCCTGATTGACCTTCCGAAGTGCTGGGATTACAGGTGTGAGCCCCCTCACCTGGCTTCAAGTTGCTTTTTATGTTTCTTGATATGACAAATAATTTCAAATATATTCTGGAGATTTTGGTTATTATGTAAGGAAACTTTTGATCCTATGTGAACATTCCAGTTCAGTTCATGGTACCCTTAATTTGGTTTACCATATAGGCCCCAGCCTGCTTTGGGGAAATGTAGAGTCAATGACAGTGAGGAGATTCCCACTGATCCATGTCACAGGTGAAACAGAACCTGCTGGAATGCAGCTGGCCTTCCGTGGAATGAAGCTGGTCTCCTGTCTCCTTGATTTGAAGCAGCTTCTCCACATCGGTTATTATGCCATTTTTCTACCTCTAATGTTTTAAAATTTGTGCCTTTTCTTTCTCTTTTGCTTGACTTCCCAGAGGTTTTTTTATTTTAACGGTCTTTTCAAAGAAGTAGTTTTGGGTTTTATTTATCAAGTCTACTTTTATTATGGCTGCTTTAAAATTAAATACATTGATTTCTTGTTTCCCTTTAAAGAGCTTCTTGTATGTTTACTTAGTTTATATAATTTTATATATCCTTTGTTCAAGCCTATTAATAAACACTTGCAGCTATAACGTTTCCCCTGGGAACTGCTTTGGACATATCCAAAGATTCTGATAGGTCACACACTTACTGTAGTTTGCTTCTGAAGTTTTTCATTTTAGTTTTTTTTCTCTTTTACTCAAATTATCATCAGCTTTCTCCTTTTATCCTGTTTATCACAAATTAATCTGAGGATATAAATTTCTCCCTAAGTGTCAATTTTGTTGAGTTCATAATTTTAATATGTAATACCCTTTTGCTATTGAGTTACAGGCATTTTATAATTTTCATTGTGAAAACTAACTTTGTTTCCAAAACACACATTTTCCTTTTTTTTTTTTTTTTTTTTTTTGAGACAGAGTCTCATTCTGTCGCTCAGGCTGGAGTGCAGTGGCACAATCTCAGCTCACTGTAACCTCTGCCTCCTAAGTTTAGGTGATTTTGTTGCTTCAGCCTCCCCAGTAGCTGGGTTTACAGGTACGTGCCACTATGCCTGGCTAATTTTTTGTATTTTTAGTAGAGACAGGTTTCATTATATTGCCCAGGCTGGTCTTGATCTCCTGACCTTGGGTCATCCACCCGCTTCAGCCTCTCAAAGTGCTGGGATTACAGGCATGAGCCACGACGCCCAGCCCCAAAATGCACTTTTAACATGGTCTTTGTTATTGCAGGTTTCTAATTTTGTTGCTCCCTGGTGAGAGAATGTGATTTGTGTAACAGCAGTTCCGGGAAAGGGACTGAGGCTTCCTGCTCCTTTAGCACAGCTAATTTTTCCAAATGCTGTCCATGAGCTTGGAAACAGCATTGTACTCTGTTGGGATGGGCTCAAATCTCTCTGTAAAAATGAGTCTTCTTCTGTTGGTGTTTTTTTTGTTTGTTTGTTTTTTGTCTTACTTGTTTTGTTTGCTCAGATCTTTCGATGATCCGGTTAATCTTTTAATTTATGCAGGATGTTTCTCTGCTCGCGCAGGCTGGTGGATGGGGGACTGGAGAGAGGACAGGTGTCTGCTTGCCCAGGACTGGCAAACTGTCACTTGCCCTGGTTGTGCCTTGCCGGGAGCTCCCATGCCTGTCTCTGAGAGTGTCATGAGCGCAGTGGTGGTAGTTGTGTGGTGGATGCATTTCCTCTGGGTTGGAGGGTGGGTGGCTGGTCCTACCTCTGTTTGTTGTTGCAGCTGAGACACCGCCCACTTCTGTTTCCTGATGGATCTTGTGGGTCATTTGGCTTCTTTGTGGCCTGGGCTCCTGAGCTGGCCCTCCACAGTTCAAGCAGGAATGGAGCTGGCTGCTGCAAGAGTTCCTTCACTGGAGGGTATTTCTCCTCTCTCCTCCCACACATAGGAACACGCGGGTGAGTTTTGGAACACGCGGGTGAGTTTTCCTCTGCCCACTGTGGTCCGCAGCCCGGCTTTCCCCTCCTCACCCTCTGCTTTCAGACAGACCTGCTTTTCCCTGGTGTCTGTGAGAGGTGATTCTTCGTGGTGCCAAGAATGTGGATTTTTTTTAGAGCAGGGACTCTCACAGATATTTGCACACCCATGTTCAAAGCAGCATGATTCACAAGAGTCAAAAGGTAGAAGCATTCTGGGGGTCTATGGGTGAGTGGATGGGCAAGCAAAATGTGGTTATGCATACAGTAGACTGTTACTGAACCTTTACCAGGAAGGAAATTCTTTTTCTCTCTCTTTTTTTTTTTTCTTACTTTTTGTGGAGAATGGGGTCTCACTATATTGCCCAGGCAGGTCTCGAACTCCTGGGTTCAAGCTATCCTCCCGCCTCTGCCTCCCTAAGAGCTGGGATTATAGGCGTGAGCCACAGTGCCCCGCCAGAAAGGAAATTCTGAGAGGCCCACCAACATGCATGAGCCTTGAGGACATTGTGCTAGGTGGAATAAGCCAGCCACAAAAGGGCAAATACGTTGCGATTCCACTTACATGAGGGGCCCAGAATGGACAAATTCACAGAGACAGAAAGTGCAATGGTTACCAAAAGGAGGGAGTTGGTGTTCAACGGGTTCAGTGTTCAATAGGTATGGTTTCCTATCGGGAAGATGAAAAAGTTCTTGAGATGGACAGTGATAGGGGATATGCGACAATGTGAGTACACTTAAATGCCAGTTAACCTTACACTAAAAGATGGTACAACTGTGCATTTTATGTTAAGTATATTTTCACCACAATCAAAACATTTGAAAAGATCCTGCCACGAAGTCCTGCGAGCTTGAGCCGGTTCCTGGGCCTCCTGGTGCCTCAGCCCTGCGTATAACACGGGGAGCGCCTGTGCCTTGGCACACGGCCCTTTGAGTTCTCGTGTAGCACTCAGAGCTCAGCGTGGGCGAGGGCGTCACCTTTCTAGGGGCATCCATGGGGCTTGGAGAACGGAGGCTCTGGGGCGCCAGAGCAGTCCACAGGGAGAGGCCAGGCGGAGCGCTTGATCACCCCCAGCCCTCTTGGGGGGTTTCACATGCTTCTCCCACTAGGCAGCGGCAACCCTCCCCACCCTCCCTTCCCTCCTGGTTCCCTGATCCTCAGTGACCTCGTCCTTAAAGACTCAACTGCAGAGTCCCCACCCGAGGACCCGCAGTGCCCTGCCCCGCGCCCCGAAGCTTCACCGCTCCTGTGTGCCAGGAAGCCTGGCTCCAAGGGACCCTCAAGCGCTGGGTGCGGCTACCGGGGACTCCTGAGGCAGCGGCTCCAGGCCCCGGGGCTGGCCAGGCGTGCTGTGGGCCCGCTGCCCTCACTCCCGCCCAGGTCGCACACAGGAGGCGCGGTCAGCCGACACGTTGGACAGGGTTGGAAACCTGCTGTCTCTTTCCGGCCTCGGTTTTCGCGTCTGAAATAAACGCGCGTCTGAAATCCTGGTCCTGGCGCCGCCTCTCTGCCGCGGTAATGGTTTCCACCTCTCATGAGCCCAGAGCTTCTTCCAGGCTTGAGGCAGAGGGAGTGTGCGTGCGTGTGAACGGGTCACACTCTTGTGTGAACGCGTCATACGCTTGTGAAAGACGGTGCGTGTGCACACGTGTGTGCGTGCGTGTGAACGCGTCTGGTTGCCCGAGGATGCACACATGCACGTGTGAGTGTGCGCATGTGTGTGCTCAGAGGACAGCTCTCAGCAGGCTGGGGACCTCCTTCCGCTCACCCCTGGGGGTTTCGGGGACCAGCCCCCAGTCTCCGGGTGCTGTGGGATGCCCTGGGCCGAGTGCGCACCGCTGTGCTCCAGCTCCGGCTCTGGGGGGACCCGGCCTTCCCGGCCCGCACCACGGGGAGTTCCACTCAGTGGCCACGGGGTGGCGCCGCAGACACGCGACTGAGGAGCGTGGCGGCTCCTGGCTCCCCGCAGCCTCGCCTCGGGCTGTGGCCAGGGCGGTCAGTCTCAGGCCCAGGTCGCTGCTGCCAGGAAGAGCAGGAACAATCGCTAGTCACGCCTGCTGGTGCCCCTGTAGTGCTTATGCTCCCAGGCATAAACTGACCGCAACATGCATTATCTCCTTTTATGTCCCTACTATTTGGAACCCTGTATTTTTTTTTTTTTTTCGTAAATCTGTCACTTAAAAATATCCAGGGTGGAGCTAAAAGTACAGACGCTGCTCAACTTACCCCTGGCTGCGGCCCCATGAGGCCACTGCGAGTGGAAAACAACAGTCCACCTGACTACCGAATAGCACAGCGTGGGGGCCCACGTTGGCCCGCTGGGAACACTGCCCTGAGCCTGCAGTGGGGAGAAGTATCAATACCAAGCCTGTTTTGTAGTCAAGTGTCAGATACCTCATGTAATCATTGACTACTGTACTGAAAGCGAAAAACCGAGTGGCCGTGTGGGACTTAAACGAGGGTGTCTGCTGACTGTGGATGACTTTTGCATCACTGTAAAGTTGAAAACTGTTAAGTGGAACTGCGGTAAGTCAGGGGCTGTGTGCACTAGAGACCTGAGTTCTGCCACTCCGTAGCTGTGTGACTTTGGACACGTATTTGAGCCTGAGTGTCTTCTACACAAAATAGATTTCTTAGCATAACATACACATGTGTACGTGCCCGTGAGTGTGCACGTGTGAGTTTGCATGAACACATCTGTGTATGCATATGTGTGCGCATCTGTATGTGTCTGTGTAAGTCTGTATGTGCATTTTTGTGTATGTCTGTGTGTGCATACAGACATATTTTGTACGTGTGTGTGCTGTGCATGTGTGTGTTAAGTCCCTGAGGTGGAGCTGAGGAGTTGAGGGGAGATGCTGGGAAGGGAGCCAGCACCATGCCTTTGTTGGCCAGGAGAGAAGCTGCCATCCAGATGCAACCTTGGGCTCCTGCTTCAAGGCCACAAGGCTTTGGGAGTGAGGAAGCTGGGGGCTGGAGCAGGGCAGTCCTCCACCTCAGGGGAGGTGCCCAGCCAGGCCAGGAGGATGGAGAGAGTGCTGGAGAATGGGGGGAATCCGAGGCATCAGGAAAGGAAGGCACAGGCCACGGAGAGGGCAGCTGGGCCCTGGGTGAGGCCAGCCCTCGGGAAGGGGGTGCCACAGGCAGGGGAGTGCCCAGATGGACAGCCCAGGGGTACAGACCCATGGGTGCATGCCAGTGGGGGTGCTCCTGAAACAGAGCAGCGTTATCCAGCAAGCAAGATTGGGACAACTAGTTATTCCATTTAAAAAACAGGTCAATGTCAGTCCTCATACTATGCTTTAAAATAAGCTCCAGATGGACTCATGCTTTAAATGTAAAGAAAAAAAGGCAAAAAGAAAATAAAGAAAAGGCTTGTGAACAGGTGGTTATTTGGGAGCAATCATAGGATGCAGGAGAGAGGGGATGGAGCTGCGGCAGGTCTGGGGAAGGGAGAGAAGCCAGCCTGAGACCAGGGCCCGAGGACCCATTCCAGCCAGCAGTGCCTTCTGTGCACTTCCGCAAGCTCACACGTTCTTCCAAAGTTGCCATCATGGAGAGGTAGGCTTCCATGTAGTCTTGCCTCCATTCGATTTGAATCCTTGGGTCGCTTTTCCTGTGATCATACTCAACCCTGATACAGCCATTGCTGGGGCCTCCCCTGGCTGGACGTTCTGCTTTTGATCCACATTCTTTCCTCCTACCCCGAGGCCGGCCATGGGCCTCCTGAAGGCTGACTGGGAGGACCTCCCTGCCACAGCCGTGCTCTTGATCTGCCCATGCTGTCACCTCCATCTCCACCTCCCTCTCCATCCTTACCACCAGTGCTCACGTCAATGGGAGCTTTCCACTCACCAAGCCCAGGCAGGTGTGTCACATGAATTTCTCTTGGGCCTCACACTAGAGGTAGTGGTGCTGTTGTCACCCCACCTGCTGAGGATATGCTGGGGCTGGCAGCAGCTACTCAAGAGCAAGGGTGTCGCCATCTCCATCCTGTGCCCACCCAGCCCTGCCCCCTGGGCTCCTTTCAAGTCTTTTTTTTTTTTTGAAATGGAGTCTTGCTCTCTCTCCCAGGCTGGAGTGCAGTGGTGCAGTCTCAGCTCACTGCAACTTCCACTTCCCCGGTTCAAGCGATTCTCCTGCCTCAGCCTCCCAAGTAGCTGGGACTACAGGCGCCTGCCATCACGCCCAGCTAATTTATTTTGTATTTTTAGTAGACACGGGGTTTCATTATGTTGGCCAGGCTGGTCTTGAACTCCTGACCTCGTGATCTCCCTACTGCAGCCACCCAAAATGCTAGGATTACAGGCATGAGCCACGGCACCCCACCCCTTTCAAATCTTAACAGAGAAGTCCCCGAAGTTTCCTTGGGTCCATTGGATGGATGGGCCTCTTGGACCCCTCAGCCTCTGGGCTTCCCTTGAGGTCCTGGAGCTATGTGGGCTCCAGCTCTGGGAAGGTGGACCCCCATGCATGTGTCCTGCCATCACTGTCTCTATGGAGTCTGGCTCACACTCAGTGAGCCATAAGGGCTTGTTCAAGGTCATCTGTCCCACTGATTTCAGACTCAGGGTGGAGTCTGAAATCATCTGTCCCCCACAGTGCACTCAGAGCCCTGTCTGGACTAGGGCACACATACATGCATGCTCATATGAACACACATATGCATATGCACACACCCATGCAAGGCTGCAAGGCGCATGCACACACACATGTACATGCACACACATGCACGTTCACATGCACAGGCACTCATGCACCTAGAGCCTTCTCATCTCTGCACTTTGAGTCCTCCCTCCCCTTGCCCATCCTTGCCCATCCTTCAAGGCCTCAGTCAAAACCATCTTTTACAAATCGTCTCTGGGTTGACTTTCCTTTTTGTTTTCCCTCTTAGAAGAAGCGATGCTGTCCTCAGTCATCCAGCATTCACTGGGCGCTTGGTGTGTGCCAGGCCCCAACGTGGGTCTTGGGCATGTTCCAGTCCTCATGTCCTTAGGGCTCCTCGGTGAGTCGAGGGTGAGGAGGACATGGAGGCAGAGGAGGACACCGAGGCACAGGAGGCCATGGGGCAGGTCTGGGTCCACTCAGGCTCCAGAGCTCAGCCCTCCCTGCCGAGTCAGGGTGAGCAGGACAGACGCCTGCTCCTGGAACTCGGAGGGCGAGATGGACACGCAGGCAGGGAGGCTCCAGGCTCAGGGTCTATGGAGCAGAGAAAGGAAGCTTCCAGGACAGCAAATAATTCCTGGAGTGCCAGGGCAAGAGGGGAACCTGGGTGGAGGAAAGCGTGAACAGGGCAGAGGTTGGAGGTGGATGTGGCCCCCGAGCATGTTGGAGGCGACTGAGCTGCTCCGTGACTTTGGGCGTCTTCGTTCATCCCTGCATTTGCACATGTGTTAAACAAACCTACTGAGACACTTGTTTTCTTTCCATGGTCCATGGACCTCTATATTAGGAATATAGAGTTAGCTTCCTGGGGAACTTTTAAAGAAGTATTCTTAGAGAAGAAACCAGGAGGCATCGTTGTGGGATGTTAGTACAGGGTCTTGGGTGTATCCTTTGGTATTTTGCGGGTCAGAGTAGCACGAATTGTGTCCCCAGGTGTTGAGACTGCAAAGTGCAGGTTCCCTCCTGCCCGCACTGATGCCTTCGGGGGATGGCCTGTCTGCTCTTCTAAGAACAGTTAACTCAGTCTCAGCTGACCTCAGCTACCTGTGCTTTCTCCAGCCAGGCTCTGTGTTTTGTGCTTTCACTCTCAAAACAACCCTGTTATTATCCCTGTCCCACAGACGAGGACGCTGAGCCCCTGAGAGGCTCAGTAGGTGCCTGAAGGTCTTCCAGCCAGGAGGTGGCAGAGCCAGGGCCGGCATGGCCTGAGGACTCCGAAGCTCCCACGGGCACAGCTCCTTCGTGCCAGCTCTGTGTCGGAGTTTTCTGTGGTCCTCACAGCCATCTTCCTGGTCGGCTGAGGTACAGACAGGGTGGAACTAGGACCGCCAAGCTAGAACCAGAGCTCGTTCCTAAGCAGGGCACCCGGGCCCTGCCTACGGTGCTGGGCAGGTTCCTGGTGAGGAGGGTGGGCTCAGATCCTGCTGTCACTGTGACCATGGGGCTTTTCTAGGCACCCTCCTGACTGCTAACACCAGGAGGGCCTATGATGGGGGACCACCG
Source organism: Macaca fascicularis (assembly GCF_037993035.2). NCBI lineage: Eukaryota > Metazoa > Chordata > Mammalia > Primates > Cercopithecidae > Macaca > Macaca fascicularis. The sequence goes on along the minus strand of NC_088383.1, from coordinate 49,405,702 downwards.
CCCCATGACGTGTGCCAGGTTTCTGCACATGACCGCTGGGAAAGGCTGGCTCTGGGCTGGGTGGACCCGCACTGCCCGCTGGCCCCTGCACCCAGATGGTGCAGCCCACACCCTTCTGATGCCCACCTATGCTCAACCCTGGGACTTCCCTCCTTCTGCCGTGTCTGACCCTGGTTGCCCTGGTTCTGCCACCAGCTCGTAGCAGCCCTTCCGGAAGCCACGTCCTCCAGGGAGATTTGATTATGTCCTGGTGGTGCGACCTCGCTAATGCAATCAGGAAGTTTTCTCAAGACTTCAGCTGCTTTGTTGGCGGCCAGGCCTGGCTCTCAGCAGCTCTGCAGGCTGGAAGGGCCCAAGAGACCCTCCACCTACCCGTTGTCTCTGGCAGCAGGGAGGGCTCCGGGGCGCAGTCCGTTGCTGCTCTGCTCTCCTCCCTTCTTTGGGTAAGCTCCTTGGCTCTGATTTTATTTGGAATCATCGAGAGCCTGTATCTGTCTAGAAAAAGCAGATGAAGAATCAGCACCACGGAGAATACTCCAGAAAGCAGTCATTTTCTATCAAGGTTAGGCTCTTAATTGAAAATTTTAAGAGGAGAGGAAATTAGGGGAGAATCCAGATATTCTCTCCATTATGGTAATCAGCTGTAATCAGAGCCCGAGAGCTGCGCTCACTTCCGGGGTTTCTCCCAGGATTACCAGAGCTGTCACGGTCACCTTCACCGACCTGCACTGTTGTCAGTGGGAGGGGCTGGTGGGGTCAGGGGGTGCTCTGGGAAGTGGATCCAGGAGGGCTGGGCTGGATCCGGGGGTGCTGAGTTCAGATGTGACTCTGCTTAGCAAGTGTGAAATACCGGACAGGGCCTTCCAGGCAGAAGGAAGATTGAGAACTGCGGCCGAGCAAGTGCGTCTGGGAGCCTTAGTTGAGGGTCTAAGTTTTCCCAGCAGGGCAAGGTTGAGGGTGAGGATGCTGCAGGCCAATTTTCTATGGCCTCATAGTGAGGACAAGAAGCGGGAGACGGGCCACAGGGATGAGGGTGTCTGCTCCCTGCAGCAGGGTGCACACCACAGCCGTGCAGAGGCACCCGGCGGCAGGTATTGGGAAAATGCCCTTCCTGTGTGTGTCCTAGGGGCTGGGCACGGCCTGATGGGCCCCCTTTGCTCACGGTTGCAGGAGCCCATCCATGTGGGGTCCTGCTGAGCTGACTTCCATAGGGCCAGGAAGGACTGACCCGGCCTCCTTGCTCACTTTGCCTTTTGGACAGTGTCCTGTAGGTTTCTGTGAGCAGAGCACACAGAAAGGAGATGCCCAGTAATTTCACTTAAAAACATTTTTTTAGATAACAGCAAAGGTTCTTCAAAGCTCATACTGTTAGATATTTCTGAGGCAACAGCAGAAGGAAATTAATAGCTAGAGAAAGGAGGTCCACACTCATTTATTCCAGTCAATAACATAGTGTGATTTTATAAGAAGGACAAAAGAAATTCATACTTTCTCATGAGTTGTAAACATGTTAAAAAATAAACAAATTTCTTTGTTATGTTGAAGAAGATAGTAAGAAAATTTCAGTCCACTATCACATTATCTTTCTCTCATATTGGAAATGGTTAAAAAAATGGCGCTTCATCTATTCATTTATTCATTAAATCAATCAACAAGTGTGTATTGAAAACTGTGGTGGTAGTAAAATATGCCCAAAGATCCTCTGACACTTCCCCCATGAAAGAGGTTAATTCCCCTGCCTTTGGATAGGGACTGGCATATGACATTGTGAATGAACACGACGCAGTGGAGTTGTTGCTGCTTGACTCCCAGATGCGTTAGAAAGGGGGTGCAGTTCTACAGGGCTCTCTGGGGCATGTGTCTTGGGAGTCCTAAGCTATCATGCAAAAGCCCAGCTACCTTGAAACTGACATGTTAGAGGGACCACATGGAGAGCCCAAATACCGATAGAGAGGCATACCTGAGGAACATCAGCTTTTGCAGCTGTTCAAGTCTTCCCAGCCCAGGAAATAGCCATGGGAGGCCTTTGAGATGAACCCAACCCAGTCACCTTCTGACTGCAATCACATGAGACGTCCCAAGCCAGAACCACCCAGCTGAGCCAACTCAATCCCCAGGACCAAGAGACATAATAATAAAAAATCACTGTTGGTATTGCATACCATTAAATTTTAGTGACTGGTTACACAGCAGTAAATAACTGGGGAAATCCCCTAAGGTATGTCAGGCACTGTGTTAGGTATTAGAGACATCCTCCCCTAATGGAGTTTAAAACTTGATGAGTCTAGCCAGGCATGGTGGCTCATGCCTATATTTTCAGTGCTTTGGTAGGCTGAAGTGGGAGGATTGCTTGAGCCCAGGTTCAAGGCTGCAGTGAGTCATGATCACACCACAGTACTCCAGCCTGGGTGACAGAATGAGATCCCAAGTCTAAAAAAATTAAATTTTCCCACGAAGTACTCCACATGAATACAAGAAACAATGCCCTTGCTTCCCTGATTTTTCAGTCCAAATAGCAAATAGGGAAATATTCATATTAACAGATACATACCAATATAACAAAATGTAGACAAGTGCTAAGTAAATGAACAGCAAACAGAACTGACTAACAGGAGGGTACTCTTGGGAGCTGCAGAATCAGGGAAAGAATCAGCGGGGACAAAGGAGCTGGGCTAAAGTCAAGGATTCATGTGGGAAAAGGTGCAGGGTGGGAAAGGCATGTCATCCTGAATATGACGGGGCAGCGTGAGCTGCTTGGGAAGACAACTCCCATGCAGGGAAGAGCGTGAAGGAAAATCAACAAGAGGCAGAAAATCAAGAGTCACAGCAGGCCATAGCACAGCTTTAAAATAACTAGACTTTATTTTCTAGGCAAGAGGAAGGCCCTGAAGGTTGAAAAGCCATGGACTTGCCATGATGGAAGTACAGGCAGGTAGCCTGGCAGTGGAAAGAACATGGACTGATGTGTCGAAGTCAGTCTACAGGGAGGGAAACCCATCAGGCGGCTCTTGAAATAATTTTCCAATACTGTAAAAAATGTCTTTCACTCTGCTACCCTCCTCTCCCATGACCTGCCCCAGCTCCTCCAAAATGTCACATAGTGCCTCTCCTGTCTGTTCCAGCACTTTCTGGTCTCTGGAGCCCTGACATTCTCTTAATGACCCACATTGTCTCACGCTGGGGATACAGTTAAGGGGCAAACTTCCCAGCAGCTCTCTGCTGAATGGATGGGCTCGTTTCATCGCCAAGCCCACTGACAGCTGCTTCCTGGTGATCCAAGGAGTTCTGAGTACTTGTTTGTTTGGACTCTTGGATCCCCCATGTGCTACACAGTATCATTAGTTCACTGATACCTGACAAGTTTTATCCTAAAGTGAACCATACAAGTGGAGACACATTCAAGTGTTCCCTGAAGTAGAAGCATTCCTGGTTTCTGGAAGCGATGATATATAATAACAATGACATGATGCTTTCATCTTCAAAGCCCTATGCAAACATCACCTAATTAACCCCAACTCCGTACCTGAAAGGCAGGGAAGCATCATCAAACCTGGGTTTCAGGAGAGGAGACTGGAAACTACACATTAATCAGCCTTGGTGCCAAAACCAGCAAGGAAGAACTCCTGACCCTTACTGCTAAGCTGAGGCCGAGAAGAAAAATCAACTCTGAAATTTTAAAATTTATCACAAAGGTCATATATGATAGCTCCTTGTAAAGCTTATCAGAGAATAGGAAAATAAATGGTGTTCATACAGGGAGGCAGGATTCTAGGGTGCTGGCTCTGGATGTTTTACTGCCTAACAGTGTGACCTAGCCATACTTTGAATTCCTCATCCGTCAAAGAAGCCCTATTAGTCTGATTCCCAACACATAACAGCCTTAAAACAATTCATGAAAAAAGTGCTCCAAGAATGAACTCTAACCAGGTCCCACACGATACAGATCATTTTAACAGCTGGGAAAAGGCGTAAGATAGACGAGTCCTCATCCTCCCTTTCTACATAATTTCCACCTCATTCTGCCACATTTCCACCAGCAGAACTGTCCCTCCTTACCACTCCAAGCAATACGGTCAGGTTCTCTCTCTCTCCCCTCCATCAAACTTCCCCCCAACACAGCCTTAGAGCTCACTGATGCCTTGGCTTCCAAGCAAGTTCAGGTTTCATGGAAGCCTTTCCAGAGGGACTTTGCATCTTAACAGGGGACAAAAGTCCTGTTCAGCCAAACTGAAGTCTTGATTGTGGTGTTCTGGCCACTGGGAACTAACTTGCAGAGGAAGTGTCTTGGGATAGTGGGGCCCATGTATCATACCACCCGACATCGACAACGGCCCCAGTAGCAGTCAATGTTTTTTGCAGGTTTTTGTTTGTTTGTTTTTGAGACAGAGTCTCACTCTGTCACCCAGGCTGGAGTGCAGTGGTACCATCTCGGCTCACTGCAACCTCCGCCTCCCAGGTTCAAGCGATTCTCCTGCCTCAGCCTCCCGAGTGGCTGGGATTACAGGTGCCCACCACCATGCCTGGTTAATTTTTGTATTTTTAGTAGAGACAGGGTTTCACCACTTTGGCCAGGCTGGTCTTGAACTCCTAACCTCAGCTGATCTGCCTGCCTCGGCTTCCCAACCTGCTGGGATTACAGGCATGAGCCACAATGCCTGGCTGCAGCCAACATTTTTTAAGTATTTACAGGGAGCCAACCTCTGTTTTAAAAGAAGACTGGTGTTATGATCAAGAGAGCATGGTCCCTGGTCTTCCTGATGCTATGAAATGACTTCATCTCTCTGTGCTTCAGTCTCTTCATCTCTGAAATGGGAAAATAAGGTGTATCTATCCCCTAAGGTTACTGTGATGATTAAATGAATGAATCCCATAAAGTGCAAAGCACAGTGCCAGGTATGTAATAAGCACCAAAAGAGAGTTGCTATCATTATAGACACTGATATGTACTAACAAGCATGTATTAATGCAACCTTGTGACGTGGGTGCTAGTCCCATTTTATGCAGAGGCTGAGGCATGGAGGTGAACATGTTTGCCTCAGATGAATGGCTAGTCGGTGGTGGGCAGCCTGGCTGCAGAGCCTAGACCTTACCACCGTGTTGAACTGTGGGGCCCCATGGCTTCCAGGCCCTTCTGGGGCAGCGGCACAGGGCTGGCACTTGCCAGCCTGGGTTCAAGTCATAACTTGTCCACATCAAACACACGAATGAAGTTCTCTCTTTTCTCTCTGACTTGGTATCTTCATCTTTATTATAATATCCCCCATAAAAGCTGGCCATGAAGATCAAATGACTTGTGCAAAAAGATTTTGAAAATTCTGAAATGCTCTCCTTTCAAAGGTAAGGAACTATTATTATCTATTGCAGCATAAACTGAAATGAGAGCTATAGGCAAGAGCTAGAAGAACCCAGGCTCTGAAGGCCTTAGAAGACCACCTGTGCTTCTGTGGATCCTCAGGTCATGGAGACAATTGGCCTCCATGATCTATCATCTATTGGCTCCTCCTTGGAGAAACTTGGTCAGATCTTGGTTCAGTGGGCCCAGGAACTGGGTACCAGCACGGCAGGAACCCAGGGGCAGACCCCATGCTGCAAACTCTACTGCAGGCCCTGCCAGGCACCCCTCCCCACCACATCATGAGGTGGTAAACCTCCATCCACCCCACAAACCAGGAAGCCCATCACCAATCAGGTGCTGTGCATGGCTGTCATTCACTCCCTCACTGAAGTTCCTCCTAGGCCAGGCAGCCACAGGAAGGGGCCCTGAGGACTGTGAAATCCAGAGGTCTCTGAGGAAGGTAGGATGAAAGGGGGCTTTGCCAGGCACTGCAGGGTTCCAGTGTCCTTGGCTCCCATGACAAGAGCTGTGTCCGCCCTCCTGTTTTTTCCATTATTGCCTGAGCCATGCTGGGGTGCCCAGAGCACTGTAGACCATCTGGGGTCAGTACCCTGCTGATTGGCCTGGGGAGAACAAACACATACACACACACACACACACACACACACACACACACACACACACACACACAGGCCTTTGGAGAAATTCACCCCAACTCCCTGGGGACTGGCATTCTCAGTGTGTGGCCTTTTAAATCCCCAAGGGCAATGACTCAAACTACTATGCTGGGGATGTTAGAGGATGCAAATATGCATTTTTGAATGACAAACTATTTTCTAATGGTGGCAAGTCTGCTTTCACAGCTAATCAGTGTGATCTATTTTAAAAGTTATTATTTTCCATAGTACAAGACACAATAGCCAAGATTTGGAAGCAAACTAAGTGTCCATGAACAGATGAATGGATAAAGAAAATGTGGTTCGTGTACACAGTGGAGTATATTCAGCCATCAAAAAGAGTGAGATCCTGTCATTTGCAACAACGTGGACAGAACTGGAGGTCACTATGTTCGGTGAAATAAACCAGGCACAGAAAGACAAATTTTGCATGTTCTCACTCTTTTGTGTGAACTAAAAATTATAAACAACTGAATTCATGGAGACAGAGAATAGAAAGACGGTTACCAGAGCCTAGGAAGGGTAGTGGGGTGGGGGCAGGAGGAATGGCTAATGGGTACAAAATATAGTTTGACATGAGTAAAATCTTTGATAGCAAAACAAGGTGACTATAGTCAACAATTTTTTGTATTTTTAAAAGTAACTAAAAGAGTATAACTGGAATGTTTGTAACATAAAGAGATGATAAATGCTTGAGATGGATACCCCATTTACCCTGATGTGATTATTATGCATTGTGTGCCTGTATCGAAATATCTCACATACCCCATAAATATACGCTCCTACTGTTGTGGGAAGTCAAAGACTCTGAATGGAGGGACCGGCTGGAGCCGTGGCAGAGGAACAGAAATTGTGATTTCATGTACATTTATCAGTTCCCAAAATTAATACTTTTATAATTTCTTACACCTGTCTTTACTTTAATCTCTTAATCCTGTTATCTTCGTAAGCTGAGAATGTATGTCACCTCAGGACCACTATTGCACAAATTGATTATAAAACATGTGTGTTTGAACATTATGAAATCAGTGCACCTTGACAAAGAACAGAATAACAGTGATTTTCAGGGAACAAGGGAAGACAACCATAAGGTCTGACTGCCTGTGGGATTGGGCAGAATAGAACCATATTTTTCTTCTTGCAAACAGATGTGCAAGTAGGAGAGATATCGCTGAATTATTTTCCCAGCAAGGAATATTAATAATTAATAACCTGGGGAAGGAATGCATTCCTTGGGAGAGGTCTATAAATGGTGGCTCTGGGAGAGTCTGTGTTATGTGGTTGAGATAAGGACTGAAACACACTCTGGTCTCCTGCAGTACCCTCAGGCTTATTAGGGTGGGGAAAAAATCCTGCCCTGGTAAATTTGAGGTCAAACCGGTTCTCTGTTCTCAAACCCTGTTTTCTGTTGTTTAAGATATTTATCAAGACAATACGTGCAAGGCTGAACATAGGCCCTCATCAATAATTCCAATTTTGCCCTTTGCCTTGCGATCCTTGCTTTTGTCCTTGCTCTGTTTCCTCAGAAGCATGTGATCTTGTTCTCCTTTTTTTGCCCTTTAAAGCATGTGATCTTTGTGACCTACTCCCTGTTCGTACACCTCCTCCTCTTTTAAAATCCTTAATAAAACTTGCTGGTTTTGCAGCTCAGGTGGGCATGAGGGACCTACTGATATGTGATGCCACCCCTGGTGGCCCAGCTGTAAAACTCCTCTCTTTGTACTCTTTCTCTTTATTTCTCAGACTGGCCAACACTTAGGCAAAATAGAAAAAGCCTACATTGAAATATTGGGGGTGAGTTCCCCCAATAACCTACTGTGTACCCATAAAAATTAAACATTTTAAAAAATATGATTTACCTATCTTGTGTTTTGGTTCACAAGAACCACTGTCTCCCATTCCAGGATGAGAGCAAAGGAAGCACTCAGGATAGCCCTGGAAAGGTAGTATCCAGTTGGCCAGCTGCATTCCATCCTCCACCTGCAGCCATGGCCCAGGTGCCAAACTGGCTAAGGTGATGAGGTCCAGAGATAATTACGCTGGCAGTGTCCACGCTGCCCCTGGACTCTATCACTCCCTTAGCCTGCTCATCCGCTGCCACTCTGTCCGCTTGTCTGCATGTGATTTCCTGTCCTTGCAGCTTGATCTCAGTACAATTTGCACATACTTTCCCACTCAGGAAGAATGTCTCCATTCAAATCCCTCGCAGGATACAGTCTATTTTGGAAGCCACTTAGTGGCAAAGGTGAGTGATGTGCCCAAGCTTGTAGATATTTACAGACCCCTCCTTCCCACTGGTTTCTCCAAATGCCACCCATGGCTCCAGGGCTTTGCCTGATCATCATGGCACTAGCGTTGAACACTATCAAGGCTGCTCTGTGGGTCCAGCACTCCAGCAAATGAATAGAAACATAATGTTCCAGCCAAGCTTATTTGTCTGTCGCTTAACCAGAGTAAGCGAGAGAAGAAACAAACAGTGGGAGAAGATGTCTCACGCACACTAAGTTTAGACCACCCCAAAACTGAGTCAGACAGCGGCTTTCTGATGCCTCCCGGGGACAGCTGCTTCTCGGAGGAAGAGTATTGCATGGTGAATTTTAAGGATTTTTTTTTCCCTAAAATAATGCTACTACTCAATTTGGGACATTCCCCTAAACACAGTCCTGGTCCTGCTCCCAACAGCCTACCCACCTGCCACGACCATGACCCACAGCTTCTCCACTGCCACCTAATCCTGTCATTTAACTGGGACAGAAGGCAGGTTTGGCCAGGCACGGTGGCTCATGCCTGTAATCCCAACACTTTGGGAGGCCAAGGCAGGCAGATAATCTGAGGTCAAGAGTTCAAGACCAGCCTGACCAACATGGAGAAACCCTGTCTCTACTAAAAATACAAAATTAGCCAGACGTGGTAGTGCGCATCTGTATCCCAGCTATTAGGGAGGCTGAGGCAGGAGAATCACTTTAACCCAGGAAGTGGAGGCTGCAGTGAGCCAAGATCATGCCACTGTACTCTAGCCTGGGCAAAAAGAGCAAAACTCCGTCTCAAAAAAAAAAGAAGAAGAAGAAGAAGAAGAAGGCAGGTTTGAGAAGAAGAAGGCAGGTTTGAGAGCTCTGTAGACCCCAATAGGAGTATTCATCACACCTTTGTTGTGAGAGCAGACTTTCTGAGTGTCTGGGTTCCTACACCCTAAAGTAAGGCAGTGCTGCCGTCCGGCATTGCTTCACAATCGGGAGTCATTCGCACTCTTAGCTGCACTAACTTTTATTCTAAAGTAAGTAAAGATTACAATTTTGAAATAAATCTAAGAATGTGGGGGTGGAGGAAGTAAGAAGAGTTTATATCAGGCAACATCACACAAGAATAAGGTCTAAGATAAGCCAGGTTTCAAGATCAGTGTCAGGCAGGAGGATCCCCTAAGGGGTGGAGAGGGGATCCTCCCCAGGAACAGGAGGGGCCGACAGGCACTTCATGCCCCAAAGCCACAAAGAAGAGTGTCATCCACAGCATTTTCCCCCGAAAGCAGAGCCAGCTACCGATGTTAGAACAGGAGCCTCAGGACAGGCCTTCCCGGAGCTTATTGGAATTCTGGTTTAAGCCCCTGACAGGTCCAGGACATTGGTTCAAGATTCTCAAGCAGCTCCATAGCAGGACTCACTGACATTTCCTATTCTCATGGCCAAACATCTTAGCAGAACATGAGCAGTGATGACTGAAGGGGCGAGATACAAACTGGGACCAGGGCATCTGCCAATAGGCAGAATGGGTGGGAATAGGTCTCAACTGACCTATTGCCACCCATTCTGTGACTCCAGGGGGCTCTAGGCCCTGGCAGAATTCTCTTTGCTTTGACAGCCTTTCCTCTTGCTCTCCTCCAGGTTGGGGCTGGAGATGTTCTATGCAGAGTTTTTGCAAGGGGAAGCAGTTACTTTATGAGCGATGCTTCAACCTGCTAACTCGATAGCCTTTCCCTTTTGCAGCTGGCGTGGGTGAAGATGTTTAAGCTTGATTCTCCTTGGAAGCTCCAATCAACCCTGCCCAGAACTGCCAGTCCCCACTTAGTCTTGGAGAGGAGGCAAGGGTGTGTGTTCTCTGTGTGTAAAGAAATTTCCCCTAAATCCATCCAGCAAGCAAGAAGTGGGGACAAAATGCGAGTCCACTTGGCTCTCAGATCCAGCCTTAAGCACCTTTTAGAGCCACGGGGGTTGCACAACACGGACTTCCTCTGCCAGAGTAGCAAGACAGTCTTTTTTACATGAAAAAATTAGGATAGGCTAGGTGCAGTGGCTCACTGTAATCCCAGGACTTTGGGAAGCCGAGGCAGGTGGATCACCTGAGGTCAGGAGTTCGAGCCCAGCCCGGCCAACATGGTGAAACCCCATCTCTACTAAAAATACAAAATTAGCCGAGAGTGGTGGCATGTGCCTGTAATCCCCGCTATTCAGGAGGCTAAGGCAGAATCACTTGAACCCAGGAGGCAGAGCTTGCAGTGAGCCAAGATCACACCACTGCACTCTAGCCTGGGTGATAGATCAAGACTCCATCTCAAAAGGAAAAAAAAAGGATAATTTTTAGGTAATCATTAAGTGTATATTTATTTACATGATATTGTTTGATCATGTTCTTAAATCATCAAGTCTGTTTCACCTCCTTATTCTAAGGTTCTCAAGGATAAGAACCACATTTCCTTTTAAATCATTTTCTTCCTTGCTTCCCTTCACTAAGGTAATCTCTGACATGAATAAAAAGTGTCCCCCGTCACCACCTGGCAGGGCATAGCTTAGAATGCAATTGCTGGAATTTAGTTCTATATTTTTTTCCATAGCATTTCTATCAAGCCAGCTGAAACTTCAGCATGCGATGCATTGCTTCTGAAACCAATATTTGCTCTTAATGATATGTATACACTTACTACCAAGAAGACTTAGGTACGTGCTTCATCCCTTAGACAAAGGCGTGGTTGGGGCACCCTAAATAAGTATTGTTATCAGAGCTCTGTGTCCTCCATACCCCGTTGGTAAAGGGCATGTGTGTTGTGTGTGGTCAAGACTTCATTCTTAACATTCTCCTGTAGTTCCACTGACTAAACCCTCATGAAAGACAGACTTTAATATACCACATATTATCAGAGGAGGGCAGACATGTGTTTATCATGTTAGGGCAGGGTGTCATATTTTCAATATACCATCAATAAATCAAAAGAAATTCAGTCATCCCATGGAGTATTGGTCAAAAGCTTTCTCAAAAGTCACCCGAGAAGTCATTTCACAAAGATTATTTTCGTCTGACTTACTTCTTACTCAGAAATAGAAATTCTTGCAGGATACAATTTTAATTGAGAACAAAGGGTATTAATCCCAAAGTTCAAGTAAAAATTTTTTTAAAAGAAAAGTAAAAGTGCACATGGGACTAAAAGTTCATTATCCCACTTTGAAATAGACTGCCTGCATGCATTCTCATTGTCAGGAACCCAGAAATATCAGCCCTGTTGACCAAAAGGAATGCCCCTTAGCCCAAGTGAATCTCAACATGAGAATACCAAGGTAGTAATGTCCAATTTCACCACAAGTTTCTGGATACTGTCTCCAGGGAAACCTTCAGAGAATTTGCACACCATCTGAATACATAAGAGCAGACAGATCATCAATGAGGGGCAAATAAATCAGTGATAACTTTCATAGAGACAAAAATACTATAGCAGTAGGTCTACATGCTATGAAATGGACAACTGGTTAAGCACTTACTCAGGTGTCATCAGAACAATATTTTTTCCTCACCTAAGTGTAAATTTCTCCAATATAATTTATATTTATTTGAAAACATCGACATTTAATAAGATATTTTATTTATTTTTTATTTTTTAAAGGTATATTGATATGTAATTTACATAGAGTCAGATTTACCCCTTTTAGGACTACAATTCCATGAGTTTTGAAAATATAAAGTTCTGTATCCACCACAAGTACATAGAAGGATTCCATTAGTTCAGAACATTCTCTTAAAGACAGACTTTGATATACCACATGTTATCAGTTCTCCTGTGCCTCACTATAGTCAATCCCCCTTCCCTACCTCCAGCCCAAGGCAATCAATGATCTGTTTCCTGATTCTGTATTATCCAGAATGTCACATAAATGGAATAAAAAAATACATAGCAGTCTGATGTGGCTTGACTTTGTAAATTTTTTTTAAATCTTTTATTTTAGGTTCACGGGTACATGTGCAGGTGTGTTATACAGGTAAATTCATGTTATGGGGGTTTGGTGCACAGATTATTTCATCACCCATGTACTAAGCATAGTTCCCAATAGGCATTTTTTCTGATCCTCTCTCTCCTCCCAACCTCCACCCTCAAGAAGGCCCCAGTGTCTGTTGTTCCTGTCTCCATTTCCATGTGTTCTCATCATTTAGCTCTCATTTATAAGTAAGAACATGTCGTATTTGGTTTTCTGTTCCCACATTAGTTTGCTTAGGATAATGGCCTCCAGTTCCGTACATATTCCTGCAAAGGACATGATCTCATTCTTTTCATAGCTGCATAGTATTCCATGGTGTACATGCACCATGTCTTATTTATCCAATGTGCTATTGATTGGCATTTAGCTTGATTCCATGTCTTGTGAATAGTGCTGTAATGAACATTTGTATACATGTGTCTTTATGGTAGAATGATTTTTGTTCCTTTGGGTATATACCCAGTAATGGGATTGCTGGGTTGAATGGTGGTTCTGCTTTTAGTTCTTTGAGGATTTGCTACACTGTCTTACACAATGGTTGAACTAATTTATACTCCCACCAGTGTATATAAGTTTTCCCTTTTCTCCACAACCTCACCAGCATCTGTTATTTTTTGCCTGTTTAGTAATAGCCATTCTAACTGGTTTGAGATAACATCTCATTGTGCTCTTGATTTGCATTTCTCTAACGAGCTTTTTATCATATGCTTGCTGGCTGTGTGTATACCTTCTTTTGAAAAGTGTCTGTTCATGTCCTTTGCCCACTTCTTAATGGGGTTACTTGTTTTTATCTCATAAGTTTGTTTAAATTCCTTGTAGATGCTAGATATTAAGCCTTGGTCAGATGCATAATTTCCAAATATTTTCTTGCATTCTGTACATTTTCTGTTTACTCTGTTGATAGTTTCTTTTGCTGTGCAGAAGCTCTTAGGTCTAATTAGATCCATTTGTCAATTTTTGCTTTTGTTGTGATTCCTTTTGGCATAAAAAGACATTTTAAAGAGTATTCTCCATATAAAAGTCAAAGTCTGCTTTTGAATAACTCAAAAGTCTTGAGTATGATTACATGTAGACTTTTTAAAAATGTGTGCCCCGTAGTTTCTTTCTCTCTTGTCTGGTACCTGGTGTCCTACAACAGCTAAATCCTTGGGATAGAAAGGGTGACATGCTTTTCTCTTTTTCTTTCTTTTTCTTTTTTCTTTCTTTTTTTTTTTTTTTTGAGATGCAGTTTTGCTCTTGTTACCCAGGCTGGAGTGCAGTGGCGCGATCTCTGCTCACCACAACCTCCGCCTCCCAGATTCAAGTGATTCTCCTGCCTCAGCCTCCTGAGTAGCTGGGATTGTAGGCATGTGCCACCATGCCTGGCTAATTTTGTATTTTTAGTAGAGACAGGGTTTCTCCATGTTGGTCAGGCTGGTCTTGAATTCCTGACCTCAGGTGATCCACCCACCTTGGCCACCCAAAGTGCTTTTACGGGTGTGAGCCACCATGCCTGGCCTGACGTGGCTTTTCAAGTGTCTCTGTCTCGCTCTTCTTCACTTGCAGTGTAGTGGAGGTAAAACAGAAACCAACCTGACCTGAATATTCTTGCCACTTGTTCCAAGCGATCCCTTCCCAGAAGGAATGGGAAGGAGGGAGTGGGAGAGGAAGGTGGCAACACTGTTTCCAAGCAAGGAATGTGCTTCCAGAATCCTCTTTTACTTGGCTGTTTCCAAAGCAGAGTCTGGTTAATGAGTCAGTTTGGGGTTTGAATGTAACTTTGTTTTATAAGACTTGACATCTCAGTTCAGACAATATTTCATTTTTGAAAACAAGTAAAAGGATGACCACTTATTTGTAGGTTCACATTTCTTCTCTGGAATATATATACATACATATAATTTTTTTTAAAAGACATGCTTCTTAGTTGTGGCTGTAAGTAACTGCTCATTAACTTTATCATCAGCAAGGGCTCATTAATTCCTAATTGGGCCAGGTGTCTCAATTAGGAAATGGCACCACTGGATTTGGAGTTATAGAAAACTTCTCATTGTACTTGTAATGGAAAGATGTGTGTGTCTGAGAAGAGTTTAACTTCACATACCTGAAAGTAAGTGCAATCCCAAGGGATTTGTTTTGTGTGAGTCTCTAGATAGCAAGATGTAAGATGAGAGGAGAAAGAGGGGGATGGTATATTGTCTTGCTTACAAACAGACTCTGGTGTCCATCACTAAAATGTAGATATGCACATATCTACATTCCCCTGAAACAAGTCCTGTAATGAAGGCATCTTTCCCTGGAGAGTGGCATATTTAATTAGAATGGATTTATGTGCAGTTGGCTTTCCAGGATAGACTCCAGAGATGAACATCTTGTTATGGGAAAGCCCAAGAGGTGTAGCCGCCAATCTTCCTCCAGCAGACTTGGCATAATATGAACAGTATAGTATAGAATGTTCTGCCTCTTATGAAGATACAAAGCCAGACTCACTGGCTTCTGCTCATTTTTTTAAGAGTTGGCTCTTAGAACCCAAGTGTACCATGTTTTGCTGAAATAAGCAAACTGACCTCTGTGGTCAAAGTTGAAACCCTAAAAACCTATTTCTTGGCCTCATAGCTGCTGTCATTTAACAAGAAGGAAGGGTCTCCCTCCTATCCAAATTCCTATTATATTGGATTTCTAAATATAAGGCATATGCAATAACCAAATAGGTACTCTTTACAATGCACCAACTAGGTCCATTTTTTTCATTAATCTCTTCTAGAAGACAGTTTTCTTTAAAGATTTGACATGGTAGCTTATTGCATAAAGAGAAAACCATAGTGATTTTAAAGAGATAGTATTTTATGTAGTTTCAATGTTTAAAACTAAAACACAAAAAATGAGTAAACATGTTATTAGAATATTAAATAATGGAATGTCAAGATAGCTTATATTTGCATAGCTCCTTTCAGTTGACAACAAATATCTTATAAATCTTTACAACAATTCTTTGGATAAGGCAGGGAAGGTATCACACACAGCCCACCAGCAAATCTTATCATCCTCTGCCAAGTTCAGAAACTATAAAATAATTAGAGACTGCAGATTCAAATACTGTAATAAAAATTTCAAATTGAATTGGAGATTGTGTTAAATTCAAATGTGACTGAAACTGCTATTGATATATGTATCTATCATCCTAACTGCTCTGGTCACTTTTATTGACTAATTAGAAATTTCTAATCCAAAATTTATCTAATCCTTAGTAGTGTTCATTTATAAGCCATGTGAGAAGTCTGCGGTCACCTCTGTTATCCAGCATGTGCAATCCATAATAACCCAACAATTTAATACAAACATTTTCTGTCAAAGAAAGTTTACCAGAATGATTTCTGTCTTATATTGTGCACATATACCAGGCCATGCTGGTGACCCTTAGCAATTCTGGTAAGGCTTTAGAAAATTGCTTTATCAGGAGGCTTGCCAAATAAACTACAGATTACTTTGCAGAACAGCATCAGAAAGAAACTTTCCAGGGTTTAACAAAAAGATACAGTCAAGGAACACAGGCTGAAATAAGGAATCGGCAGCTCCAGAAGAAGAGAGAGGCAGAGAAGCACACGCCCTGCCAGGGTTCATCCTGCCTCTTGAACTGCTGGTAGTAAAGTTAATCTGTAAATACTTTGAGGCGATTAAGAAGCTGGGCATCACTCTAAATGTAAATAAGTCCTGTTTCCTTTCCTAGAAGCTGGCTCTGATTGGGGCAGTCACTAGCTACTTAGCCTGCTGATAAATTTAAGATCCACAGTCTAGTTCCTAATTAGCCCTGTCTTCTTATGAAGTCAAAGCTTAGCAAACTCATTTGTAAATACAAGCACACTCAGAGACCTCGTTCTCCACAGATTCATGGAGGAGAAGTTGGTTTGTCATACACAGAAAGCCATATTAAAGTCTGAAAGCCTTGCGTTGATGATGGATTGCTTACCAAATATTTGGTAGAAGGTGGTGTCATTTCCTTCAACCAACAAATCTGAAAAGTAATTTGAAAGAACATCCTAACAATTGAATTTTGGTCCTTTTTCTGATAATGAGATTTCTGTCCCTTCAACTTATAGCTTCTGGAAGGAGCACAATGAATTATTTATTTCCCACTCACTTGCTCCCTCTCTCTGCATAGGCTCTGTTCATTCCTCTATCTTATAGTAATAAGCCAGGTCATCACTGAACTGAGTTTAAATCACAACGGTTCGGTGTTGCCTGCTTTATGGGTCTGGATGGCCTACTTTATATTGTTTGTTCTTCACTGAAGCTGGTGTGTTGGTGTAAGATTGTATAACTTCTTCACCCTGGGAACCCTCATAAAAATGAGAGGGTTGGCTCATAAAACTATCCCACTGTGCAAAAGTGTAAATAACTTCCTTAGAGGCAGGACAAATTCAAGGCTGCGGAAAGCACATACTTTCAGGGCCAGAGAATGGAACCACCCCCTCTAGAGTTGGTGCCTCTGCAAGCCGGTGGGGTCCTGCTCATCCTGGGAATCACAATGCCAATTGTTCTCTCCATGTTTTGCAACGCAACACCATTTCCTCACTTCTGTTTCCTTTCTGTTTCCGCTTTGCCACTGTTTGCAGACACAGGAAGAGGTCAGTGGGCTCAGATGAGGACAAGACTCCTGCTGGAGCACAGCCATGTTTAGGGGCCGAGTGATGATCCATCACCCTCGCTGTGTTTACATGAGGGATTCCATAAACAAAGAGTTCCTGTACAGCTGCTGTTCTTGCTATCTGTTTTCAGGATTCAGAATGGTGTTCTAGAGCAACTGAAGTCTGATGCTGGTGTTTTGAGCAGAAGTGAATGTGCGGATTCTTTACCAGCCTGTATTGTGTTCCACACTTTCATTCCCAGCACCCTGAAACACGCGGAGTAGCTTCTTCTGCCAGTCGCTAAGAGCAACCAGCACCTTGAATCAAAGCGGTTTTCTCCCCAGAGTATTTTCTTAGAACGCTCGAAGGAAGAAGTAGAATCCAAGGTGACTTCTCAATTGCGGATACAGGGCAGGAAAAGGGTAGCATGTGGAGTTCGGGTGGGGAAAGCGGGCTCTTCTGTCTACAGGTCGCATGAATTTGAGCTGCAAATTAATTGCAGGGTACATTTCACCTTCCCTCAAGCAGATGCACCTGAGGGAGACTGCGTGAGAGGCAGGATAGCATAGAGCAGCGGTCCTCAAAGTCGGGTCCCCATTAACAATATCTGGGAACTTGTTGGAAATGAGAATTTTCAAACTTATAAATCACAGACTTTGAGAGCAGGGCCTAGAAATGCATGTTCTTAAAAGTCCCCCTAGCATTTTGATGCAGCTAAAGTTGGAGAACCAGTCCTGGAAAGAGCACAGCATACAGCAAGGTTAGAGTCCATCCTCAAACTGCTGTGTGCCTGGCTCTGCTGACCTTGACCAAGTGATTTAATTCTTGAAACCTCAGTCTTCATCTGGAAAACAGGCAGTAACAATTAAGTTGTTGGGACCATTTTGTGAATGTATTTTGCCGGTTACACACTTAATATAGTGTCTACTGATGGAAAATACTCCACAAACAAAAGTTGTCATTGCTTTTATTCTTTTGGAAACACTAGGACTGGAACAAAGTATACACTCAATAAATGAAATGAACAAAGAAAATAATGAATGAATGTCAGGACTCTAGGTGGTTAGCTTGTGTTGAGAAGGAAGATGCTAATGGCACTATATAACTAGACCTCTGCATTTTAGGGAATGATTTATTCTCTGAGATCTTATGAACAGCAAATGCATTTAGCAAATAGAAAAGGTAGGAAGAGAGGGAGGAAAGAGAAAAGAAAAGAGAAGGAATTGAAAGGGTAATTTTTCTGCATCTCATGTTACATGCAGACTGTGGCTCAGAGCATTTATTTCTCCAAGTATCTACCCTAGGACTGTGAAATCCATGATGCCTTTAGGGACTTCTTTCTCTTTTCCTCTACCCTTCTCCCTTCAGCTGAGGGCAACTTGTTCCTGATGAAGCGTTACTTTTTGTTCCCCCTAATTCTGATACTTGTTGGGGTGGAGTGCTCAAATGGGGAAATTGGCGAGGGGTTCTGAGAGTGTCAGATAATAGGATGAAGGAGGTGGGGCCCAGGGGCTCTTGAGGGAGCTCCGAGGACACCTGACTGTGTCACAGGAAGCATCTGCTCATGGGATTATAGGGGTGTCTGCTTATGGGATCATAGAGGGTGTTTGACCATGAAATCACATGGGGTGGGTGTCTGATTATGACTTCAGAAAACAAAGTCACAACAGCCACCCCAGGTATGAAGTTAGATGAGAAGAGGCAAGGAGATCGCTAGTTGGGACTCTCTGCAAAACCCAGCTGAATCTGATAGTTCTACTGCCTGCACTTTGCCGGGAGAAAAATCTGCAGTGGCTTTGACAAGTTAAGACAGGACTTTTTGCTTTGATATGAAGCCATGAATCAACTACCAAACACAAAATAAGAGTAAGGGAGACTATGTGTTCAGCCTTCACGCCAACATTGAATTTTCTCTGCTGGACGTGACTTTATTTTGAGAGCAGAAGACAGCGATAGTGACAGGAGGCAGTCAAATGCCTGGGCAAATAGGGGCGGGTCCTAGTGAAACCCCCAGCCGAAGACTGTTACAAAGTCTGAAAGTCAAACTACCAGTTAAATCCTCAGACTAGATTGAGAACTTGTCTTCCCATTTGATGTGCTTTCCTCTGACTGGTCCCCACCCTTCACCTATTTTACATATACCTACTCTTCCCTAATTGGTTTTTCTACACTGTCATGCCCACATTTAAGTGGTGTCTTCACTTTAACCTTTTTTGCATACTCACAAAACAATCAGCACACACCCCGCTTCTGAGTCCATAAAATGCCCTGGACCCAGCCACATGTGGAACTTTCTTACCTTTGGATTGGGGTACTACCCCCATGTCCCCTCTCAGCTGAAAACTGTTTTATCACTCAATAAAATTCTTTACCACCCTCCTCAACCTTCAATGTCCAGCCTTCAATATCCTCATTCTTCTTGGATGTGATACAAGAACTCCAGAACCACTGAACGCAGGTACAAGCTGTAACACAGGTGAGCTGGGGCATGCCAGCATAGCCAAGCAGGGCTCATGTCGGGCATTGCCAGCCAGAAGTCCCTGGCTTGCAAAGTGACCGAGAAGAAAAATCCTACATCAAAAGCAGTGGCAGCTGCAGAATGTTAAAAGGTGCATGTCAAAACAAGTTTAGATGAGCATTTCTTCATTTTTCTTACCATATCAGGCCCACAGGAGAAGTCAGAAAACAAAAGAAAAGAATCTATATGTATTGTGAGGGAAAGACATTTCTCAAAAGTCAGAAGCATAGTGCTCTGAAGGAAGACCCCAGGCTCACCCCAAGACTTGAGGCAACAGAGCCCCCTGCTTTTAATGACATATTTGTACCTGGTTCTTTGTGGCTATGACCCATAACCGCCATTCCACCTTCCCCAGCCCTGCCCTGAGTCCAGTTTCTGCAAATAAAGCACCCCAAAAGCCACGGCCTCTTCTAATGAGACTTCCTTCATAAAAAATGCAACTGTGAGTCAAGACATAAACTCCCTCCAAGTTAGGTTAATTGTAAGCCCACATAGTAGACACAGGATGTTGTTTATCCTCAGTAGAAGGATGTCTTAACTAAATTCCACCCCTCTGGTCACCACAAATTTTGAGCATCTGAAACTATTTGATCAAACAACTCTTCTCCATGAAAGAGATTTCTGCTCTTCTTCCCTGAAAGTTATTTGTCCTCACCTGGCCCCTGTGAGCAATTTCCATCCTTTTGCCCCTACCCCCACCCCTATCCAAGACCACCTTCCCGCTAGAAATGGAGCTCCAACCAACAGCGTTTGCATCCCTAGTGCTGAGAATGTTGACAGTGCTCAGCCAGTGGCTGGTCGGGTGGCTGATCCTTAGAGCATAAATCACTTCTACGGAATGAAAACCCTTTTCTTCTTTCTGAAGTCATTTTCATTCTTGCCACCAACCCTCCTAATTCTGGTCTTTACTAGTCTCTATGCAGAATCATCAGGTGTGGGCTATATAGAAAATCACTCCTTGCTAACCCACCAATGCTATCAGACACAGAGTAAGTGCAGGGGGACCAGAAGGGGGAGTGACAAATTTCTCTTCTAACAGTTATTATCCAACAACAAGGAAGTGAATACTCTGAAGCCAACATAAATAAATGAATAAATACATAAATAAGTAACAAGTACCATGCTTAGCTTAGAAAAATTAAGCCCTTTATGACAAAAATCCTTTACCAGAAAGCCTTGCATAATATATTTGTGTTTCCCTTTGCTCTTCTTCTCATTTTATTAATATAAATGACCAAAGGCAGCAGGGAGGAGATATCATTCACTGTACTAAAGTAGGAATCTAGTGAGAAATTCATTTCCAAAAGCTCTTAACTTATATCCAGAACATATTCACAGGCCAGGCCTGATGGCTCATGCCTCTAATCCCAGCACCTTAGGGAGTTGAGAAGGGAGGATCCCTTGAGGCCAGGAATTTGAGACGAGCCTGGGCTACATTAGAGAGACACCATCTCTACAAAAAAATTTTAAAAATTAGCTGAGCATGGTGGCATGTGCCTGTAATCTCAGCTACTTAGGAGGCTGAGGTGGGAGGATCGTTTGAGCCCAGGAGTTCAAGGCTACAGTGAGCTGTGATTGTGCCACTGCACTCCAGCCCAGGCAACAAAGCAAGACCCTGTCTCTTAAAAAAATTATATTTGATTATCTGACAAGGATGACTCAATAATTGTACTCAAGCAGTAGGGCTAACTTGTGAGGGATGGGATCAATGTCGCCAAGGTCTTCTCCCTTCTCACAGTCTTCTAGGGAGTTACTATTTAACATCTCTTGTGGAAATGCAGTTATAACTGAGGAATACATAGGTGCTCTGTAAATGGAATGTTACCAGGTCAACCATAAGAACTCCCATCTCTGAGAAAATAAAATCCTCTGTGCCCTCATTGTGTCACTGTTATTGGCTGAAACAATAAAAGTAAAATAGTAATCGTGGCTGTGTGGACAGTGATTTAAAAAAGGCTCATCAGTGAAACAAATATGTGATTGAATGTTGGCTCCACTTATCAGAGCCTCAGTTTTCTGAGCTGGAAACTGGGATAATACATTATTTTCCTCAAAGGGTCACTGTGATGATAAAAGAACACATTGTGGCCCAGTGTGGTGGTGCACATCTGCAACGGCAGCTACTCAGGAGGCTGAGGCAGGAGGATCACTTGAGCCCAGGGGTTCGAGACCAACCTGGGAAACATAGCAAGAGCCTGTCTCTTGAAACAAAAAACATACACATAGACACAACAATGGGAAAAACAAACACTGGGGATTCTAAAAAGAGGAAAGAAAAGAGAGGGGCAAGGGTTGAAAAACTACCTATCGGGTATTATGTTCACTGTGTGGGTGATGGGATCAATAGAAGCCCAAACCTCACATTGTACAATATACCCATGTAACAAACCTGCACACATACCCTGTGAATCTAAAATAGAAAATAAAATAATAAAGGTTTTTCAAATAATAACAATAAATATTGTAAATAATAAAGAATACACTGTACACCTAGCACAAGTCCTGACACCTAGTGAGTATTTATACGTGATTTACTACTTTTGCAGTTTTACAAAGAACTTGCACTTACACTGTTCTAGTTGGGAGACAAATGAGGAAATTATTTTACAAATTAAAATAAAAATGAGATCAGATAGAAGAGCTGACCTACATTTGATCGCACAGGTATCACATGAAACAGGTGAGGTAGACATTATATTTTTGCAATTTGACAAATGAGAAACCAAGTTAGGAAGGGAGGTTTGCTAAGGGAGACACAGCTGGTTAGGGAGCAGCGCAGCACTTTCAGCCAGGCCTGCAGGCTCTTAATCTCATTCTCCTTCCACTAAACCAGCCAACACCTCTGAAAGAAGAAACAAACTCTTCGTTAAACCACATGGAATCAAATATTTTCATTAGTTACCCATGCTCTAAAAATGTTAAAAAATTAACTGTTTTCAATCTGCAAAAGGGTGCTTCCAGCAAATCATTTCAAGGGCAGTCAACCTTCCACAACTTTTTAAAGGACAATTTATAAACAAAGGCAAGGAAAGATAAGCTATCTCATAAAAATGTGTTACGCAAGGTTTCACCTAATCTCTGGCTATCACTTTGCAGACCCTGAAGTTGTGTTGGAGGTGTGGGAGAGGTGTGCACAGACGGTGGTGTGCATTCAGGTGACCACTTGCTCAGGAGCCACCTGGGTTGGAGGAGCAGCCTGTCCCCAGGCAGGACCCCTGGGGACAGACTACCCACTCAGGTGCCCCCGATAACCATTATCAGAGGTGCGTGATTCAGTGGTGGGTTTTCACTCTGGCTATCAATTTGACTCAGACTGATTCCTTTCCAATATGTGCCTTTAAATATTTTTCCCTGTTTCTACCCTCTTTCTGCCTTTTATTTTCCTTCCTAGATGAAAAAAAATCAGAATTATTTGTAAACACAATGAAGGGAGATACAAGTCACTTTAAGAAAAATAATTATTATCTCTCTTAGGGAAAAATGCACAACAGTATAGAATCTCTCAAAATCATTTTTCCATGCTGGTGCTAATCATTATTCTCTTCATATTCCCTTGTCTCCTGTTGCAGCCTGTGGTGGTGTGTTCTGTTTCTTTTCTGGAATCATCAAGAGTCCTGCCTATTCGTACTCAGACTACCCAAACAATATGCACTGTCTGTATACCATCACCATTAGTGACGACAAAGTTATCAAGCTCAAGTACGTAAGACAAATTGGCTTTCTTAAGAAAATCCTCTCAGCATTATTTACAGAAGAGCCATTCCTTTATTGTTGGAGAGCACTGATTCTCATTGGCAGTCTGGACGGAAATCTACACAGAGGAGTGAGGTTCCTAGATGATAGTTCAGCCTGGGAAATGACACTCCCCCTCTCCACACAAGCCTGTAGTAACTAAGGGTGAAAAACAAGCACTCACCAGTTAAAACAGTCATTGTAGTTTCCCAGCACTTGTGAAGGAGCATCATAGAATGGATTGTCAAGGTATAAACCCCTCTTGAAATCAAAGCAGAGAGGAAGGGCAAGAGAAAGCGGTTGCCATTTGTTGAATATTTATCATACACAAAGAACTTTGATTCACACTTGCAATAATTGTCTCATTTTATTCTTAAAACAGTCATATGAGGTATATATAGATTATAGATTGGGAATTGTATAGATTATTCCGATTTCACTGATGAGGAAACTAAGGCTCAGAAGGGTCCAATTGCTTTCCGAAAGTAACACACACATAAAGAGTCAAAATCTGAATTCCTGCCAGGCTTCCTCCGAACACCAGGTCCTCAGTGTTTACCGAAACTGTCCTCAAATGACACATTTTCTTCTTTTTTATTATTTATTTATTTATTTATTTATTTTGAGACAAAGTCTCACTTTGTGACCCAGGCTAGAGTGCATGTTAGTCAGGCTAACATGTCAAGTGATCTTGACTTCAAGTGATCCGCCCGCCTCAGCCTCCCAAAGTGCTAGGATTATAAGCGTGAGCCACCACGCCAGGCCTCCAAGGATACATTTTCTAACTACTTAAGATATCTATTTTTATTCCTGTATCAGACCACCTCTAAACTGATGCTATAAGAGATGGCTTGCGTCCTTGGTCAATTTTCTCCCCAGTCTTACCTATTCCCAACAAGACTAATGAGGGTAATGCAACCTCCCATTCTCCAGAATGATAAAGTTCAAGACTGTTTTCTCCCGACAGCCTGTTTCAGTGGTGTACGGCATGTGGTGGGAAACTCTGAAAGGTAATATAGTTCATGGCCATATAGGACTTTGCATATAGAAGCCTGATGGGCTAAGACCACACCTACCTACCTCCCCTCTATTTGTCTGTTATCATTTTCTGCCCTAAAGATCCTGTACTCCCTGCAGTTTACTTCCAAAGACCTCATGTATCAGTTGGCTCTCAAACTGAAAGACATCTCTCATCAAGCCTGATTTGGTTCCTGTATCAGGCAGTAAGTGTTCTATAGGCTGGACCTCAAAGAAAACTGCAGCTCCCACCAGGACTATTTGTAGGAAAACAGAGCGTCCTTTAGGTCCTGGGGACAAAAGAACAAAAACTGTCAGATGGCCAGGAGCAGGAGGCCTGTGAAGTACACCTGCCCAGGCGTGGAAGCGTAAGGGTGAGCTGTTTGCTGCTGTGACTCACTATCTGTTTCTTATATGTGTAGGATTATTGCCTCGTTCTGTTCAGATTGCTTTAACAAAATACCATAAACTGGGTGGCTTATAAACAACAGAAAGCTGCAAAAGTCCAAGGTCAAGACAGATTCGATGCCTGGTGAGCTCCTGTTTTCTGGCTCATAGAAGGCAATTTCTTGCTGTGTCTTCATGAGATGGAAGGGATAAGGGCTCTCTCTCGGGCCTCTTTTGTAAAGTTCTAATCCCATTTGTGAGGGCTCCTCCCCCATGACCTAATCACCTCCCAAAGGCCCCACCTCTTAATACCATTAGCTTAGGGAACATATGAATTTAGGGGAACACAAACATTCCCACCATGGTATACACACCAACTCATACAGGTATGTTATATATTCTCTCTCTTTCTGTCTCTCTCTCTCTCTATATGTGTGTGTGTGTATATATATATAATCTAAATATATTTTTTCAGTTTTCAGCCTGGATCCTAGAGCTCACCATAATCAAATTTATGTCTGCATGTTTATTTTATTTTATTTTACTGATTTATTTATTTGAGACAAGGTCTCACTCTGTCACCCAGGCTGGAGTTCAGTGGCGTGATCTTGCCTCATTGCAACCTCCGCCTCTCGGGTTCAAGCGATCCTCCCACCTTAGCCTCCCGAGTAGCTGGGACTACAGGTGTGTGCCACCAGCCTGGCTGATTTTTTTTGTATACGTATGTTTGGTAGAGATGGGGCTTTGCCGTGTTGGCCAGGCTGGTCTTGGACGCCTGACCTCAAGTGATCCACCTGCCTTGGCCTCCCAAAGTGCTGGGATTACGGGTGTGAGCCACTGCACCCAGCCTACGTCTGCAGGTTTAGAGAATTATTTATTGTGAACTAAGAGCCTACATTCTATGAAACAAATAAGATTCCAGGTGTGGTAGAAGATGCAGATATTAATAAAAGGCTCTCAAAGATTCTGGCTACACAAATTTTTCTGTCAATGGGCTTTTTCAGATCTCTTCTGTGCTCTCCTAGGAAAATTATGTAAAATAAAAAGCCAAAGCAGATTTAAGTCCTCTCAGAAACTGAGATTTTATCTTTCTTTGTGGATTCTTATTGTGGAAAATAAATATGTTTTCTGTTGAGAATTAAAATGAATGCAGTGTTGTTGGAAATTATCTAGCTATTGTTCTTCTCTAATCTTTTACAATAACATTAAATATTACATGTGGTAAAAGAAAATCAATAATTTTTTCACCTCCTTCCTTATCATCAGTTTGAAAACCTTCAACCAACCAAAACCTTTTAGAAAAAAAATTAACATGTTTTTTTCTCAAGGCTATTAAAAGGAAGCATTTATTATATATTTTCTTTTTAGTGTGTGCTGTTGGTGTGTTTATATGCATTGTGAAAATCCAAGAGGGAATACAGTAGGCTACATTTCTTAAATGTATTTCATTACAGTACTTATGCTTGATCTTATGGACCTAGTGTTTCAAGGAGCACACTTTAGTAATAAACATAATTGAATGAAACTAAACCAGAAGATGATATGAAGAGAACACATCTGAGAAATAGGCCATCACAAATGAATTTAAATCATTATCAATACACAATATTCTATGGTTTACAAAAAGACCCCGCATGGGGGCGATGATTTAGAAAGCTACTGTCCATCTTGTTAAATTTATAAAATGATGAATATTACAAAATAATATGACTAGTTTTTAACTAACATATGAAAACTTCTATATCCAAAAGAGTACTGCCTTTTTTGAAGTTGTCCCTTGTGATGGCTAAATACTCATCATCACTGGTCATCAGAGAAATGCAAATCAAAACCACAATGAGATACTATCTCACATCAGTTAGAATGATGATCATTAAAAAGTCAGGAAACAACAGATACTGGAGAGGATGTGGAGAAATAGGAATACTTTTACACTGTTGGTGGGAGTGTAAACTAGTTCAACCATTGTGGAAGACAGTGTAGCGATTCCTCAAGGATCTAGAACTATTTGACCCAGCGATCCCATTATTGGGTATATACCCAAAGGATTATAAACCATGCTACTATAAAGACACATGCACACGTATGTTTATTGTGGCACTATTCACAATAGCAAAGACTTGGAAACAACCAAATGTCCATCAATAATAGACTGGATTAAGAAAATGTGGCACATATACACCATGGAATACTATGCAGCCATAAAAATGGATGAGTTCATGTCCTTTGCAGCGACATGGATTAAGCTGGAAACCATCATTCTGAGCAAACTATCACAAGGAGAGAAAACCAGACACTACATATTCTCACTCATAGGTGGGAATTGAACAATGAGATCACTTGGACACAGGCTGGGGAACATCACACACTGGGGCCTGTCATGGGGTGGGGGGATGGGGAAGGAGAGCATTAGGAGAAATACCTAATGCAAATGACGAGTTAATGGGTGCAGCAAACCAACACGGCACATGTATACATATGTAACAATTCTGCATGCCGTGCATATGTACCCTAGAACTTAAAGTATACTACTAATAATAAAAAGTCCAGATATTATTTCCAAGCATATTTTGACCAATCGTAGTATCATTACAATGAGTATTTAGCTATCTCAAGGGACAGCTTATTATATATTTTCAAAATTATTCCATATTATGGAATATTTATTAGAGCTACTGGCAAAAATAAATTGAAAAAGCAGGCTGGGCCTATTGACCCATGCCTGTAATCCCAGCACTTTGGAAGGCAGAGGCAGGCGGATCACCTGAGGTCAGGAGTTCAAGACCAGCCTAGCCAACATGGTGGAAAACCCATCTCTAACAAAAAAAAAATACAAAAACTAGCTGAGCGTAGTGGTACACACCTGTCATCCCAGCTGTTTTGGAGGCTGAGGCAAGAGAATTGCTTGAACCTGGGAGGTGAAGGTTGCAGTGAGCCAAGATTGTGCCACTACTCTGCGGCCCGGGCAATAGAGTAAGACTCCATCTCAAAAAAAAAAAAAAAAAGAGAGAGAGAGAGAGAAAAGGAAAAGCAGAAGAACCTACAAAAATGAGGACAAGATCACAAATAATTTAAACAAGTTTAAAAAATAAGCTATAATAAACCCACCATAAAACTCTAAAGTAAAACCATGTAGGAAGCCTTGCTTGTTCAGGAACTCTGGAAATTGTTATTTCAAATGATCAAGAATAAGGCCTAAATTAAACACTGTATAAGACAGAGAAAAGCATCTGTCAGGATAGGTTATGCATGGTAACAAACAACCCCATGGCACAGCAACTTAACTCAACAAGTTTATTTCTCATTTAAATGAGTATGTTCAGTGTGGCCTGGCATGGAAACTCTGCTCATCATGGTCATTCAACAACCCAGGCTGATGGAAGCTTCATTTTTACATTTGCTTCCATGATCATCACTGCAGTGGGAAGGCAATGTGGAAAAGCAAGTAGTCATTTGTAAAACTTCTTCCATAAAGTAATATGTCTCCCTCCTGCTTACATTTCTGTGGTCAAAGCAACTCCCAGCAGCCATTCCAAACCTGAAAGTGTGCACCTAGGGCAATCCTACCGGTGCTGGGGAGGCAGAGAGCTGGAACCATGTGCAGAAGAGTCAGTGACCACCACAGAGATCTTATATGGGAATTTCTTGTTTTTCACCTGACCTTAATAGAAACTCCATTTTAAAAGAGGGAAATGAGACTGTGAGAAGGAGAATGGAGCTATGATTCTAAAACCAGCATTTCTTCTATTATATTAGTGTGCTTTCCATAAGTTCTACTTCATCTCATAAAATAAAAAGGGAAGAGTAAATACCATATTTTTAATGAGGCCTAAAAACCTGAAGTGTTGCTGGGATAATAAGTATCAGTTCAACTTTTCAAAACTTGATCTCAGATGGACTTTAATATGCCATAGACTGTGAATTCCTTGAAGTCTTAAGACTGTATCTTACTCACCTTGACATCCCCAGCTGCTATCACAGTTTTTGGTGTATTGTAATTACTAAAACCAAATTTGGCGAAACTTTTGAACTGATCAGTAAGGTACTGTCTGATTTCTAATATTTCCTATCAAGTGAGGCTTGAATGCTCTGCTGTTAGTTTTTTCCTTGTCATTTTTTGCAATAGCTAAAGCTACAATTTAGTAGACGTCCAAATGGAAACATCAGTATTAACAAGGTACATTTCACAGGTTCAGAGATTTTGATGCGGTTCCTTCCACCTCCTGCTCCCATGACTACCTGGCAATTAATGATGGTGCCAATACCAGCGATCCCCTTCTTGGCAAATTATGTGGTTCCAAGCGCCCACCAAATATGAAGAGCCACAATAATAGTATGCTCCTTGAACGAATATGTTCAAGACAGATTCGTTTCAAACAGCAAGAAGCTGGAAGATACCTTTTCGGCAGTCATTGGGGTAAGAATTCCGGATATGTAAATCTATTTTTCAGGACTGTTACCTTTCTGCTTTATTCATTTTTTCCCCACCTGACTATAATTGCTTTTCACTGAAGCTTAGAAGAATATGCCATGTAAAGGCTTGGTTTTAAAAATTATGTATGACATATTTTACTGTTGTAAAAAATCACTCAATAAAGGTACCTCTCCAGCATACAAAGACGAAGTCTTTCTACACAATCACACTCAGAAAAGACCCAAGACTCATTTTATCACCTATAGAAATGGTATAAGTTGAGCCTAAATGTAGACAAGGGCCAGGTCAAAAAAGAAAGCCCCATTGCCTATGCCAACTTTATCAGCTGGGCGCGGTGGCTCACGCCTGTAATCCCAGCACTTTGGGAGGCCAAGGCAGGTAGATCACCTGAGGTCAGGAGTTCAAGACCAGCCTGGCCAACATGGCAAAACCCCTTCTCTGCAAAAATACAAAAAGTAGCTGGGAAGGGTGTTGTGGCCTGTAACAACTGAGGCGGGAGGCTGAGGTGGGAGAATCACTTGAACCCAGGAGGTGGAGGTTGCAGTGAGCCGAGATCATGCCATTGCACTCCAGCCTAGGGGACAGAGTGAGACTCCGTCTCAAAAAAAAAAAAAAAAAAAGGATAACTTTGGTAGCGTGGTGGAGGAAGGTGTGAAGAACCTATAACCTGGGAAGGAAGAAGCTTATGATAGAAATATTGATGGGAAATGTCAAAGCCTTGAACGAATACAGAGGGAAAACAGATAAAAGAAACGGCAGAAATCTGAAAGATGGAAGGTAGGATACATTGGAAGCACGGCGTTTGGACTCTGACGATATTTTAATGAGGATGTGTATTGAGGATGACTTTCTGTAGGTAATTTGTTGGATGGTGGTGCCTTAGGAGACTATGATTTAAGGGAGAAATGTTATATTTAATTTGGGGCATTTTAGGTTGGAAGACCTGTCTAAATAGAGCTGTTTAGTTGGAAGCTGATGCTTGAGAAGGAATTTGGGCTGGAGAGCGTGATGTAGGTGGAACAGGTTAAGTTGGGTGTGAGGATAAACTGAAAATACGCCCCAGATTACTCCCACTGAATATGAAAAATAAATTATGAACATCAAACACTGCATGTGAGAAATAAATGATCAACATCAAACACTGCATGTGAGAAATAAATTATCAACATCAAACACTGCATGTGAGAAATAATCACCCAGATCAAATTAAGTCAGAACTTGGAATAATTTAAAATCAGTGGCACAGTCTAAGATCATTAATATTCTACTCTGGAAAGTGTTTTGATCCTTTTCCATTTGAATATAGATGTGATTAATGTGCTAAAAATGCATAGCTCTCCAAACAAATCTCATACTCTGTAAAGACTCAGAGAAACCCAGGCAGCTTTCTGTAATAATAACCCTCATTCACTTTTCAAACTCTTTCTCTTTCTCCCATAGTGTGGATAAACTTCATTTCTCTGATGCAAAGCAGAATTTACCTTCAACTTCTTGATATTGGGCATATGAAATTTTTTATGCATTTCTTGAGGAAAGCAATTAGACATTGTGTTTTGAAGGCTTCCCAGTAAACCACACACCTCATGACAAATTGTATCAGGAAATCCCTTTGCCACTTTTCCTACTTAGCTGTCTCAACAGTAACTTGAAAGCAAGTCTCATGGGCAGTCAGAGAGCGTTGCCTTGATAGAATCGTGTAAGTGAAATAGCATACAAAAGACACAAGGCTATTTTGAAAGAAAAATTAATTTTCCTTTGGAGATTTTTTTTTTTTTTGCACAAAAAAAGGGATATATTCTTGCCTTTAGCACAGACTTTAGACCAAAGGGCGTATGTCTGCATTTGCTTTGCTACCTTTCAAGTTGTTTTTCTTTTTCCTAATATATTCTCACGAGAAAATGGTAATCACTGTGTTAACACTCTTCTCACTGCTGTCATCTGCATGAAGCTTCTCAAGTGAGCCAGGGTTCCCTAGCTTAATTAAATTACTGTGTCTTTCCGAGCCACAAAGAATACATTTTTAGACTTATTGTTATTTAACAGAAGGAAAAATCTTACACTGTCAGAAGCATTGTCTATGCATGAGTCATTGAACAATTACAGTCACTTACTGTTTTCCTCTGGCCACAGTTAGAGAAAAGGTTTAAGTGAAGAATGCAAAAATGGAACTCCTTGCCAGTGTTGTGTTACCCCTATATTTCATGAATATGATTGTTACCTCTTTTTCATCTGTATAGATGCCATCAGCCACTTGGAAATACTTAAGAAGTCATTGTAACTACTCTTTGATGGTAATGCTTAAGTGAAAAACCTGAGTATTATCATTTTGCCTTGCAGTGCTCTTACAAAGATTTCGAGATCACATTGACAAGTTTATTTATCATTCCGCATAACTTTTAGATTTTGTTTCATTTTAATTTTTGTTGTTTGTGGTAAGGAAAGGAGGAAGGAACAATAAGAATAGCTTTGATTATAGGGTTTATAGGGTCTTTTAGTTATAGATCTGGATGAAAACACTTAAACTTGGCTAATAAGGTGCCCCTTTCACCTCCAACTCATTTATGTAAAACAACTCTGCCTTTCCCCTAAAGAGAGGGAAAGTAACTTTGTGGACCAGATAGTGAATTTTCATTTACAAGACTGTTCAGCCTGGAAAACAATATCTTCACTTTGTAAATAATTGATGTGAAGAGGAGACCATATTATTCTATGACGTTTCTGTTTTGATCTTAACTAAAACACTACGTAGGGTTTTGCAGATTTGCTATTTAGATTATACAGCTGACAATGCTTGTACATCTGCTTCCATTTTTCAGGAGTTGACAAACAGACTGGCTTATATAATTATGTGACTATTAGGTTAATTTCATCTTGTGCATTTGTTATATTTGTATTGGTAGTGAGTCACAGCAAATTTGGGAGAACTATCCCTTAGTTGCTAATTACTAAATATGTAGTGAAATTGGGTCTCCTTTTTCCATGGAATTTCTGCCGCTGGAGGCCCATGTGCGTGGGATGTGAGGTAAGGAGAAAGCACATTTGGCAAGCAGGAGCTGATCTCTAACTGCAGTGGAAATGTGCCTGCTTGTTTCTCCCATGTGCTTCAACACGGTATGAATAATTGAATAAATGAATGGCTGACAACAAGCAAAATGATCACACTGGGCTGCAGCAATCTGTGAAACTCTGAAATAATCTGCAAACCTGAGCACTTTTCTTAACCAAGTTCATAGTTTGCATCAGATTGTCAATGGCTTCTATGATCCTATAAAGTTTAAAAAGCTGTTGGTTCTGTGGATTTGGCTAAGTAGGCATGGCCTGTAGGCAGAACAGATACTTTTAAGTGCCTTTTGTTCTGTTAACTTCTGCTAGATTAGTTGCTGCACCTTCCTTTACCAGTAGAGTCAGCTCCAGCCTTGACTCTGCTTATGTGTGTCCCGCACAAAGCACTTCACACTTGCAAACGTGTTTTTAACCATCAGAGACTCCATGTTCTTCTTCCCAAATGGGTCTCTTACCAGAGAGTTGCTCAGTCTATTTGCAATATGCTCATCACACTACACACCAAACTTCTTCTACATGTAGGGTTAGATTAGGGGCTTTCAGTGAACTTATTTATTTACTGTGCAGTACCTTCGTTGTCTCACTTTTTTTCTAAAATGATGTATTCTATAACACTTCAGCGAAACTTCAGTGTAAAAATAGAACTTGGCTCTACTAGATGTGAGGTCTGCAGGTATCTCAATTAGTGAGTTGTCAAGAAGGCAGTGAAGAGTGCCCCCTGCAGGACAGCACAGGAGGACAGATGGGGAAGATGCACCCTCAGGGACAAGCCAGGTCAGTGGCTGGACTCAAAGCTCCCAGGCAGTCCCTGTTGCCCAGAGCACATGTGCTGCCGAGGAGGGCCACTGTCTGTCTTCCTCCACCTTGGGTATTTGTCACGTGGAGGATAAGTCAGGTTCCATTAAGGTCGGACTCAGAGACCTTTACTAAGAGTTCAAGGCAAAAATACCCAAGCACATATGTAACAAGGACAGAATGAATTACAGTCCAACAAATGTAGAGATATGGCCAGATAGGCCAGGCACAGTGGCTCATGCCTGTAATGCTGGCACTTTGGGAGGCTGAGGCAGGCAGATCACTTGAGGTCAGGAGTTCGAGACCAGCCTGGCCAACATGGTGAAACTTCGTCTCTACTAAAAATAAAAAAAATTAGCTGGGCATGGTGGCGCATGCTTGTAAACTCAGTTACTCGGGAGGCTGAGTCAGGAGAATCACTTGAACCCGGGAGACAGAGGTTGCAGTGACCCGAGGTTGCACCATTGCTCTCTAGCCTGGGGAACAAGAGCGAAACTCTGTCTCAAAAACAAAACAAAACAGAAAAAGTAATATGGCCAGATGGAAAGAGCTGATTGATGTCATTGCCTGGTGATATGGCTTTGGAAAAGATCTATAACACTATGGAAATCAATTTTTATCCAAAAAACTGATCAATTTGAAATATTACAACCGTTTATCTTTTAAGAATGTGATGGGGATGAAGCAGATAATTTCTGGAAAGCACCTTAGCTGTCAGAGTGAAAGAATCTATGCATTAGAAAGTAATATTGAAGTCCCAAATTTTCAAGCCCCTCCCCCTGACCCTATTGCTAAGGTTAGGGGATGGCTGAGGGTGGGGTGGGCAGGGATCAACATTCTCAACAGGACCACATCATGCTACAATGATTTCTTGTTCATCCCTACCCACTTTGCAGTGACACCTAACCCTCAAATCCTAAAGTACATTTCATAACCTAAATCTGAAATCAAAAGCTACATTCTGATTAAATCCTCAGGCCTTGCAGAGGCCTGGTACATAATTTTTACTCCATCAATATTGTCCATATGAGTGATTTACAGAATAAATGGATAAATTGTGCCTACTTCAAAAATCATATTTTATAATGAGAAATAATAATATACCGCATAGTATACATCAGATTTTAATCTAGATTCAGCTCATTCTCAAAATTCAATCCTGGTTTATAAAACTGCTGCTTAAGCTCTACACAGGGAGGTAAATTGAATCACTTCCATCCTCAGAGAATTAGGAATACCAGATCACATTCAATATTTGGGTCATCTGTGTTTCTCACCTGTGGATTTTTGCCTGTTATCTTAAACATCTGGAAAATGCCTCTCAAACACGTTAAAGGAAGGCAGTGGGAGTGGCAGGAGGAAGTTGAAGGAGTTAAAAAAAAAAAAAGGAAACAGAGAAGAAAGAAAGAAGGAGACAGAGAAAGCTGAAGAGGGTCTAGGGCCACAAAGATGGAAAATATGGTCACAACAAATAGAAAAAACCTAACAAGTACAATTCAGACTTCTGCTTGCAGCTATTTTTAATTTTCCTGGTTTTGATGTTAAATTTAAACTTTGTGAGGCATTCTAAAAATAGCTAACCAATACAAGAATAAACTTTTAAAAATTAAATGGCATTAAAAATATATGTGTATGTGTCTCTAGGTACCTGTCAGCAGCCTGACTGAAGCTGTCAGCTCACATTACTGTTAGAAGTACAAATGTAATAAAGAAGTTGAATTATAACTTGAATAATTCAATAAATCACTGATCAAATAACTCTCAGTTTAGTAATAATGGGGGTATTACTTGAGAGCAACCAAGGCATGTTATTTTTCTGGTTTCCTAATGTCATTTGCTCCCTTGATGAAGTCTGAGAATGAGATGAGCTGAAACTGTAAATCCATTCAAAGAAAAACCCAACTAAGCTTATTTCTGCCCTTTTTAAGCCCTGTACCTTTCACTGGCGATTAGACTTCCCTTGGGGGATGATACCAAAGACAAGGTTATCTTCAGGTTATTCTTTGTGAGTTTTATGGGGAAAGGTTTTTTGCAGAGCTGAGAATGTGGGATCAGGATAAAGAAACCAACAAATACTTAGTTCACCAAAGCTTTACAAAAGCGAGTAGACAGGAGTTAAATACCAAATCAGCAAGAAGAAAGGAAAGGTTCTTAATAAATATATTTCAACACCGGAGTCTGTGCCCCACCGATGACTAGATTGTCGTTCCTGGTCTTGAAGGGTGGGGCTGTCCTTGTGAAAATAAAACCAGATGGTATTGTGGAGACCAAACTAAGTAATAAAATTGAGTTAATGTTAAATTATAAGATAACATTTTGAAAAACATTGAAGGGAACAAGTGCTGGGAAGAAGCACTTATTTTGTGTAATCTAAAACACAAGAAACGACCTAGTTTTATTGCAGGTAACTGGTTATTTTGGGTTAAATTACCCATAAATTTCCTATAATAATCATCATCCTTACTCAGATCAGCCTGGTTTTGATACAGTATTCCCAAGAAGGTAAAAGGTAAAAGCAAAATATATACAGTCAGCAATAAAAATTTTAAAAGATTCTTTTGTTATAAATGAATTGTTAGGAAATAAAATAGTGGGACTGTGTTCTCCTCATACTAATATATGGAAAGTCTGTTAACTTTATGTGGTAGCTGTACATTTTGCTTGCTCGCAAGTAAAGACTTGTCAGGAAATCCCAGGGCATCATGAAAATGATGGCCGGGCGCGGTGGCTCAAGCCTGTAATCCCAGCACTTTGGGAGGCCGAGACGGGCGGATCACGAGGTCAGGAGATCAAGACCATCCTGGCTAACATGGTGAAACCCCGTCTCTACTAAAAAGTACAAAAAACTAGCCGGGCGAGGTGGCGGGCGCCTGTAGTCCCAGCTACTCAGGAGGCTGAGGCAGGAGAATGGCGGGAACCCGGGCGGCGGAGCTTGCAGTGAGCTGAGATCTGGCCACTGCACCCCAGCCTGGGCGACAGAGCGAGACTCCGTCTCAAAAAAAAAAAAAAAAAAAGAAAATGACTGCCTGTCCTCAAGACTGTGCCCTACAAGATGTAGCATGAGCTGCTTGATGTATACTACTTCATCTAATCCTCAGAACTACCCCATGAGACAAGAATTACCCCATTTTACAACGGAAGAAATAATAACTTAAGAGATTAAGTAATTTGTCTATGGTCAAAGGGTTTGTAAGAGGTAAAGCCAAGCTTTGAACTAGGTTTGACAGTCCCCCAACTCATGATTTTCTTAATAAGCCTTCATTGCCTCTGTGGGAATTGATGAAAAATGCCCAGGGATGCTTTATTGTTTTTTTTTTGACATGGAGTCTTGCTCTGTTGCCCAGGCTGGAGCGCAATGGTATGATCTTGGCTCACTGCAACCTCCTTCTCCCAGGTTCAAGCAATTCTGCCTCAGCCTCCTGAGTAGCTGGGACTACAGGCGTGCGTCACCACACCTGGCTAATTTTTGTATTTTTAGTAGAGACAGGGTTTCACCATGTTGGCCAGGCTGGTCCGGAACTCCTGACCTTGTGATCCACCTGCCTCAGCCTCCCAAAGTGCTGGGATTACAGGCATGAGCCACTGCACCCAGACCCCAGGGATGCTTTTTAACGGAAGTGTTTGCAAAGGGCACTGGAAGCACAAAAGAAGGGATCTATGGTACTTGGATATTTGGTGGAAAAAAGGACACAAGATTGTTAGAGGATCCACCTCAGAGAATGTGAGTCCTGAATTACGGTGCAATGGGTAAGAAGTTAAACTTGGAACATCGTATCCCAGATTCATATTCAGTTTGTACATCTCATTGAGGTTGACCTTGGACAATTTACCTATCCACTCAGGGTCTTGATTTTTTTTTTATCTGTAAAAAGAGTACACTAATAGTAACAACCATATAGAGTTCAGTGATGACTAAATTAGAAAATACTTGTCACTCATTTAGCAAGCAAGAATTTTTAGATATAAATAGTATTATTTTGGAAGGATGATAAGGTATTCATTGGTCAGGCATGGTGGCTCACCCCTGTAATCCCAACACTTTGTGAGGCCAAGGCAGGGAGATCACCTGAGGTCAGGAGTTTGAGACCAGCCTGGCCAACATGGTGAAACCTCATCTCTACCAAAAACGCGTGGTGGCACGCACCTGTAGTCCCAGCTGCTCGGGCAGCTGAAGCAGGGGAATCGCTTGAACCTGGGAGGTGGAGGTTGCAGTGAGCTGAGATCACACCACTGCACTCCAGCCTGGGTGACAGAGTTTCTCTCTGTCAAAAAAAAAAAAAAAAAAAAAAAAAAAAAAAAAAAAAGAAGTCATTCATTGGGAAAATGGACAATTTATGGGGAAGAAACACATATGTACAAAGTTACAGGTTTATCCCATTTCAAGGGATACTGACTAAACTGCCCATTGTAATGCTTCGGGGCATAAGGTGGAGAACAACAGGTGCTGCGACATGAGAGATAGGCAAAGGCTGGACATGGAGGGCTCTGTATCATGTGCAAAGGTGAGCCCGTAATTGTTTTGAGCTGGAGAGTGCTATGATCTAGTCAGATTTATTTTAGAAAGCACATCCTAGCACCGTGGGCATGATGTTTTGAAGCAGCAGTCCAGGGAAAAAGTTAGGAAAGCACTGCAATAGTTTAGGCATGGGATGTTAAGAGCAGTGGTACTATGAAAAGAAAGAAAGGGACTGAAAGGAGAAATCCTCAAGATATTGAATCAATAACACAGTGTTCCATTTGAAAGAGGTGGCTTGGGAAAAAGAAATAATAATGCTCCTAAAGTTTCTGGACAATATCTTGAGACACCATCATTCAAATAGAAAATTACTAGGAGAGGACAGCGCTTTGCAGAATAAAATAATAAAAGCTTTAGGTTTTGTCTGGAGAATTTGATGCCTTTAGGATATCCAGCTAGTGTTCAGTAGGTAGTCAGATAAGAGAGTTAGAAGATCAGTAGAATCATCTTGGCTAGAGTTTTGCTCTAAAAAGAGCAAAATTAAAAAATTTTGAAACCAGCGTGGCACATATACATTTGTAATTATCATATCTTTCTGGTAGATTGACTCATACCATTATGTAACAACATTTTTAAATGCTTTTTGCCTTAATTTCTACTTGTTCTGATTTAGTATAACTTCCATAGCTCTCTTTTGGTTCATATTTGCGTGACATATGATTAAACCCTTTTATTTTCAACTTTTCTCTATCCTGAAGAATATATTTGACTTTTGTTTGGCTATGTCTTTCAATTGGAGAATTTAATGTGTTTATATCTGATAAAATTGCTAACAGTATTAGTTCTAAATAGACCTTTCTACTATTTGTGTTTTGTTTGTCCCACCTCTTTTTATGTTCCTTTAACTATCTTTTCTTTTTAAAATTAATCACTTTTTTATTACTCCCCTTTTAAAATTATTACTTACACATCCTGTTACTCTTATTTCAATATTTACCTTAGAGATTACAGTATTCAACCTTGATATGTTAGAATCTAATTAAAAATCAATACTTTTATCATGTTATAATCAATGCAAGGATCTTGGAACATTTTAAACCCATTTACCCACTTCTTGTCTTTTGTGCTATATATGTTAAGTATTTTAATTCTACATACCTATTAGGTTCACAAAACATTTTTGTTGTTTTACACAATTATTAACAATGTAGAATTACCATTGCTATTATTTTTTCTTTTGTTCCTGAAATTCTATACTTCCATGTGGGATCAATTTATTTCTTTTGGAACACCTCTCTTTTATGTTTCTTTTATTGGAGATCTTCTGGTAAAATGTGTTCTTTGTTTTTGTTTTTCAAAAGTGACTTGATTTTCTTAAATTTTGTTGGATTCTTTCTCTGAATATAGAGTTCCAATTTGGAGTTTATGTTCTTTCAGGACTTTACAATGCTATTCCATCATGCTCTGGCTTGTATTATTTTGATTAGGAAGTCATTGCTTTCTATACCTGGGAACCCCCTATCCCTCCCTCAGTCATCTCATTGTAGAGTACTGTTATTGTTGCTGTTGTTTTTAACAATTTTATTTTAGCCATTTAATTTTATTTATTTTAGTTTAGCCATTTAATTTTATTTAATTTTATTTTAGCCATTCTGGTAGGTATGTATTAACATCTCATGTGGTTTTAATTTGTGTTTCCCTAATGGTGAAGAATTTCATGTGCCTTTTTGTCATCCGTATATCCATTCTCTGGTGAAATATATATTTATATCTTTTGCTCATTTTCTAATTGTGTATTTTTCTACTTCTGGGTTTTGAGAGATTTTTATCTATTCTTAATAATGATCCTTTGTCAGTATGTGGTTTGCAAATGTTATTTCCCAGTCTATGTCTTGCCTTTTCATTTTCTGGCCTTATATTGGCGTTTCACTGAAGAAAAATTTTTAATTTTGACGTCCAATTTATTGACTTTTTCTTTTATAGATTAAGTTTTTGTTGCCAAATGTAATAATTCTTTGCCTACCCCAAGGTCCCAGAGATTTTTCTGCTGTTTTCTTCTAAAAGTTTTATGATTTTACATTTTTCATTTGTTTCTATGATCCATTTTGAGTTCATTTTGGTTTAGATATGAGATTTAGGTGGAAGTCAACTTTTTGCCTCTGGATGTTCAATTGCTCTAGCACCATTGGTTGAAAAGGCTGTCCTTCCTTCATTGAATTGCTTTGGCACCTTTGAAAAAAATCAGTTGGGCATATTTATGTGGGTCTGTTTCTGGGTTCTCTATTCTATTCCATTATGTGTCTAACTCCTCACCAATATCACACCGTCTTGATTGCTATAGCTACATGGTAAGCCTCAATTTCAGGTGGAGTGATTCCTCCCACTTAATTTTTCTTTGTGAAGATTGTTTCAGCTATTTGAAGGCCTGTGCCTTTCCATACAAACTTTAAAATAAAGGCTGGTGCAGTGTCTCATGCCTGTAATCCCAGAGCTTTGGGAGGTCAAGGTGGGAGGATCCCTTGACACCAGGAGTTTGAGACTAGCTTGGGCAATATAGCAAGACTCTGTCTTCACCAAAAATAACAAAATTAGCTGGGCATGGTGGCGCTCGCTTGTGGTCCTAGTTAACTGGGAGACTGAGGCAAGAGGATCCCTTGAGTCCAGGAGTTCAAAGTTGCAGTGAACTGTGATCACACCACTGCATTCCAGCCTGGGTGACAGAACAAGACCCTATCCTAAAAAATAAAAAATAAAAATAAATTAAGCTATGTTTGCAGAAAAACTTTGCTAAGATTTGTATAGGAATTGCATTAAATCTATGTATCAATTTGGGGAAAATTGATGTCTTTACTATGTTGAGTTTTCCAGTCCATGAGCATGTATGTATCTAGACTCATTTAGGCCTTCTTTTATTTATTTCATTATTTTGTAATTTTCATCACATAAGCCTGTATATGCTTCATTAAGTATATACCTAAATATTTCATTTTTTAGAATAATTATAAATGGTGTTGTTTTTAATTTTGGTCTCTACATGTTAACGGTTAGTATATTAAAATTTGATTGATTTTTGTGTATTGTTCCTTTATCCTGAGTTCTTGCTGAACTCACATATTCGTTCTAAGAATATTTTTCTATCTTCCTTAGGATTTTCTGCAGATAACAGTTAAACTTGCAAAAGTGGCATTTTATTTCTTCCTTTCCGGTCTCTCTCTATATTTTTCCTTGCTTTATTCTGGTAAGAATTCTAATACTATGTTGAGTTAGAGGGGTGTGAAATAAATATCATTGCCTTGCTCCGGATCATAGGGAGAAAGCATTTAGTATTTCACCATTAAGTATGCTGTTAGCTGTAGATTTTTGCAGGTAGTTTTTATCAAGTCAAGAAATTTCTCTTCTATTCCTAGTTTGCCAAGAGTTTTTATCATGATTGTGCGTTGGATTTTGTCAAATCCTTTTTCAGCATCAACTGACATGATCATATCATTTTGCTTAGTAAATTATTTTTTAAATTTCCAAGTTGGAAAGAATGATTCTCATAAAATGCCCTGGGACTAATGATGTATACATAGAGCATTTTCAGTGATATCTAAATAATGCAAGATAAATTAAAGGATAATGATAAAATTTTTCTTCTTCTAAGTTCTTTGTACGGTATTGCTCTTTTTCTATTAACTACAGCTACTAATGAGCTTGCTGAAATTAACTTTCTTTTAGTAAATTACCATTCTTTTAGTTTTATGATCCTAATTATTACCAAACTAAAAACACATTTTAATTTAGGCTAGGTTTCAAATTAGGATAACTAAAATGAGTCAAATTGAGTGAAGCTACTAAAAACAAACAAAACAATTAAAAATCTCATTACAAAAACTACTAATTTTTCCTGTATAATGTAAATATTATACTTATGTTTCCTGTGTAACATAAATATTATACATAACCAGAGGTTAGGGAGTAAAATAGTAAACACTGTTTACTTTTAGAAAAAAAGACAAAACAGGATCATCTGAAACCTAGTTGAATGTTTTTACATGAATACACTGCTTTGGGGCAATTGTGTATCTGCAGCTTTAAAAACCACAGTAAGGCTGATTCCAAAAAAGGATAATGCTGTTCTAGCCCTGAATCCCTGTGTGATAGAAACGAGGCTGTCTAGGTGTGCTCGCATTTCCCTAAGGCACCAGCTTTAAATACCTTTGGATTCTGCTTCCTGTAGTTTCCAGTAAAACCTCCTTCACCTGCAGCCTAAAGCCACAGATGGCTTGCTGGAAATAGGAAAGTGCCTGTCAAGGCAGTAAGTATCTGCCTGTACAGCTTGCTGTGCACCTTCTCAGCAGTGTTCGTCCAGAGACAGGCAGAGATGCTATCTAGACAACCTCAATAAAATGTCGGCCACATGGAATGTGAGCCACAAAAATGTCAGTTCTCCAAATAACAATTTAAAAATGTATCTAACTCCACAGAAGCCTTCAAGATGTTTTACCCTAGAGAATGCAACTATTTTTTCCCTTATCAGATTGATCCTGGCTTGAGCTTCACTCTGAGGTTTAGTCATTGGAAGGTAATACTTCAGGATTCAGTTACTGACTTTTAAGTAAGTAGATTTAGACCTGGATCTCACTGCTTATTATGGGGTTATGCTTCCAATATTTCTTTAGCCAAAACATTTATTTTCTCTGAAGAAATGGCTCTTTTGTGTGACAGAGATATTTCCAATTTAGGAAAGAAAGTTAGAGTGATATTTGTTCTTGGACACAGGGTGTATCATCAGAGAGTGACTGACACACCTGCCTGATGAGGCAGGTGCTGATGGATGAGAGCCGTCTGGGGGGTTCAAAAATGTGTAGTAATGAGGAAATGATGAATTGATGATGCTAAACATATCAAGGTTAAGATGGCTTATACATTAAAGAAAGGCAATTTCAAAATATCAGTATAGTAAATATATGTGACCTTCTAATGCATAGGACTTCATTTCAGAGTCACAGAAGTCGCCCTTGTTTATATTCCTCTACCATTGAAACACAGAAAGAGTAACGTGGCAATAGCTACTTTTGGGAAAGAACCCTTCTTTTGTTAATATTGATCCTTACATTTAGACATATATACTTACATTTCATTTTACATAGAGCAGTTGTGCTATGTTTAAGCACTAAAGTGGAGGAATTAGAGCAATTGCTATTTCCTGCACTACACAAATACCTGTTCACTCATGTAATATGATATTCACTTCAAATATTTGACTGTTTTGGCCAGGATTATCTGAAGATAATTTTTCTCCATTTTCTTTATTCTGTGTGTATATTTTATGAATTGAGCATTAAGCTCTATTATAATTTCATAGCTCAAGCCAGCTATTAATATTAGTGTGTGTATTAGTCTGCTATTACCATGACAGTGCTGCATAACAAACCATCCAAAATTCAGTGTCTTATAATGAACGTTTGTTTTTATCACTTATGGGTCCACGGACTAGCTTGCCTGCCACTGTTCCAGGCTGCAGGTTGGCTGTAATTGGCTGTAAAGTTGAGTCCAGGTTCAAGTCTGCTCCACATGAATCCACTTTTTCTTTGAACCAGCAGTTACTCAGGGCATGATATCTTAGCAGATCACGGGAGCACAAAGTCCTAGACAAAAATAAAAACAAGAACACAACATAAG
This sequence comes from Macaca fascicularis, assembly GCF_037993035.2. Taxonomy (NCBI): domain Eukaryota; kingdom Metazoa; phylum Chordata; class Mammalia; order Primates; family Cercopithecidae; genus Macaca; species Macaca fascicularis. Next base: position 49,362,783 of record NC_088383.1, on the reverse strand, counting down.
CACGTTTAAGGCCTCTGCATGCTTCATGACCACTAATACTCACTGTCTAAAGCAAGTCGTACAGCCAAAGCCTAACATCAAGTGCACAGAAAAATATACTGTATCCATTTTAGTGCAGTGCAAAGAGAGAGGCTGAAGACAGAGGGACTGAAGAATTAAAAATCAGCCAATTAAGCTGGGCATGGTGGCATGCACCTGTAATCCCAGCTACTCAAGAGGCTGAGGTGGAAGGATTCCTTGACCCCAAGAATACGAGAACAGTCTGAAAAACATAGAAAGTCCTCATCTAGAAGAAAGAAAGAAAGGGAAAAAAGAAGAAAGAAAAAAAGGAAGAAAGAGAGAGAGAGAGAAAGCAAGAAAGAAATTAAGAAAGAAAGAAGGAGAGAAAGGAAGAAAGAGAGAAAGAAAGGAAGGAAGAAGAAAGAAAAAGAAAGAAAGAAAGAAAGAAAGAGAGAGAAAGAAAGGAAAGAAGGAAAGAAAGAAAAGAAAAAAGAAAGAGAAAGAAGGAAGGAAGGAAAAGAAAGAGAGAAAGAGAGGGAGAAAGAGAGAAAAGGAAAGGAAAGGAAATGAAGAAGAAAGAAGGAGTGAGGGAGGAAGGGAGGAAGGAAGAAGGAAGGAAGGAAGAAAGGAAGGAAGGAGGGAAGGAAGGAAGGAAGGAAGGATCAGTCAATCTACCACTCAATCCATGGCAAACACATCAGTGATTCTTGTTCTGGGGTTCCCTGGAATGAGGGTGTGTGCCTTATGGCATTAGTCATAGTAGTAGCACTACATAATAAGTGTGTGTAATGGCATTCACTGTGCCCAAGTACAATTGCCATTTTGCCATTATGAACTTATTAGTAACAATTAATAAACAAGCAGTGATAAAATAACATTTAGTTTTTGAAGCTGATGTATTATTAGAATAATGCCCAGTAACACCATTTTCCTGTCTACCTACCTCCAACTCTTCAGCGCTCCTACTTGCAGCCCTTGCCACAGCAATGTCCTTTTACCTGGTCTCATCTCCTTCAGTCCCATTCCCTTACATGTAAAATGCTGGTTCTGGATAAATTTTTAGATCAGACTTGATTAGCAAGTACATCCTGATTCTACCACTTCTCTGATTAAAAATCTTTCAAATGGATCCCATTAGCCACACAACATAGTCTAACAGCCAAACTCTATATAATCCGGCATTTGAGGCCCTCTATAGAAGACCTCATCCTGTTTTCCCAAACCTAGTTCTCATTATTCTCCTTCATGTGCCCTATTGTTTTCTCAGAGTTACGCTTGCCCATACATACAATGTAAATTCTTGCCCATTTAAACTTGGATCATGAGATTCCTTCAGGCTGGAATTGCCAATACCAGTCCATTTTTACATGGTTTTATTCTATTTATGCTTCAAGACCCAGATCCAAGTCACCTCCTATTTGGAACAGTCGAGATCCTCGTAGCCCAAAGTAATCTTCACATTTTTCTAAAGCTAGAAGAGTTTTCTGCCTCTTTTACTGAACCTATCATTTTCTAAATTGTGTCATCATTGTTTATCTATGCCTTATCACTACTGATGGATTATCATTGATCTTTTTCTACTTAAATACTAAATATACTTCCTTGAATATTAAAACTATATGTAATAAATAAATTTACCAATCCATTCATACCCTCAGTCATTGTTCTTCTGTACTATGAAAGCCGATAAGTTTAAGTGGTTTCCTTAAGTAACAATCAGTTCACACTGAAATCAAAGCTATTCAAACTTCAAAAACTCCAACTCTCTCTTTAGTTTGCAGGCCTATTTCAGATGATCAGAATCATTAGCAACATGTGGTTCATCACTGTGTATTGCTTACATTTCAGAATAATTTTGTCCTAGATGCCATCTGTGAATATATCTATCACGGACTGGGCCTTTGGGAGCATTTCAACTTTGAGAAATGTCTGACTATGCAAATACTCTATGGTTTTGCCTGACTTAGAAGCTATGGACAGGGCAAGCCTGACCTACTAAGTAATGTACCTGTAACAAAAATCACCCTGGCCATTTGCTATCCATTGGATTTACAGTCAGAGTTGAGGAGAGCCACCATTGTTTATGTTTCCTGCCAAGGTCCAAGTACAAAATCTTAGCACCCCCTAATGTTGAAAGCAGTCCTTTCACTGTGAGCAAAAACTGGAATAAGAAAAATAGAATGAAGGCCAATCCCAGTGAAGTTTAACTTTGGAACTAGCAATGACCTGTATTTGTGTAGAACGCAAGCTTTACAGACATTACTTTCAGTACCTATTTAATTCTTATTCCTACTAGGGCTATTTTGAGCTTATTTTATCCTCACCATTTCTTATAAAATTGTCAACAAATTGTTCATCCCTTTAAGCTCTTCTCAAATCATTTCTGAGCTATCTGCTTAGGCCATGGAGTAGACAAAACAAAATCCTATGTTCTGAGAATTGTTTTTTGTATGTTTTTATGGTAGACATTTAATTATCTTGAGATAATTATTTATCTCTCCTTTGTATTTTTATTCTGAATTATAAAATTTTGATCTCAAAGAAGGCCTTTTCTTCCATAAAGATTTTTTTCTTTAACTTCTCATGTTTTGGAAAAGAAAAAGTTAAATATAGAATGCGGCTGAATATAAACAGGACTGCAGTGTTAAATAGGCCACTCAGCCTCTTTCAATCACACTATGTAAATAAAAGATTTGTTGGCAGCAGTTTTCTTGGTGTGTTGGGTAAATTCTTCATAAATTCAGTTTTCAGTTTGACAGTGTTCATTAAAGCGGAATATAAAAGTAAAACATATGAACATTTTCCACCAGTTTTATTATGCAAAATACTTGATTTTGTATAAAATTGGATTTTTCAAGGCTAGGAAAATCTTCAATAAATCACATCAGCAGTTCCAAAAACATATATAGAACCCCATGTGTTTTACCACTCAGCAACTCTATGAGTAAGAAGGAGAACTGAAGACTCTGCTCTCAAAGCAAAGAGCAAGGGAGGGAGGGATAGACGGAGGGAGGGACGGATAGCGGGGTTGGGGGGAGGAAGGACCAAAAGAAGGGAGAGAGAGAGGGAGGAAAGGAGGGAGCCCAGGAGAGAATGATCTGATCATGTTCTCAGAGTGTGACAGAAAATGGAAACTATGTTCTTTTAAAAACCCTCCATGTGCAATGTAAGGTCTGTTCTGTTTGGTCTGCATAGTGATGTGTCTTTGTTTTAATGCAGGGCCTCAGCAAGGATGTGGTGGTTATCTGACAGGTCGAATAATATCTTTGCCTTTCCTGATTCTGATTCGAATGGAATATATGACAAGAATTTAAACTGTGTATGGATCATAATTCTACCTGTAAACAAACTAATTCACCTCACCTTCAATACGTTTGCTCTGGAGGCAGCAAGTACTCGGCAAAGATGCCTTTATGATCATGTAAAGGTAAGGCTGTTTTATTTTTTAACTGAGTCTACTCATCCCAGACTCTAATATAGTGTATTCCAGTTTATATCATTACAGGAAGTTCTGAAAATTGTGAGTACAGGTACTACTGCTTTTTTAAATGACCTATTCTTCAATGATGCAACATTTAATATTATAGATGCCCTACCTTCATATCAAATTAATCTTTAATATGGGTGACTCAAGTATTTTGTGTGACTGGCTTCTAACATTAGCATTAAAATCTCCTATTCATCAATGTCTTGCAAGAGACGATCTATGGGAAGGTCAATTTTCTGGAAAGAGATACTCAAAGGAACTTTGGCAAATCCTAAAATAAACAATGTCAGTGACACAAATAATCACCTCTTAATTTGTCTATTTCTTAGGCTTATAGATTTGCTTATCATATTATGTTTAGATAGCAAAATGGTCCTGAAATCACATTAAAAGTAAATTAAGGCTGGGCGCGATGGCTTATGCCTGTAATCCCCACATTTTGGGAGGCCAAGGTGGGCGAGTCACTTGAGGCCAGGAGTTCAAGACCAGCCTGGCCAATATGGTGAAACCCCGTCTCTACTAAAAATACAAAAAAAAATTAGCTGGGTGCGGTGGTGGGCACCCATAATCCTAGCTACTAGGGAGGCTAAGTCAGGAGAATCCCTTGAGCTCGGGAGGCAGTGGTTGCAGTGAGCTGATAGCTTGCCACTGTACTCCAGCCTGGGTGACGGAGCAAGACTCCGTCTCAAAAAATAAAAATAAAACTAAAAACGTAAATCAAGAAACTTCTGTTCAATTGTTAAGACTCTTTAATATTAAGTTATTATACCTATCAGGTTATATGGGTTCAGATTGCAAGTTAAGTAGCATCAATCAACATTTACTACTGCACTCTCAGGAGAAAAGTCTGACAAGATTTCCATTTATGAGGAGCTTAAGTCTGATTGGAAAATTATGGGATGACACATGCAAATTAAGAATGTGCAGTTCAGGATAGTAAGCATTTAATCGCTAAGGAATGCATTTGATGTAGGCTTGAAGCAATGTGCAAGCTTAAAAGGAAAGAAAGTTCATGAAACTCTGGCATGATCAAGAAAGACATGATAGAGTGAGGGAAAGCTTACTCAAGTCAGGAGAGAATTCAAGCAAGGTGAACATTTTCAAAAAGGCGCTGAACTTGATATGTGTGTGTTCTCGAAAGAGTAAAGAGGCCTGTAATCCCAGCACTTTGGGAGGCCAAGACGGGCGGATCACGAGGTCAGGAGATCGAGACCACCCTGGCAAACCCGGTGAAACCCCGTCGCTACTAAAAAAAAAATACAAAAAAATAGCCGGGCGAGGTGGCGGGCGCCTGTAGTCCCAGCTACTCGGGAGGCTGAGGCAGGAGAATGGCGTAAACCCGGGAGGCGGTGCTTGCAGTGAGCTGAGATCCGGCCACTGCACTCCAGGCTGGGCGACAGAGCGAGACTCCGTCTCAAAAAAAAAAAAAAAAAAAAAGTAAAGAGGCTGGCTGAATTGAAGTAGAATAGTGCTAAAGAGTAGCAAGAAATAAGATGGCATAAGTAGAGAAATACTGAGATTACAAAGGTTCCTGAAAGTCAAACTAATGACTTTAGACTTTGTGTGACTGAAAATAAGGAGTTGTTGAAGGTTTTCCAATGAGTGATGTGATGAGAGCAGTAGCTAGAGAAGACTAATCTGAAATCAGCAGTGTGGGAACTAGAAGGAGAGGAGGCTGGGAGGGCTCCAGGGAGAGGTCACTCCTAGGTGAGGAGGCCACTCTTAGACCCGGATCAGGGGTGCAGCCATGGTGGAGATGGCAAGAGAGGTGCAAGAGAAACTTAAGTTCTAGGACTGTCATAAACTTAAGAGAAAATTGTTTTAAAAGAAAAGGAAGGAAAATTTGTGGAGGGAATACCCATTTGAGTACTTAAGATATGCTTATGCTTTTACTATGAAAAGGGCTAAGGCTGGGAGACCAGAAAAATAGCAGTGTGGTTTTGGTGAGAGCAAGACAGACAAATGAGACTGCAGTGGGCAGAGAATAGAATGGAGTTCCAGTGGGAAGACAACTCCTTGAATAGAGAGGACGCAGCAAAGAGCCTTCCTTCCAGCAAGAGAAAGGATGCTTTCTTAGAGGAAGTCAGCATGGATTCCAGAGAGTCAGGCTCTCAGCTCCAGGAAAGGTACCCAGGGAGGCAGTTGGAGAGGGCAAAACGGGCAGAAAAAGAAACAGATGCATCATGAAAAAATAAATGTGAAGACCAGGAATAGTGTAGTATCCCTGAAGTCAAGAGGCAGGGGGATTCTTTTACAAAACAAGAGTGGTCAATATTATTAAATTGTAAAGCAGAGGCCAAGAAAGGTAAAGATGAAGAACAGCCTCGTTCCTTTGGATGACAACCATTTTAAGAAAGTATTGGCACAGAAGTTGGATCAGAGGAGTTCATGAACGACTAAAGGTAACAAGGAATATCAATTCAGGTTAAATTCTCCTTTCTTAAAATGAGATCTGGCCTGCTGGGTGCCGTGACTAACACCTGTAATCCCAGCACTTTGGGAGGCAGAGGTAGGCAGATTGCTTGAGCTCAGAAGTTTGAGACCAGCCCTGGCAACACAGTGAGACCCCGTCTCTATGGAAAATACAAAAAAAGTATCTGGGTGTGGTGGTTAGCACCTATGGTCCCAGTTTCTCAAGAGACTGAGGTGGGAGGATCCCCTGAACCCAGGAGGTAGAGGCTGCAGTGAGCTGTGATTGTGCCATTACACTCCAGTCTGGGCAACAGAGTGAGACACTTAAAAAAAAAAAATGGTGGGGAGAGACCGAAATGACTAGAGCAGGCCTAAAGCTGAATTCAGAGCTGTTCAAGAGCTCCCCTGGTCTAACAGAAAGGTAATAAGGTTTAGAGACAGACAGTATGGGGACTCAAACCCAATTTTGCTGTCAGACTAGTTTCCTAATCTCCCCAATTCCTCATCACTTCATCTATTTTTCTTTAAATCACATAATAGTACCTCCCATGAAAGGCAGCTTTGGGGATTAAAATTATGTGTACTAGAGTGTTTAGCACTGTGCCTGACATAAATTGTAAACAAATTTACCTCCCTTTTTCTACCCCCCTTGGAGTAACTCCAAATAGGCATGGGCACTACGGAATTTCTTTTTCTTAAAAATTAAAAACAATGGATTTGCATATAAAATTACAATTTCAATAATATTTTGAGGATGGCTTTGCTAGGAGAGTTGATTGGATTTACTCTCAAGATCCATTTTTATGGAGTGTGACTTGATAATGTCATTAAAATAGCTTGTCATTGTCTGAATTTTTGCAATTCATTTAGGCCAGAAACTGCAATATCAAAAACAAGGAGTTATTTTCTTGCTTCAAAATAAATACCTTTTTTTTTCAAATAAATTCTGTTCAGAACTATTCTTGTTTTCCCCCTTGGAAAAGCAATTTCCTTCTATTGGCAATGTTTCCAACTACCAGTAAACTGGCAGATCAAAGAACAACCCTTGGAATGTGGAGCTTGAAGGTTTCTTTATTAAAGAGATTTTTCTGTGATAAATGGGACATTTGATGCCTTTTAGATTCTTTTTAGAGATTATAAATCACTTTTTAGAAAAGCTAATTTAACTGAACTCTGTGGTAGATACACAAGTAAAATCATACTAATTCCATTATTCATTCATAATTCTATCATGATTGTTTGTGAAAGGGTTGACTTGGAGAGTAATTACAGTAACTGAATCACCTAGTGAATTGTGCATTTCACTGAGTGGCCTCTATTGAAATCCACATCACATCCATTGCAAAAGGAGTTAGTTGGCAAGGGTATGTGCCAGGCCCTGTACCAGCATCACTGGACGTATAGAGAGCTAAGGACATATCTTGAGGAGTTCCGGCTTCTTGAGGAGCTGTCAATAAAGGGTAATTTTTGTATTTTTAGTAGAGACGGGGTTTCACCATGTTTGCCAGGCTGGTCTCAAATTCCTGACCTCCTGGTCTCAAACTCCTGATCCACCTACGTCAGACTCCCAAAGTAAGAGGATTACAGACGTCTGTGCCCCTTTTCATAGCCAATATTTTGTAATGTGTCCTTTCCCACCTGAAGTGAACATCATCTATGCTATAACATACCCATAATGTAATTTCAAAAAATCACTATAATATCCTGAAGGCAATGAAAAGGAAAAGGAAGGTACATAAAATAGTGTATGTTCGCATATGTACATACGCTAACACTGCTACACAAAGTCACATAATAAAATAGATACTTTTTATATGTGGAATGGTGCTGAATAACAAGTATACATTTAAACAAATATGAGTGGGTTGCTTTTGCAACCCACATGCCAATAGCAGCATCGCCATCTGCAGCATGAATTTCCAAACTGGTGGAAAGACTCAAAACAAATATTTCTAAACCAAACAAAGTGCAGTCTTCCCACAGCTTACACAATAATTACATTTCTGGAAATTTGGTGCAAAATGAAACTGTAGACAGAAAGGGAGAAATTTATAGGAAAATAAGATAGGAAGGGTTATAATAACAGCTTTCCTTTGATTTCTCCCTCCTGAAGTCCCCCATTTTCATCTCTGAGAGCTGATCTGGGATACGGTCGGCTAAAGGAACAGAGAAAACCAGAGTGCTAGAAAGAGCTATAAGGGGAAGTGGGGACCTGAAGATCAAATACTAAAGAAGGAGCTAATAGATGGCAAGGAAAGTGGTGAGCACGGCATGCAGGCAGATGGGGTCCTAGTTAGTGAAGACCCACAGGGTGGAAGGTAATCCTATGAAAGGGTCAAGTGTAATTCAGTGACAATATAAGCAACATGGGAGACCTACTACAGTGAACCAGCGATTGGCAGGTTTGTAAGGACGGTATTCAGATTGCAGTGTTTTTTGTTTTTTGTTTTAAAGATTAAATGATCTTGAAATTGACATTCCATGTCATTTTGAAAGATAAATGGTAAAGCAAACGTTTTATTCACGTGTCTTTATTTCTCCCCTCCCCACTTTTCCCTCCACTCTCCTTTTTTTTTAAATGTGGAAGTTTAAAATCCCATCTCACCTTTATTTATGTATTTGTTTATTAAGTGTAAATAATGGGAAAACTTCACTTGGATCGGGAATGCTTTAGTAGATTTGCATCATTATTTAGCCTTTACTGCCGCTTAGTGGTAAGGAAGAGCCGTGAGTTGACTGAGAGAGGATCAATTGAGCAAGTCAGTGAACGATAGCAATGCATCTTAGATATATTGAAGAGTATTAATTGTAATTACTTTTTATGTTTTGTAGGCAAAGAGCTCTTACTGCTTTACACGTAAGGTTTATTGAATATACTCTCCACAACAAAGTTTTATGTTATAAGCATTGTATGACTTTTAGTATTACCTGAAATGTAATGAAGTTTGGGCTAGTGTTGTTGTTGGTTGTTTTTGTATTCTGATTACAGAACTGCATTTTGAGAGGCTGAAAATAAACTAAATGCATCCTTAGCTGCTGGCCTAGAAACTTACTTCCCCTGAGTGAAGCTGCACATTTGGAATTGTGGGTGGTAGAACATGTTTAATAAAATACTTTATTCTCTTCCATTATTATATTATGCCTTAATTTGTAGTAATTTATTAATATGTCATATTTCCCTTAAGCTTCCTAATGTCAATACAATTTATTATCATTTTGTATGTTTCTTTTTTATTTGTTTGTTTTTGAGACAGAGTCTCCTTCTATCGCCAGGCTGGAGTGCAGTGGCGCGATCTGGGCTCACTGCAATCTCTGCCTCCTGGGTTCAAGCAATTCCCCTGCCTCAGCCTTCAGAGTAGCTGTGACTACAGGCGCCCACTACCACACCCGGCTAATCTTCTGTATTTTAGTAGAGACGGTGTTTCATCATCATGTTGGCCAGGATCGTCTCCATCTCCTGATCTCGTGATTTGCCCACCTTGGCCTCCCAAAGTGCTGAGATTACAGGTGTGAGCCGCCGAGCCTGGCCCATTTTGTATGTTTCTTAATGTCTTGTCCAGAATTGCTGCTCAATAAATGTTTGCTCAGTTAATCTCATTGAATAAAGCAAAACAATGTCATTTTCACTATTAATTAAGACTGACTCTGCATTAGCAGAGTAGGGACTCTGAAGTATTTGTCCCAAAAGCACTTTTTTTCCCCAAAATCATTAGGCAATTTTAGAATTAGAGATTACAGAAAATGTATTGGAGTGAAGTCATTGAATGACCTTGGCTTTACTCATACGTACTCTAACCAAATGGATACAGACTAGCACTAAAATAAGCCATAGACATTGCCTAAACCAGTAGTTAAACCAGAAAAAAATATTCCAAGGAGCACTTGAATGTGTATTGAACTGTTAGAAACCTAAAAGTTAAGAAAACTAAGAATCCAAATGGTGATTGCTTTAAAAAAAATGCTAGCAGAGCACCATGGCTCAGTCCTGTAATCCAGCACTTTGAGAGCCTGTGGCAGGAGGGTTGTTTTAGACTAGGAGTTCCAGAAAGCATGGGCAACATGTAAGACTCTGTCTCTACAAAAATTAAATAGGTAAATAGTCAGATGTGGTGGTGTGTCCTTGCAGTCTCAGCTACTTGGGAGGACTGCTTGAGCCCAGGAGTTCCAGGCTGCAATGAGCTATGATTGTACCACAGCACTTCTGCCTGGGTAACACAGTAAGATCCTGTGAACATATACTGTTAACAAAAGTAGCTTCATGTGGTTTGTGTGCATTCTCAAATATTTAAAAGTGATCTGCGCTTTATATGTTGTTCTAAATGCTTCAATAAGATCTCAGATTTCTTTTAGTTTGAACTGTTAATGTATTGCTTAAACAAGTAGGTGAGGCAACTGTGAACCCCGCCTGCTTTCTCTCAGCTCTGCCTCACTGAAGATGGGAACGCAGCCCTCCTCAGTGACACCTGGGACACGTGGCTGCAATGCCCAGGTGACATTCCTGTGGAGAAAAGCAGTGTAGGGCCAGTCTCCAGATGCTCTCTCATGGGTCTTCTGCTTTCACACGAAGCCTGGGAGAAAACAAAGGGAAAATATGTGAGAAGAACCACACTGCCCTTCCCGAATAGAAACCTGTTGTGCAGAGGCACATGCAACTGAGGACAGAGCTCAGCATTTTAAATTAAATTTGCACATAGTTTCTGCGACCTCATTTGACAGACTGTTTTTGAGCTCCCATTTTCCTGTTCACTTAAACCTAAGGGAATACTCATATCAGCCAAGAGGTGACTTTGTTGCACTGTTGCTCCTGTATCCTCTTATAGCTGTCACAATGACACTGATATCACACAGTGACATGAACCTGGATGTAGGGTACGGTGCATGCAGAAGAAGAATGTGCCATGGTTAGCCCAACAGTCATTAAATGAGCTAAACTTGTGATAAAAGAAAAAGAAACACGTGTCAAACACTACATTCAAGGTACCCAGAAGTGAAAATGGAAAAATCTTGACCAATTCATGATGGCAAAGCCACATTGCCTGTGTCATTCATGATTCTTCTCTATAATCTGTGTTTATGGAGTAGATCTATGTACAGCCTCCACTACATAGAATAAGGTTCAATTGAATGTGACAGAAAATCCCCCAAATAACAATCCCTTAGACAAATTAGCATACTTTTTGCTGATGTAAAATCAGACAGAGGCTTGGCCATCCAGATTTGGTGTGGCGGCTCTGCTTCATAAGCCATCAGAACTCCGCACTCCCCAGAACTCCGCACTTTGCCCAGGGCACAGCTCCCTTACTCATAGTCACATACGGCTGCTGGAGCTCCAGGAAACACAACTGCATCCCAAACTGCAATCATGAAAAAGGAGAGAGAGGGGGAAAAAAAATAACAAAAGAACTCCTCCAGTAAGGAAAGTCCCTATAAGTCACAGACAAACAATTCTGCCTCTCTCACTTTCCCAGCTTTAGTTCCACGGGCACACTGTCCTGCAAGGGAGGCTAAGAAGTGTAGTATTTACATGGATGATGATGTTATCAACTGAATATGTGGGGCTCTAGTAACTAACAAAAAATGAGAGGATAAATATCCGGAAGAAACTAGGATTTTTAGACACACAGAACACTCATTCTAATGATTCCTTTTTAAGAAAATATTTTACATTAACAAGAAAAGACTTGTGAAATCCAACAGAACACTGAGAAGCATATGAATGTAATTCAAAGTAGGAAAAACTTTAATAGATTAAAAATATGTGAAGGGAAACTTGGAAAAATTAGTGATCAGATAAATGGCACAAAAGAGCACTTTACGCCAGGCGCGATGACTCACGCCTGTAATCCCAGCACTTTGGGAGGCCGAGGTAGGTGGATCACCTGAGGTCAGGAGTTCAAGACCAGCCTGGCCAACATGGTGAAACCCCATCTCTACTAAAAATACAGAAAGTTAGCTGGGCCTGATGGTGGGCGCCTGTAGTCCCAGCTAGTTCGGAGGTTGAGGTAGGAGAATGACTTGAACTCAGGAGGCAGAGGTTGCAGTGAGCAGAGATTGCACCATTGCACTCCAGCCTGGGCAAGAAGAGTGAAACTCCATCTCAAAAAAAAAGGACACTTTATATCAATTTATTAATTTTAGAAATTTGGCTTATGCCAAATTTAGTAGAAATATATGTGGACGTGTTCATGTTTTATCTCAAGGATGCAGACACAGTTGGTGATTTTCTTCATACTTAGTGAAAATAATTATGCATATACTTTATGTCCCGTCATCACATCCTGGGCATATTCCCCTGACAAGAAGCCACAGAGGACGTTTTCAAAGATCTTATTTGCAATGTTTATTGTACTGAAATATATACTAAATTTAGATAACCTTTACTTGGAGATTTTATGCATAAGATATGGTTGTGTTTCTTGTATACATTTATATTTATATACATACATATGTATATATTTCTCTATATATATCATAGCTTTTACACACAATGTCATATAAATGTATTTGCAGGTGGCAAGAGGGCCCAATGGTCCCTAGTATAAGTGTATTTGCAACTGTTTTTTGTGTGTGCTTATTTTCTTGTTGTGTTTATTTTATACATTTACATTTATAGATGTATATATTTTTCTCTATATATTATAGTGATTACACACAATTTCATCATGATGTAACATAGCTATATTAACTATATATTTTATAGGAAATGGATATTTGTGCACATATATGCATACATACATATAAACAAAGCACTATTAGTAGGCCTCAAAAACAGTGTTGTGTGAATACAGTGAGCATATTCTAAGAAGTGGATGGCTGTCTATAAATAAATGACTTATGCATTCTATTTCTCTCACTCCTGCACTTACCAAGATGAAGGGGTTTTCCCAGCTTTCACTTGAGTACACTCTTGGAAATGAGATTCTCTTCCTTTGATTATTTCAGGTTGACAAATTTATACCAAAATAGTGGGTTTTTATAATCAATATCTTTAGGATTGATTTTCCTAAATATTATTTTTTAAAATATTGAATTGTATCCCTTGTTTGTCTTTTATTTTCCACAAGCAGATGAAACTTCCTCACAAGCCGATGGAAGAACCTGTGCGTGTCACTTCAGGGAAGTTACATAGCAGGGTGGAAGTAGAATGAACCTACACATTTTTAAAACATTTTTTTACTTTGGTCCTTGGAGGACCTAAGGGGCTTGTAAAGAAGAAGAAGGGGGTAGACTGTGAGTCTGCAGCTAAACGGAGGAGAGAGATGACCCAGCAACCTAGAGAAGCAGGAAGAAAGTGTTTATTCTACCTTCCTCTCCTCCCCAGAATTCTGCAGTGTCTGAAGAAGAGCAGAGTGGTCTCCAGTCCCCAGGAGAGGCCTGGGCCAGACCCTGCTGAATGCAGAGAGTTATCTGCAGGGTGAGTGTCCAGGCAGACAGGACCCAGGGCAGCCTCAGAGAAGACTCCCCCGGTACGGTGAGGTGTAGAAGTAGCAGTGAGCCAGCACTTCTGAAGGAGATGCCTGAGCTCAACTCTTCTTTCCTGAAGAGGCTTTGCTCCTCAGGAGTCCCTGTACTTCTCTTTCTGCCAGACTAAACCTAGCTCCCACACACTTACTGTCAAGGCACATGATGACTCTATAGCACCCCCAGGAATCATCAAAATCTGAACTAAAGACCCAGAGCATAGGCAGTTGGCTGCTGAGTAACCCCCAACAAAGGCAAGGACGGTAGGTTCCTTGTAGACCTCAGGTCTTACGACTCTCCAGTGAGGAGGGAGGAGACTTCAAATGATTCCTGTCACCCAGACCTCCTCCCTACAATGCTCATGCAGAGGGGATGAGGCAGAAGAGCCACTGCCTGCCTTGCGACTCACCTCTAATACTTGGCTTTATCCTTTGTGTCTCATTCTAGGACTATTTATTCGTTTCCTGGTGCTCTAGGACACAGCAGAGAGAGCTGACTGGATGTTCCGGGATGAATGGAGATGCTAAAAGCCTATGGAACTGGGTAATATCAGGTGATTTTTCCATTCAAGTCTTATCTGGTTGGTACCTCCATGAGATTTTAAAAATAGAAAAGATGGGGCTTTCTGTAGGTCCATGCACTTCAGCCTGGCCTTGGGATGCAGAGGCCAGCTGGGAAGCTAGCAGTGTTTCAGGCCAAGGCTAGATCCCTAGCCCAGGGCCTTGGGGCTCTCTGTAGCTTCCTGGCTTGTGCATGTACAGTTCATATCTGATATGGCAGCATCACATCACTGCACAAGCTAAGTTTTAGTTTGGTGACAGACACTATCCATTCACTGAGTCAGCAGTGTCCAACAGCCTTTTTTCTGACATGGTTTTCTTTGCCTGCCACCTATTTTGGAGTCTAGAAAGCCAGAACTCTGTTTTCCATGTGTTTTATTTTTACGAAAGAAACCTCATGCACCTGACTCCTCACATACCTCAAGAACAACTGCAGAGTTTTCTCAGTCCAGATGAAACTGGCTGGAACAAACTTCCTCAGAATTGAGTAGCCTTCAGAGTCTGACCCATTTTCCTGATTCCTGAAAATTATCAATGGTCCTCAGCAGAGACCTTCCCTGGCCTCACTGTCCCTTCAGCCTTTTGCCATCATGCTTCTCATGCACTCACACTGCCCCCAGCACAAGCTGAAGGCTCAGACCTGGCCGTTCTTTTTTTCTGCACGAAGGCTCTTCTCCACCCACTTAAACGGGACACCACATATGCTCTTAAGGTGTTCAAAAGGAGAGCACCAATCCTGACTGCCAGATTCTTGGAATGTGGACATCTTTTGCACTGGAGGGTGACGGCACCTGGGCTGGGTCTGGTTAAAGTGGTGAGCTGATGTTTGCCATCAGTGTGGGGTCACATGGAAGTGACAGGGTAAAACTCCTGTGGTTGGGCTGGGCACGGTGGCTCACACCTATAATCCCAGCACTTTGAGAGGCCGAGGAGAGCAGATCACCTGAGGTTAGGAGTTTGAGACTACCTGGCCAACATGGAGAAACCCCGTTTCTACTAAAAATCCAAAAATTATCTGGGCGTGGTGGCCCATGCCTGTAATCCCAGCTGCTGGGGAAGGTGAGGCAGAAGAATTGCTTGAACCTGTGAGGCAAAGGTTGCAGTGAGCCAAGATCATGCCACTGCATCTCAGCCTGCGTGGCAGAATGAGACCACGTCTCAAAAAAAAAAAAAATAACCCACAAAACAAAACAAAACATATTCCTGTGACCTTTGTGGCTCCCTTTACGTTAGCAGGTGGCAAGATGGTCCAGTGGCCCCTAGTGTAAATGTGTTTGCATCTGTTTTTGTGTTTGTGTGTGTTTATTTTCTGGTTGTGTTTATTTCATATATTTAAATTTATATATGTCTACCTATTTATCCCCATATATTGTATACATGTGTCTGTATATATGATATCTCTATTTATTGAGGTATAGATATATTGTACAGGCCAAGGGTAAACTTCTCCTTTGCCCTCTTGAGTTTCTCTAAAGTAACATTTGACCAGAGGCAGATTACTCAGAGAAAAAGCATGCAAATGTATATACATTTGGAATATGTGCACATGAAATATACAGAATATAGGAATTCAGACAGAAGCAAAGGTTCGATGTTTTATGACATCTTAAGGTAACACAAAGAATAGGGGCATGGATAGTGGCAAAACAGGGGATGCTGGCAAAACCAGTTAACAGAGGAGACAGAAAGGCCTGGCTAGGAAACGTGGTCTTGTTATTTTCAAGAATTGTCACCGGTAGTAGCCCTCAGAGAAAGAGTTGGTAATTTTTTTTCCTCAGACCTCTAAAGGTGTCAGACTCTCAGTTTTTTACATCCAGACAAGGGAGGGCCTCAGAGCTTCAATTATGACTCTATCAATGCAGCTTTTCTACAAAGTTGCGAATCTCACCTGCAAAAGACAACTTTGCAGGGCTCCTTCTGATTGCAGGCCCTCTGAAGGGTCATCTCAAAATATGCCAAAGAAGTATATTTTGGGTACAGTATTATAGTTTCCGTGTGTGTGTGTGTGTGTTTGTGTGTAGATGATTTTTACTCTTTTGCATAGAGAAGCAGCACCACAGTCTGGTAAAAAGCACTATGATATTGTATGTATAAATATCTGTATATCAGTTTTAAATTATTTCTATGTTGATGCACATATTCACGTGTCACATAGTTCATGAGACATTTTAAATGTTCATATTTGTGTGTATATTTATTTCTAGTTATATCTTTGCTTATGTCTTCTATGTGTGAAACGCTCCAGACTTACAGAGTGTCCCACACTGTTTCCTAATAGCAGAGATTCCAAATCCCTGAGCCCCCACTGAGTGAGGTTCCTCTGGTGAACTGGGAAGATGCAGCTGTGCTGAGAAAGCTTCACCTGCTCCTTTGTAGTTCAGTCAGCCATGAAAGACACCCTTGAATGCAACCACCTAAGAGCACCTATGCTGATTGACAGGTTCTGGCGATGTGGACAGCTTTTAAGTCAGAGGATGATGGCCTTTGGACTGGCCCTGCTTCAAAGGGATGGCTGAGTGTTTACCATCTGCAAAGGGGTCATGCAATGTGGCTTTTTGGCTCCATTCCAGTAGGTGGCAGCATTGCCCAATGACCAGGAGTGTAAAAGTACGTGCATCTGTGTGGGGGGGTGTGTGTGTGTTTGTGTGAGATTTTTGGGTTATGTTTAGTTTATTCGTGTGTGTGTGTGTATATACCCACATGCTTGAGGGTTTATGATGTATATATGAATATACATACATATATATTTGAATATATGTACATACATACATATTTGAATATATGTACATATATACATGCATATTTATAAATAAATCTATGTGATTATATATGTTTACTAAGTAATACATCTTTTTATGTATTAATTTACATGTGTAGGCTTTCTTGTTCTTGCCTGGAGGCACACCACCACAAAGGCAAAGAGCTCTTAGAAGTTTCATGTATAAATATCTATGTTTTAATTTTTATTTATTTATGTTGATACATATATTTATATATGTTATCTATTTCTTCATATATTAAAAGTATAGACATGAATTTGTGTATGTGTTTGTTCGAATTATGCCTCAACTGGTGTCCTGTGTGTGTGAAGCACTCCAGACCAGCAGACCTCACGGCTCCATTTCTTCAGAGCAGCAGTTTCCACACACTGAGCCCCACTGACAGTTTATCCCCTGGGAGAGTGGAAAGGCACCTCTGTTCCATCTGGTTACTACCTCCCTGAGCTTCAAAGGACAGAAGAGACAGGGCTTTCTTTTGGGCGTAAGACAATACAGTTTTCAGCCTAGACTTGGCGACCCAAAGTCTGTGCAGAAATCTAGCACTGCTGCTGTCCCAAGGCCAGATGCCAGGCCCGGAACCTTAGGGATCCCGGTGGACTTTCGACTTTTGCACGTGCAGTTCAGCCTCCTGGAACACACCTGCCTCACCCACAAGCTGGGGCCGAGTTCTTTGAAAGGCATCATCCATCCCCTGGGGATGGCCATGTCCAGCATCTGCCTCTAACCTGGTTTTCCTCATCTACCATCTACACTGTGGACAAGAAAGCTTTGTCAAGCCAGACCCATTTCCATGATTCTCAAAGTTTTGGAAGAAACCTCAAGCCTGGGGGTTCTCAGGTGTCTTTTTATTATTATTATTATTTTTTAATTTTAAATGGAGTCTCGTTGTCACCCAGGCCAGAGTGCAGTGGCGCGATCTTAGTTCACTGCAACCTCAGCCTTCTGGGTTCAAGCGATTTTCCTGCCTCAGCCTCCCTAGTAGCTGGGATCACAGGTGCCCACCACCACACCTGCTTTTTTTTTTTTTTTTTTTTTTGTATTTTTAGTAGAGATGGGGTTTCCCCATGTTGGCCAGGCTGGTCTCGAACTCCTGACCTCAAGTGATCTGCCCATCTCAGCCTCCCTCCCAGGTGTCTTTAATCCAAGTGTTCTCTGAGTCTGCCCTGGTTTCTCAAGATGCAGCTGGAGCCTGCCATAACGGGTTCACACAGGTCTACACAGTCTTCAGAATAAATGGGGGGACACTTTCCTGGTCCCCAAATGCTCTCAGGAGCACTCAGAGCCATCCTGTTCTGGCCTTGCTGACCCTCGGACCCGCAGCCCCCTTACATGACCCAGACTCATGCTGTGCCCAGTGCTTCCTGTGTGTTCAGACCTCGCCTGTTTTCATCCTCCTGGAAAGCCTCTTCTCCACCCACCCAAACCGGGATGCCTCTCTATGTCCCCACCTCAACTATCAAAAGAGGAGCCCCTGTCCTGACTGACAGCTTCTGGATAAGTGGGCAGCTTTCCCACTAGAAGATTATGGCCTTTGGGAGGGATCTGGTCAAAGGGCCATGTTCAGGGGTTTGTCATTTGTGGAGGTTCACACGGAACTGGCAGGAAAGGAGCCTTTGGGCCTTTTGTTTCACTCCACTGCCCGTCTGTGGTAAGGGGGCCCAATGGCTTCTCGTATAAATGCAAGTGCATCTGTGTGGATTTGGGGTAACTTGTTTGGGTTTTCTTTATTTTGTATGTAGAGACTTACACATATATACCTATATTTACGTATTTGTTCATACATATTTTTCTATATATACAGATTATACAGAATATTTGCATTCACTTATTTATATGAATATGTATATATTTATGTGTGTGTGGATAGATAGATAGACAGATAGATTTTCTTCTTGCCTGAGTGGAGAAACACCACCATGGACAGGTAGAAAGCCCTACCCAGTTTCCTGTATAAATAAATATATATATATATAAATTTATTTATATGCTGATACGTATATTCACATATGTTAAATATGCCCTTACATCTTTAACAAACACATGTTTCTGTATGTGGATATGTCTATTTCTCGCTGTGTCTTAGCTGAGATCCTGAATGTGTGAAACACTCCAGACCAACAGGCTGGCCCTCCCTGTTCCTCCAGATCAGTGATTTCCAAAGCTGAGACCCTACCCAGTGCTGATGATTCTCTGGCCCAGTGGGAAGATGCAGCTGTGCTTTTGACTTCGGGCGTCAAGGCCATTGCTTCCTTCAGTGTTTGGGGGAAGTCATGCTGCTGCTTTTGGTCCCCAAATGCTCTCAAGGGCACTCAGTGCAGTTTCACTCTGGCCTGCCTGTCCCTCCATCCTGTGCCATCTTACTGAACCTGCCTTTCTCTGCTCCCAGTGCATCCTGAGGGCTCAGACCCTCCTTTCTCTCCATGAAAAGCCTTTTCTCTACTCACCAAACTAATTGTATTGCCCCTACCTGAAGTGTTCCAAAGAAGCCCAGCTAACCTGATGCACAAGTTCTGGGAAACTGGCCATTTTTCCCAATGGAGGGTGATGGCCTTGGGACTGGCTCTTGTTAAAGGGCAATGGCCAGGTGTTTCCCATCCATGACCAGTGACATGGACCTGGCAGGAAAGGACTCCTGGTGGCTTTAGGGTTCCCTAGGCTGCTAGTAGGTGGCAAGAAGGGCCCCGAGGCCCAATGGCCCCAATATACCTGCAAATGCATCTGTTTGTAGTACGTGTGGGTTTTTCATTGAGTTTTGGGTAATGTTTATTTTTTATATATTTATATTTATAAATTTATTTTAAATCTATGTATTTATGTATAAATATATATAATTAGACCAAATATTCAAATTTATTCCTTCATAAGAATCTGTGTATTTTATGTTTTCTAATCACCTGCAAGAAAGAACACCAACGTAGGCTGGCAGAGAGTACAGCAAAGATCTATGTCTACACATCTATATTTCTATGTTGATACACATGTTTTTACATGTTACATACTTCCTTATACCTTTAAATGTAAACACATTTATGTGTGTGAATATATTTATTTCTAGTTATATCTTAGGTGGTGCCCTGTCTGTGTGAAACACTTCAGATGAGCATGCTGGGCTGCACTGTTTCTGCAGATCAGTGATGTTAAAACACTGAGACTCTACTGAGTGTTGATCCTGTGGTCACATGAGAAGATGCAGCTTCACGTTGGATGTCAGATCAGAGACATTATTTCCCTTGGTGTTTGGGCCAGCTTGCACATACACTTGTGGACATCAACAGAGAGTGCTGACCAGCTAGCTGTGTTTGCATGAATGGGAGCGTCAAAAGCCTACGATACCTGATCAAATTAAGTGTTCTTCCATTCGAGTTCCACCTGGCCACCGTCTTCCTGAGCATCTAATAACAGAAGAGATCACCTATTTTATTTTTGGCTTTGCAGCCATGCATTATCCAGCCTTGTTTTGACAAGCACAAGCCAGACAAAAAGCTAACAGTGTTTCCAGCCCAAGGCCTGAGGGTTGTCGGTAGCATCCCCACTTGAGCAAGTTCATTTGAATCCACCACAATGAACCGCCTCAACCACAAGCTGGGCCCTAATTTTGGGACAGGCATTATTCATCCAGCTGGGAAGGCAGTGCTGAATACTCTACCACTGAACGGTTCTTCCTCGTCAACCACCTACATTGCAGCCCAGGGGTTTTGTTAAGCCAGACCCGTTTCCCTGCTGCTCACACTGGTGTGAGGTCTCAGGCACATGGCTCTTCTGTTGCCTTTCTGCCTTTCATCCAGGTGTTCCTCAGGCTGCCACGAGGGGTGCTCTAGACCCACTAGACTCTGCCCTAACAGACTTTCTCAGTCTGCATCCAGAAACTCTCAGGGGCACCCCGCGCGGTCCTCCTGCTGCCCCTCTGGCCCTGTACCACCATAACCCACTACAACTGCACTGCCCCCAGCACATTCTGAAATCTCAGACCCAGCATTTTCTCTTCTCCCAGGAAAGCCTCTTTTTCACCCACCCGATGTGGGACACCATTGGATGCATCCACCTTACATACTCAAAACATGGACGCCTAGCCTCATTGAGAGGTTCTGGAAGTGTGGGCAGCTTTTCTACTAGAGGGCAATGGCCGCTGGGCTTGTTCTGGTTAAAGGCCAGTGGCCATTTATTTGCCAACTATAAAATGTCTTATAAAACTAGCAGAAAGACTCCTGTGGTCTTGTTTGATCCCTGTGCTGCCACAAGGTGGCAGCAAAGCACAGTGTCTTCCAGGGAACTTGGCAGTACATCTCTGTGTGTGTGTGTGTGTGTGTGTGTGTGTGTGTGTGTCTGTGTGTGTGTGTTTATGTGAGATGCTCCAGGGACCATGGAATGCATTTGCGTTGTGGGGTTATGTGTGATTATGTGAGATTTGGGAATTTTTTAAAATAAATATTTATCTTTATATATATGGAGAAATACATGTTCATATATGTAATTACGTGTAGTATCTCTAGTTATATATACATAAGTTGCCTCTCACCTACATGAAGAAACACCATCTCAGACTATAAGACAACATCACATAGTTTGTGTGTAAACATCTCTATTTTAATTCTTATTTACTTATATGTTTACCATATATTTACATATGGTATATATTCCTTTATATATTTAAAAATATACACAGTAACTTGTGTGTGTATTGGTTTCTTTCTAGTTCTATTTTGGCTGGTGCCCTCTATGTGTGAAACACTCTGACTGACAGAGTGAGCCACACTGTTTCTCCAGATCAGCGATTTTAGATTTTAACATCTAAATGTCTCACAGACACCTTTACCAGCAGTTTGAATATCCAACCCATATTCATCTTCCCAAATCGAATTCTGTATAGACTCTCAAAATATGTCTCTCATGTCCTCATGCCTTCAGAATTTATTAAACTGCCATAGAAAATAATATTACCTTTAATTTACTTTCAAGGAGATCTGCTAGCCTGCTTGAAATTAGGCCCCTCTCCCTCTAAGGTATTCCTGCCTGAGAGGTGCACCTTGGGCCTCACGTGTGCTCAGTATCAGTTGCTCAGGTTTGATCCCCTTTCTCTCTGCTCCCTGATGACCCTCCTTCATGAAAATGAAACTCCAGTGTACACAGAAGTTTTTCTTCTTTACTTGTTCCCATGAAAGGAGGTAAACCACCCCAAAGAACCAAAGGTCAGGTTATAATATTAATAATTATTTTTTTCAAAGTCTGACCATAACAGAAAAGTACAGTGTAGGAAGTAAGTCACAACCCAGACCCGAGCCAAGACACAGCTTGGCCTGCCTTCCCCACTTGGACTTTCCGCCTCACCCCTGACCTGCTTCCAGTGGCTGGGCCTAGTTTACCAGCTTCTTCCGAAAATGCCTTAGAAATCTCAAGAGCTCAGAGTGAAAGTCAAAGTAACTCCTGGCTCCAGAAGGAGAAGGTGACTTTTCTTCATTCTAATCTGGAGCCTTCTCTATCAGCTTCTTAGGGACATCATAATACAATACCGCAGACCAGATGGTCAAAACAACAGAAATGTATTTTCTCTCAATTCTCTAGGCTAGAAGTCTGATATCAATGGACTGGTTTCTTTTGAGGCCTCTCATTTTGATTTCCAGATGACTTCCTCACTGTGTCCTCACCTGTTCACCCCCTATTCTGTCTTCTGTGTCCTAATGGCCTCATCTTAAGGACACCAGTTATATTGGATTAGGGCCCATCCCAATGATGTAATTTTAACTTAATTACCTCTTAAAGGCCCTGTCTTCGTATACAGTCACATACATGAGGGGACATAATTCAGCCTGTAACACCTTTCTTCTGAGTGTTCATTTTCTGCTGCAGGATAGTTTTTGCTGGAATGACTGATAGTATTAATAGGAATAGCCATTCTCTTCAGAGGTGACCTTATCCCCATGTATAGGAGTATGCTATAGCCCTGTATTTTCAACTGAAAAAAAAAAAACCCAGCCACATGATAGTCAGACATAAGTATGTTATCCAAAACTTCCAGTCTTAACTGATAATACATTTGGCAATGCATTGCTTATTTTGGCTATACTACAACACATATAGGCCTGTTTCTTTTTAGTTTCTCAGTTTCAAAGTTTTGTAGCATCTCCAGGTCACCTTTTCACCATTGTACTTATCATGTAATATTATATCTGTTTACTTGTGTGTTTTCTCAAGTAAACTGTGAACTCCTTTAGTGGGACTATATTAGGCCATTCTTGCATTTCTGTAAAGAACTACCAGAGACTCGATAATTTATAAAGAAAGGGGGTTTAATTGGCTCACAGTTCTGCAGGCTTTATAGGAAACATGGTGCTGGCATCTGCTCAGCTTCAAGGGAAGCCTCAGGAAGCTTACAATCATAGCAGAAGGCAACGGGGGAGCAGGCACGTCATATGGTGAAAGCAAGAGCAAGAGAGAGAGAGGAGAGGTAACGTGGGAAGGTGCCACACACTTACACAACCAGATCTCAGAACTTCCTCACTATCACAAGGATGGCACCAAGGGCATGGTGTTAAACTATTCATGAGAAATCTACCATCATGATCCAGTCACCTCCCACCAGGCCCCACCTCCAATACTGGAAATTACATCTCAACATGAGATTTGGGCAGGGACAAATATCCAAACTATATCAGGGGCTGTGTCTTATGGATTGTGGAGCTCTTAATGCAGTGTGCAATACACAATTGGTGCATAGTAGGTGTTTAGTGGGATCACAACTCTGTGTTCACTTAATGGTTCATTCAATAAGCACATATTGAACACCAACTCCTTCCTGGGCAGCATAATAATGTAGAAGAAAAAGCAACTCGTGGTTTACCTGCCTTTATCTCTCATAATATTCAGCCCAATTACCCGAAGACAAGTTAATAGGTACTGTCTCCTTCTTTTGTATGTGTTTCCTCATGGCATTAGAATTGTCATAGGTATGAAAATTCAGTTTGAGTGGCACGAAGGACAGAGCTATCAAATTAGAACAAGGAGATTAACCATCTGTTCTAGCTGCACCATGAATCTCTAAATTCTAGTCTCCACCTCTGCAGATTTAGGAGCTGGTCATCTTTTATGTGGCTTCCAGCTTGGACATTCTATATTATGTAGAAAAGGTTGACATTATTTTGAGATGAATTTCTTGAGCAATTTCATCTGTATCACCTGACTGAGGGTCTGAATGCTAAACAGTAAACTATAGAGGGATTATTATAATAGATTAGTACCCCAGGAGGATCCCACAGGTTTTGTTACTCTTTTAATTGAAGGTATTTGATAATTTTACTGCAGTCATTTGTTTCATGCTTGAGTGATTTAGAATAACTCTTTTCGGTATTCTCAAAATAGGAGCAAAAAGAGAACCAAAAAGAAATCCTTCTCTGCTTGTCCTATTGGACAATCTGCTCCTACTATACACCACAAAGAATCAAAGACTGTATTGTTATTTAAGTTGCAGACATAAATTTTATTATGCAGTTTTGCATAAGATGTCTATAATTTTCAGGGTAGAGCAATCTCACTGAGACTTCAAGATCTTGCCTATCAGCTTCTGAGGTTGGCCTGGATTCCCTCCTTAATATCACCAGACCCTGGTAGTCTGAGGTACTAGAAGGTTCTGGTTTGAGCTGGCAGAACATCTGCCTTGTATTACCCTGGCTTCAAAAGGTGTTCTAGGGGTCAGGTGTCACAGAAAAACCATGAGTTATGAGGCTGATGTGACAAACCTATAACTCTAAGAACAGATAGAGAACTAACAATAATCATGTTCAGATAGAGAACCAACAAGAATCATGTTCTGAAAATATGAGACAAGATTTCTGGGAGATAAAAATATGACCAGCTTATGAAGTCTTAAAATAACTAGGACACTGGCATTTTTAATCCTTCCCCTAACTTATCCCCCACAGAGTAGGTTCATCCATAAAACTCTGTGATCCATAAGTCACTTGTTTTTTACATATAGCCCAGTGATTTTTTAAATAAATGGTTTGCCTTTTGGTTTGTAAATATTTTAAACTTACAGAAAGGGTGTAAAAAAAAAGTAGCACAAAAAGCACTCAATACCCTTTACCCAGGCTAAGCTATTGTCAACATATTAATACATTTGATTTATAACTTCTGTATACTTTCTGGACATTTATTGATAAATCATACAAATTATGGAACTTTAAACCTAATGATATCAATATAGTTTTCTAAGAAAAAGAAGATTCTCTTAAATAATGACAATACAGTCATTAACTTCTATAAATGTAATCTCGATAACAATATTTTTATTTAATTTACTTTCTGCATTCAACTTTTTTCAAATGGTCCAAGAACAGCTTTAATAGTGTTTTTACCCCATGAATACCATTTTCAGTCTTGAGTTGGGCATTACATTTAGCTATGATGCCTCCTTACCTTTCTTTCACCTGCAGTATTCCACTGATTTCTGTTTTTCTTTCTTTTTTTTTTTGAAATTTACATTTTTAAGAACACAGTTCCTCCCCTTTTCTTTAACGGATGGCAGGGTGCTCCCCTCTATTAAACAGAATGCTCCCTACTTGTTATTTATCTAATGTTTTCTCATGATTAGATGCAAGTTAGTGATGTTTTGTCCTTCACAAGGTATCACATCTAGAGGCATATAATGTCTAACTTCTCATTAGTCATGTTAACTTTGCTTACTTATTCAAGGTATTTTCCAGTTTCTCCCATTGTATGATTGCTGTTTTCTTCCTTTGGAACTAATAAATAGCTGGTGAGGACATTAATTTGGA
The DNA here is from genome assembly GCF_037993035.2 of Macaca fascicularis. Classification (NCBI taxonomy): domain Eukaryota; kingdom Metazoa; phylum Chordata; class Mammalia; order Primates; family Cercopithecidae; genus Macaca; species Macaca fascicularis. Next base: position 49,337,315 of record NC_088383.1, on the reverse strand, counting down.
TATAAAAGTACCCTGTGTATCGTGAGAATTTTCACCTAGATTTAGCACTAGTACTTTATCTATATACATTAGTCAGCACTCAGGTTTCTACTGTAAGCAAAAGTCTTCCTTTTTGTTTTATATATCTATCATCTATGTTATCTCTGTATCTATCTATTTAAATGGATTTGAACTTAAGTGTCATATCCCTCTAGTCCATGTTGTATTATCCTTTTTTTATTGTTTTTTTAGTTTTATTTATTTTTTTCTTTTTTGAGATAGAGTCTTGCTCTGTCGCCCAGGCTGGAGTGCAGTGGCACCATCGTGGCTCACTGCAAGCTCTGCCTCCCGGGTTCACGCCATTCTCCTGCCTCAGCTTCCCGAATAGCTGTGACTACAGACGCTCACCACCACGCCTGGCTAATATTTTGTATTTTTAGTAGAGACGGGATTTCACTGTGTTAGCCAGGATGGTCTCGATCTCCTGACCTTGTGATCCGCCCGCCTCGGACTCCCAAAGTGCTAGGATTACAGACGTGAGCCCCAGCGCCCAGCGTATTGTATTATTCTTATACCAAAATGCAGACTTATTTTTGAAAAAGGAAAAAGCTTATTTTTTTTTTTTAAAAGAGCTAGTAAATTTGTAATCTAATTTAAACATTAACTTGTTAATTAGCTCCTTGTTACGGTAATTAATGTGCAATTTATACCACGAAGTGACTTTATGCTATAGATTGTGCTTTCAAGGAGCTCACATTCTAGGGAAATATGTAAGTATTCTAGAAAAGAATTTACCATTACCTTGTCTTTTTATTAAAGATCAATGAAAATATATGTCGTTTAGACTGTTGTTTCTGACTTAATCTGTTTCTTAAGTCAGAAACAAAATATTAAAAATTGATATTTCTATATAGGTTGAAGATCTTATCCATAAATTTTCATAGATAAATAGAAATATTGCAATCAAACTCATCCTTCTCCAAAAAGATGAGGGAAAAAAAGCTCACTGATTGTCTTTCTATATCTTTCTTAAACTGTATAGTCATATACTGTATAACAACGTTTTGGTCAACTGTAAGCCACATATATGATGGTAGTACCATAATATTATAACACTGTATTTTAACTGTACCTTTTCTATGTTTAGATTCACAAATCCTTACCATTGTGTTACAGTTGCCTACAGTATTCCATACAGTAGCATGCTGTACATGTTTGTAGCCTAGGAGCAAGAGGCCAGACCATATAACCTATGTGTGTAGTAGGCTACACTATCCAGTTTGTGTACCTACACTCTATGAGGTTTGCAACAATGATGAAACTGCCTAATGACACCTTGCTCAGACTATAGCCCATCATTGTGCAACACATGACTGTATTCAGAAAGAGGAAAGCTCCTAAATAAGATACATGAATGATAAAGCAACTGTGTTTTAGTAGGATTTATAGTGATAAATTATATTTATCTTGATCATTTACATGATAGACATTATCTTTATGTAAGGGATAAATGAGCTAAGAATTGAACACATACATTTTGTAGACACTATTTCTAAAAAGTTGAAACTAGGGGGTCTCTGCATTTTTATAGCTGTGACCTTGACTAGTGCTGCCTTTCCCATTTTCCTGGTTATCAAATGGCCTAGAACATTGTTGTAATAGTGTAGAGTTTGGGAAGATGAGATCAGAACTAACATAGACTGAGCAATTCTGAAATCCTAGGCTTGACTGTGATTTCTTCTGCAACTATGTGAGATAGACATTTGTACCTATTACACAGATGAGGAATCCAGGGTTCAGAGAAAGAAGTGCCTCGTCAAAGATTACAGAGCTAGTAATTGACTTGCCAGGGACAGATTCAGTTTCTGCCAGAACTCTGACTTTTCTTCCCTACAGAGATGTATGAGATTTTGGATATAAATCCATGGTAACTAGATATTAACTCTTTTGCAACTGTCTTGCCAAGATTCCAGGAGTATCATCAAAGAAGAGCCTATAGATGAAGATTGTCAAGGGGCACCTGTCCCAATTCCAGAGAAAAGCCTAATCCAAGGCTTACAAATCAGTGTGCATTCTGCATTATGCTTTCAAACTGCTTTCACATTCATCATTTAATTTGATCAGCAATGAATTGCATTAAAAAGAAAATTGTTTTATTAAATTTTTATTTGCTTTCATTAAACTAATAGACAAGATGAGAGCACAGAGGATAATATAAAACTCTACCAGACTAAGGCCCTGGCTGGTTGACTCATTCTGTTGCTTTTGATCTACTTCTTTTTGAGCTCCTTCAAAGCAATCATATTAAGCTGTGCTGTGTGTGATGCCTTGAGTCTGTTGGCCCCTATAGCCAACCAGGTGCCACCAGCCACTTGATAATTGATCAAATGTTTGCATATGGGTCTTGATAGATTCATCCTCATAATATAGTGGCACTTAATTTCAATGAAAAACAAACTGGCAACCAGTTTAGATATCCAGAGGCTGGTCTCTCTCTGGTAGCAGCTGCTTGGTAGAGCTTGTCAGGAGGTAGATGGCATTGGCATTTGGAAGTGGAGTCACCTTCTGGAGAAGTGGCTATATTTTTTCCATATGAGTCCATGAAATACTGGCATGTAGAAATGGTTTACAGAAACTACTTAATCTTTTTTTTTTTTTTTTTGAGATGGAATCTTGCTGTGTCGCCCAGGCTGGAGTGCAGAGGCATGATCTTGGCTCACTGCAAGCTCCACCTCCTCGGTTAATGCCATCTCCTGCCTCAGCCTCCCGAGAAGCTGGGACTACAGGCGCTTGTCACCATGCCCAGCTAATATTTTGTATTTTTAGTAGAGACGGCGTTTCACCATGTTAGCGAGGATGGTCTCGATCTCCTGACCTCGTGATTCGCCCGCCTCAGCCTCTCAAAGTGCTGGGATTACAGGTGTGAGCCACCAGGAAACTACTTAATCTTTATGCATATGATATTTGTGAGCTAGGAAACATTTCTTTTACCTTTATGGAAGTAGGGAGGAAAAGAAAGTAAAAGAAAAAATAGGAAAACTAAAAGAGGATATGAATACTTTCTGTGGTTAGATTGTTATTTTGAGTATATTACCTACATAGCAAATGCCATGAAATCTGTTTAAAATGTTCATTTGACAGCCATTTGGTTTTAAGATGGTAAATGTTATTAACCACAACAAAAACCAGCAATGTCACAGCAGAAGTTTGGCTAAGTGGTCTATCCTGTACTGACTGATGAGTGGGTGCACTGTAGTCCGGGCCTTAGAGGACAATGCTTTTCAGAGACTAGATTCAACCCTGAGGATGCAGAAACACGGTCAGTATATCCAGTGATAATTAAGTTCATGAATATTTGAGTCACGAAAACCAAGTTTATTTCTTATAAAATGAATAATGTGGTTAACCATATCTATATCTACACAGGGCTAAAACTGTAAAGTGACCAGAATTCCATCAGCCAGTCAGAACAATGACAGCTCCTTCAAATAATGCTTAAGATGCAACACCATTTTTAATTTGATTTTTAAGTTTCCTTTTAGTAGTTTCTTGGCAGAATACTTTCGTGACATTTCTTCCAATGGCGTACGATGGTAGTCTATTACATCTGGCTGTAGAGTCAGAAAATATCTAAATTCTAATTCCTGTACTGCCAGTTATTAGTTGTTCCACTCCAAGAAAGTAATTCAAACACTTGAACTTTAGTTTCTGGAGGAGTGAAATGGAAACAATATCTTTGTAGGTATTTTCAAAGCTTTGCAGATAATGTATATAAAACATCTACTATAGAGTCTAGCACATAATAAGTATTTAATAAATGATGGGTATCCTTATCATCCCTGTCATCATCATCATCTTAAAAGCTTTACTCTAATTTTAGACATATCTTCATTAGATGTTTAGATTCTACCTTCCCATTCTAATTTGGGAGACATTCTATCCCTTAAGGCAACTTCTGCTGATTTAAAGCATTATATATAGACTTTACAAACCTAACTCTCAGAAAGAAATGCACCACCTAGTTACAGGAAACCTTAATGTAATTAGACACACATATATCGGTCTGTACAAGGAGAGACAAAGAGAGATAGAAACAGTCTTATGATGGGAACTTATGCTGTGTATATTGATATTCCTTTATAGTAGATCAAATTTGACCAGAATCTAGACATTCACCATTCACTTTGGAAAAAGAGTAGAATAACTACTGTTTGTGATCACTCCTACCTGCTATACACACTACCTTATTTTAATCTCCACAATAGCCCTCAAAGATTCAGTCTTACAAATGTAAAAATGAGAATAAGCAAAGTTAATTAAATTTGTAACTTCATACAATTAGAGTGTATTTAAACTGGTATTCAAACCCTAAAAAACTTGCATTGTAATGGTTATTCTGTTCATGATACTTTACCTCTTCGAAAACACAGCCATTAAACTTCGGGGAGCATAGTTAATAAAGGGTCCTCATTTTTAACAATAGAGTCCAAAGAGGCTTCATGTTGAAACCTTGCATATGTTGCCATGTCACCTCTGTGAAATAGAATACTATTGGTCTGTATTATGGATTTGGAGCTGAGGTCCAGCTACATAAGCCTTACAATGTAAGCTCTACTGAGAGACTGGCCAAACTAATATCCTTGAACATTTTCATTATTATTACTAATCAACTAGTGGCAACAAAGAAAGAGGAAATATAATTGTTGTCAAATAATTATTGAATATGATTTTGTTGTAAAAGAATTGATGTTTCAGTTAACATAATGGCAGCTCATCCTATGCCTTATATCAGCTGTTCTTTATACCAAAGAGCCAGAATTGCAGTGGATCTATTTATTTGTTTGTTCTGTGACAAATCAGTAATATTTTATGAGTAGGAATTTTCTTTTCAGATCTTAAAAGAGAATATAGCATCATTTAATAATAACGCCACACTCCTAAGTGAATAGTCTACTTATCCAAATAGAACAGTTTATACTTTATATAATAGAATAGTTTATAAATAGAACAGTTTATAGTTACTAAACGTATGATCTAAAGAAAATATGGCATTTCCCTCTGAGACAATTAAAAATGCTGTTTCCATGATCATACCAAGGTATGAGCATATCTAGAGCAATAACATATAAAATCACTTAATGTTTTTCATGTGCAAGGCACTGTGCTAGGGACTGCACATTCAAAATATGAATAAAACATACTGCCTGATATTAAATAAGTCATACTGCAGTGGGAAGAAAAATAATTACAGTATAATATAGTAATTGAAAGGACAAAGATAGCTTAAGCTATAGTGAAATATACAGGGAAAATCATGAGTTTGGAATTGGATATTTTGGTTTGAGTTGTTTTGAAATAAACAAGTGTATTTAACAAGTAGCTATTGACTATAAAACACAAGAATAAGCAATACTTTGACTAACACTTTTTTGGGAGTGTTATTTATATCAAATTGAGAAAGTTTATAGAAAGAAATAGTTTAACTGGAGTAGCATCTAGTGTTTGTTGAGTATTTAATATCCATTAAGGACTGTGCCAAGTGCTTTATGCATATGATATTAAGTCATTGTAGTAGCCCTGTGGAGGGAGTATTTTTCCTCTTTGGGTAGAGGAATATTAATGTTTCATAGCAAATAAATAGAGAAGCTGAGATTTCAACACATACCTGCCTGAATTTGAAGCCTGGCCTTTAAACAAGGTGTTCCAAAGTGCAACTTCAGATAGAGGTAGTTTTCTCTGTAATGGCTCTGGATGGGAGGTTTGGAGACTAAGAGCAGGTTCACTAAATTTGAGACTGATGTGACTGCTTAGGATTCCTGCAAAATTGGCTTTGAAGCAGCATCATCAGGTCATATTCAAATTTCGCAACTTGCTTACTGTGTGACCTTGACTACATTATTCATTGTCTCTGAGCATCAGGGTTTTGTCTATAAAACAATGATAATGGCCGGGTGCAGTGGCTTATGCCTGTAATCCCAGCACTTTGGGAGGCCAAGGCGGGTGGATCATTTGAGGTCAGGAGTTCAAGACCAGCCTGGACAACATGGTGAAACCCCATCTCTACTAGAAATACATAAATTAGCTGGGCGTGGTGGTGTGTACCTGTAATCCCAGCTACTTGGGAGTCTGAGGCAGGAGAATCGCTTGATCCTGGGAGTTAGAAGTTGCAGTGAACCGAGATTGCACCACTGTACTCCAGCCCGGGTGACAGAGTGAGACCCTGTCTCAAAAAAACAAAAAAAAAGAAAAAAAAGAATGATAACAACGTACACTTTATAGGAACACTGGGTTTAAAGTAAATGCATATCAAAGCACCTATTCTGAGCTTGGTGCATAGCAGTTGATCTATAGAGGTTTGCTTCCTTCCAAGTACCCTTTCCTGAAGATAATTCATAAAAAGAGCTCACTGCCTACTTCAATTACTATGCCAAGGGTTTTAGAACAGGGCATCTCAAATTGAGGAATCACTTGAGGATTCTGTTAAATGCAAATTCCAATTCAACAGGTTCTTGGGTGGAGCGGTTTGCGGGGGTGGCGCTGAGATTTTGCTTGTCTAATGAGATTCCAGGAGACAATTATGTTGGTCTTCTATGACCACATTTTCATCAGTAAGTTTTGTATTGTTTATCTTTTGTGCTGTTATTAAATACCTCCAGTTGCAAGTCAATTTCTTCCGGCTTGCTTTCATACCAAACAAAAAACAGCTATTTTCACAGTCACAGGTGATGGTGATATTGGACATCTTCACAACACACTGTTTATTATTTTATTATTTTTAAAACATTGAGCTGGGTGTGGTGGCTTATGCCTGTAATCCCAGCACTTTGAGAGGTCGAGGTGGGCAGATCACCTGAGGTTGGGAGTTCAAGACCAGCCTGACCAATATGATGAAACCCTGTCTCTACTAAAAATACAAAATTAACCAGGCATGGTGGCACATGCCTGTAATCCCAGATATTTGGGAGGCCGAGGCAGGAGAATCACTTGAACCCGGGAGGCAGAGGTGTGGTGAACCGAGATAGGGCCATTGCACCCCAGCCTGGGCAACAAGAGTAGAACTCCATCTCAAAAAGCAAACAAACAAAACAAAGCAAACAAACAAACAAAACCCAAAAAAACCCCACAAAAACCGGGAGAAAAAAACCTATATAAACAACTACAGTTACACTAGTGAGCATGCCTCTACTGCTTTAGAGTTTAAAGTGTGCAATCCCAGAATATTATGGCAGATTTTTTTTTTTTTTTTTTTTTTGAGACGAAGTCTTGCTCTGTCACCCAGGCTGGAGTGAAGTGGCGGGATCTCAGCTCCGCCTCCTGGGCTCAGGAAGCAAGCTCCGCCTCCTGGGTTCACGCCATTCTACTGCCTCAGTCTCCTGAGTAGCTGGGACTACAGGCTCCCGCCACCACACTCGGCTAATGTTTTCTGTATTTTTAGTAGAGACAGCTTTTTACCGTATTAGCCAGGATGGTCTGGAGCTCCTGACTTCGTGATCCGCCTGCCTTGGCCTCCCAAAGTGCTGGGATTACAAGCGTGAGCCACCACGCCTGGCCGGCAGATATTCTTTGAGAGTCTACTATGTCTAAGGCAATGACGGAACAGAACTTCATAATGCTTATATATTGTCAGGAAAGAAGGGCAGGAAATTTAGTGACAACGGGATTATGTTGTAAGATGTCTAGTAGACGTACAGTCAAAATCATACTACTAATCAATTAGTATGCCTATTAATCAATGATTAGGCTGTTTATCAATTGGGCAGATTACTTCAGTAAATCAGCCAAATCTAATCACATTACTCTTTAAAAACACAGAATTGTCGATAACTGGTAGCAGAAGAGAAAATCAGAGAGATTCAAAGAATGAAAAATACTTGACTTGCTATTGCTGGATTAAAGGTGGAGAGGGCCGTGTAAGAAAGCAGCCATTCAGAGTACGTTTTTTCTTTTTTCTTTTTATTATACTTTAAGTTTTAGGATACATGTGCACAGTGTGCAGATTTGTTACATAGGTATACGTGTGCCATACTGGTTTGCTGCACCCATTAACTTGTCATTTACATTAAGTATTTCTTCTAATGCTATCCCTTCCCCTGCTCCCCATCCCATGAAAGGCCCCGGGGTGTGATGCTTCCCGTCCTGTGTCCAAGTGTTCTAATTGTTCAGTTCCCACTTATGAGTGAGAACACGTGGTGTTTGGTTTTCTGTCCTTGTGAAAGTTTGCTGAGAATGATTGTTTCCAGTGGCATCTATTTCCCTGCAAAGGACAGAAACTCATCCTTTTTTATGGTTGCATAGTATTCCATGGTGTATATGTGCCACATTTTCTTAATCCAGTCTATCATTGATGGACATTTGGGTTTGTTGCAAGCCTTTGCTATTGTGAATAGTGCTGCAATAAACACACGTGTGCTTGTGTCTTTATAGTAGCATGATTTATAATCCTTTGGGATTGCTGGATCAAATAGTATTTCTAGTTCTAGAACCTTGAGGAATCGCCATACTGTCTTCCACAATGGTTGAACTAGTTCCCACTCCCACCAACAGCGTAAAAGTGTTCCTATTTCTCCACATCCTCCACAGCATCTGTTGTTTCCTGACTTTTCAATGATCGCCATTCTAACTGGTGTGAGATGGTATCTCATCGTGGATTTGATTTGCATTTCTCTGATGACCACTGATGATGAGCGTTTTTTCATGTGTCTGTTGGCTGCATAAATGTCTTCTTTTGAGAAATGTCTGTTCATATCCTTTGCCCACTTTTTGCTAGGGTGGTTTATTTTTTTCTTGTAAATTTGTTGAAGTGTTTTGTAGATTCTGGATATTAGCCCTTTGTCAGATGGATCGATTGCAAAAATTTTCTCCCATTCTGTAGGTTGCCTATTCACTCTGATAGTAGTTTCTTTTGCTGTGCAGAAGCTCTTTAGTCTGTTTAGATCCCATTTGTCTATTTCAGCTTTTGTTGCCATTGCTTTTGGTGTTTTATTCATGAAGCCCTTGCCCATGCCTATGTCCTGAATGGTATTGCCTAGGTTATCTTCAAGGATTTTTCTGGTCTGAGGTCTAACATTTCAGTCTTTACTCCATCTTGAATTAATTTTTGTATAAGGTATAAGGAAGGGATCCAGTTTCAACTTTCCTCATATGGCTAGCCAGTTTTCATTCAGAATACCTTTTTAAAGATAGTATTGATAGGACTCAGCTCAGGATTGAGGCACTTTAACAAAAGCTGATAGACAATATGTTATCTACCTATACTGTGCCTAATAAGTATTACAGCATCATCACTCCCTCTGTCCTGTCAGTATCATTATTTAACAAAGATCTGTAGTGAAAGTATGTTCAAAATTGTACAGTAACATAGAGGTGGACATTTGTATTTCCTGCAGAGGTAAGAGTGACACAAAGGAAGGCTTCCCAGAGGATATTAGATCCTCCCCACCACAACTATGGTGATTATCTTTGTCGTTGTCATTCATTGCTATCATCCTTGCAATCATCAAATAGCACTTTTTGATAACTTATTGCTTACCAGGTACTGTATGAGGCAATGATATGCATGATCTCAAACAATTCCCATAACCTCCTCATGACTTAGGTACTGTTATTATCTGCATTCTATAGATAAGGGAATGATGCTTACAGAAGTAAAACAGCTTGATTAGTGTTAAACAGCAGGTCATTAATTCAAACATGGCACTTACCAAACAGCCCATGATCTTAATCATTATGCCACTACTACCTCAATTCATTTGATTCAAGATACTTGATCGTAACAAGTTTCATATACATGGCTGTTATGTTAATTGTTTCAGTTTTACAATTGAAGACCCTGAGGTTGATATAAATTATTTTCCCAAATATTTGGGTAAAATGTGAGAGCCATACTCAAAGGTTTCTAACTTCAAGTTTTACGTTTCTCTGTCACATTTCGTAGATCCTCAAATAAAAGTAAGATAGGCAAATTATGAAGTCCATATACACATACATTTATATTTTATATATGCACACCAGAGAAACAGATCCCTTCATCTCACAGCCCACAGGTCTATAAATATTATTCTGCTCTTGTTTCAAGGCTTTGAGTTAGTAATAGCATGGTCTGATTTTTATCTTTGGTTCTATTTTCCTTTTGAGCTTTATTTTATTTCTCCTGCTTTTCTTGATTTTTGGGAATGATCTTCTTAACATTATTAACTCTATAGCTTTTAGTCACCTTTGAAGAGGTCCTACTGAGTAATGGTCTTCTTTCACCTTCTGAATGCTGGGGAAGAAATTTATAAATATTATTGGCTTGAAGGGATGTTTATCTTTAGCTCAGGAAAGCATTATCACCTGTATCTCTTAGTTCTTTTCTTTCCTCACACTTTCTACTTCTTTGCCTTCTCTTTCTTTTTACCTTTTCCTGTCTTTTTTTCTTTCCTCCTCACCATCTTCCCTTCTTTCTCCCGGTCCCCTCTTCCTCTCTCGAATTTAACAGCTGTTTAAACGAGTGTATTCTCATTTAAAATTCTAGAATTGGTTTTCTGCACTTCTAAATAGTTTTGTGCAATGAACTGGGATTTGCAGTCCAATATAACCAGCTAATATTTTACCTTTACCTTTTGTTGACTTCATAATCCTAGGCAAATTGAAGTCTCTTAGACTTAATTTGTCCTTTTTAAAAATGGAGGTAATAATACCTTTTCCGTAATACAGATACAAATCTAATATTACCTGAGACAGAGAGAAGGTACACAATGGAGAACTCTCTTTCAGTTAAAGAAAGTATTTTAAAATTGGGGCCAGGTGTAGTGTTAGGCATTCTTTTTTATGTTTGTCTTCTTAAATTGGTATGGCTCAATTTTGCACCAGATTGTAAAATTTCCATTGGCAGAGACTGGTTCTTACTCGTATTTTGTCTCAATTGCCCAACCCAATATGTGACAGATACTCAATGAGTAGGATATTTGTTAAATGGAGCCTAAAGTGAGGCCAGATCAAGCCAAGGATGCAGACTTCACTATCAGACAGTCTGGGTGCTCTCGTTTCACTTTCACCCCCAAAGCAGCCTCTGCTACAAGGAAAGTATCTGCTGGTGAGAGATTCTTTGCAGCATTTCTGTCTAAATTGGAGAGTAGAAGAAAAGACTGCTCAACCAGCTGTTGTCAACAACTTAGAAAACTTGAATGTCTAGGCAATTATAAGTTTCTCATGGTGTTCTCTAATGCTCTTTTCAAGGATACTATTTTATTTAATCAACTGAACAAAAGCCTCATAAAAATAGCACAGTGCTGCAAATCCAGTCCGCAAAGATTCAGGAGAACAGGGTTATGCATTTCCTCTCTGGAAGCTTCCACATTGCTTTTGTGGCACTGCTGCCCACTCCTGACATGCTGATGTGCCCAAGGTCTCCACCCTGTGTGTCCAGAGTCTTGCTGACTCTACATACTCTCCGTGGGCAAACAACAGTCATTCCATCTGATGCCTCACAAATCTCTACACTTCTGATTTGGCTGTCCAAATTGACCCTACCCACCCACCACCTTTTAAATATTTTACAAATGTCCCACAGGCACCTGAGTTTATCACAAGAATAAAGTTTATATTCCCCACCTAAACTTGTTCTCCTTCTATATTTCGTACCTTAGGGAGTGGCATAAGCAGCCATTTAATTCTCACAACAGCCATACAAGTAGATATTATTATCTTTATTTTGGCGAGTAGAGACCGAAAACTTGAAGGCTTCAGGTAGATATAAATCAAAAGAGCCTGCCTGCAATTCCAGATCATCCTGCTCCAAAGACTTTCTCTCTTCCAGTAAGCCTTTCTAGAAAGGCAAGAACAGAGAGGAAGAAGGAAAAACATATTGGTTTGTCAGTGGAGCAATTATAAGATTCCCCAGCTATTGCCTCTAGTATCACTCAAATGAACCTATGTCTTGCTTCCTTGGATCACCCATCCTGCTAAATAAATATCATAAATTTAATGATATAATGAAATTGAAAATAGTTGAAGTTATTTTATTTTATTAAATCACATGATAAGGTATTTGAGATTACATATGCAAATACTCTCTCCTTCACCCATTGCTGAAGCACAGTCCTTATTAATAGAAAATAGCTTCATAATTCCAGGATGGTATAATGAAAACTAATGGAAGGGGACGTGACAAATTGACCTTGTACTCTAGAATAAGTACTTATTGGAGAACTTTCTATGAGCAAAATACCATTCTTGTCTTACATGCAAGGCATAGACAGAATAGCTGAGAAATTTCAATATTATTTATAAAGATAAGGCAGTTGAAAAGTACCTAAAGCTCCTATTATCCTCTTTTTGTCATTGTCTAGATCATGAATGATGTTAAGGTTAGATGATTTAGAGTCAGCCTAACATGGTACACTTAAAGGGAAGGGGAAAAATGTTAGGAGGATTTATAGGGCTTTGTTTGCGTTGCTAAAGAGTTTGTCAACTGTAAGAGATTATTTTGCCTTTTTCAGGTGGTAATTAATTTTTTGAAAACTTCTCTATTATCTAGGATTGCTGTAATGTTCATTATTTAAAATATTAAGTATATCTATTTGCATAAATTTTGTATTGAGAGTCTGATGGAAATAACTCATCAAGGTCCAAACTGACTTCATGTAATGCAGAAATTAATGGGCAATATTTGCTCTGCATAATCTGCCATAGGCAGAAGGATGCCCAGTAAAGGGAGAGGAGCTGCAGGACACTCAGATGGTTCTTCCTATAGACAAAACCATGAACGAGAACTCCATTGCCAGAAAGTTTTCTGAAGCTTTGAAGCTTCAAAAGCATAGATCAATAGAAAACATTTGGGATTGAAAGTCAGGTAGACCAGGGTTTGGACTTTATTCTGTGCCCCTTTCTAATTAGTTACTTTGGGCAAGTATAATCATCTCTGTCTAAGTTTCTACATTTTAAAAATGATATAAAATTTTTCAGTGAAAGAGCTGTTGAGGTTTAAATACTTGTTGTTGCTACTGATAAGACCTTACCAAGTTCAGTGCTTAATACATGGAAGAAACTTAAGAAACTTAATACATGGAAGACACTTAACTATAGCTCTTATACTGCTATTTGTCTGTCAAATTCACATTGGTCAAGCTTGAGAGATTACTATATAAAGCAGTCAAGGTACTAAATATTTAATAGGGGCATATCCCATCTATGTAAACAAAATTTACTTTCTTTTATGCAAAATGTTTTCCTCCCTAATATAGAGATATAAGCCAGGTTAGCAAACACATATAAATTATTAAGCATTAAAACAAAACAAGATGGATATTGAAGTCTAGTTCCTAGGTATTTAATCAAGAGAAACGAAAATATATGTCACACAGAGACCTGTACTCAAATTTTCACGGCAGATGTATTCACATTAGCCAAGTCAAAAACAATACAAATGTTTATGATCTGAGGCATAGAATTTATAAATAAATTTGGTGTATCTATACAATAGAATAATATTCATCATTGAAAAGAAATTATTGATATACACAAAGAACAGATAAAAGTCAAAGCATCATGCTAAATGAAAGAGGCCACACATAAAAAACTTTATGATTTCATTTATATGAAATTCTACAAAAGGAAAAGCTGCATTGACAGAAATGACACCAATGGTTATCAGGGCCAGGGGTGGAATGGAAATATATTGACTGAAGGGAAACATGAGGGAAGGTTTGGGGTATTGGAAATATATATTAATATTATCTATTATGACTATCACTACACTACAATATACACTTGTCAAAATTTATCAAATTGCACACTTAAAATTGTTGAATGCTGTTGTCTATGAAGCATATCTTAATAAAGTTAATGTAAAAAAATAAAATAATATTAAGTGACCTTTTTAAGTCAAGATCAAAGTTATTTCATTTCCTATTTTTCTAGTGACCACATGGTTCTAATATTAGCAGATGGGGCCAAAATACGGAATCTCTCCGACATCATATCTCATGCCAGACTAGCCTTCTAGTGCCTACATATTTTTGCCCTAAATTGACGGATGAGGAAGCTAAAACTTGATGAGGTTAGGTAGCTGAAATGTAGAAGAGCTGGCTGGACTGCAACCCCAGATCATCTCACTCCAAAGCCTATCTCTTCCAATAAGCCTTACCAGAGAAGAAAAGACAGGAGGAAAAAGATGAAAAATGTAACAACAAGAAGTGCAAACACACACACTCTCTCTCTCTCACACACACACACACACACACAAAAGAAATGCTTTAGGGATAACTTACAAAACTCTATTTGATCCCTAATATATTTCTTCTGTAACATTAGCTGATCTACAGGTATAATTTATTTTGCCTCAGTTGGTAATAAATGGTGTTGGCAAGTCCTTTCTCCTGTTTTTCCCAGAAACACAGCCAGGCTATATTTCCCAATGTCCCTTGTGGTTAGATTGGTAATAGAATTGAGTTGTAGCTGATGAAATATGATCAGAAATGATACAACTTATAGGGATGAACATAAAACCCTTTCACATGTTCCTTTATGAGTTTTGCTCCTTTCAACTTGGGAAAGGAGATGATCTCAAGTGTAACCTTGGAAACTATGAATTGAGGATGCCAGAGCTGTCATAGTCTTGGTTCAAGACTGGCTGTGTGGAGAAGAGCTTCTCCCTGCAAAACCAAACACAAATACCACCACCAACTTATTCCTGTCAAACTAGGACCAGTCATTAATATGGACATAAATAAGCTTCTATTGTGTTGAGCTGGCCACATTTAATTAGGTCTATTTGTCACCATAATCTAGCCTACCCTGACTAATATAAATACATTAGAGGCAGTCTGCATCCTAGTATTAACAGAAGAAAACCTTAAACTAGTTAAATTTGATAAAATTTAATTGAACAAGGAACAATTCACACACCAGAAAGGCCTCAGAACCTAAACAGGTTTGACGAACTCTGGTCTGCAATGTAGTCAGACAATATTATGGATAGAAAATGGAAATGAAGTACAAAAAATGAAACTGAGGTACACAGACAGCTCGATTGATTGTATTTCAGCCTTTGCCTTATTGGAACATCGTTTGAACAGTTGGCCATCTGCAATTGACTGAAGCTCAACCACTGCTGTGGTTGGCTGACCCTCAGTTGTTTGTTACAAAAGTATACTCCTAATTTAGGCTTTCAGTTTATGCACTAAGTTAGGTTGCAGTTTGTTATGTCAGGACTCGAGTATGGAGACATCCTCAGGCCAAATTTAGTTTGATGTAACACTAGCATCATAGCAGGCTGAGTCTTTTAATTAAGCCTTTGCCAAATCTTGGATTGTTTTATTTCAGTTTCAAATTATGGCCCCCTCTGAACATTCCATTCATAGTGAAGGAGATAGTTTTCCCTAAAGCCTAGAAATATCTGGACTTTGGAGCTCCTTCATGTAGAATTAGCAGCCCCTGACCCAGGATTGTCTTACTAAGTTTGTGCAAATAAATTATTTCAAGAAAGAGTAGAAGAACCCTGATAAGGACTTGTTCTTAAACTAAGTCTGTTAAGGCTCTATCTCCTAGAAAATTTGATCAATTCAATGTTCTCAGACGTGACCACTTCTAGTAGCAGGCCTCTTCCTCAGAAGGAGTATGTGTAATATGAGAGGATTGGACTGCAGAGGGACACCAAGCTCCTCTGAGACAATGCTCACATAACCCAAATTCAATTTTTCTTTCCTTAGGCACTGTCCAGATATGCATTGTCAACACTGGTTTTCCTCTGTCTGCATTTTCCCCAGCTGCCATTGCTGACAACCTATTTTCTCTTAACATAGTTTTCTTCTTTAGCTCAGCTGATACCAATGAGTCAAGTCTTGTTCTGGCTTGGGAACTATTCATTCTCTTTGAGGAGACTCTTCATATTTATAAACCCATCCATTATATGTCGATTTTATCAGTCAAACATTCTTAGTTTTCTGGAGATATTCAGGTATTATTCAGTCAATGATTCATGCCAGCTCACCAGTACATAGATTAAAAACACACACACACAAGAACTTAAAAAACAAAAGCCTCACCTCATTCAGTCTGTGTTACAGAAGTAATCAGCAAATGATTTGCTTATGTTTTCCTCTTGTTAGATAATGTAATATAAAAGCCAGTTAGATCTAGGTTCAAAGACTTGCACAAACCTACTGGGGATGTGCTACTTGTATCAATTTATTTGGACTCTCTCACCTATAAAGTAAGAAAATTAAAACCATATGTTTGAGTAATTATGAAATGTGATAATTTCCTCTTTTCTCAATTTAACAGAAGATAGGCAGCATTAAGTTTCCCATCCCTGTGAGTACATTACATTCTGTACTATAGGTATTAGGTTGGTGTGAAAGTAATTGTGGTTTTTGTCATGCTTACATTTACTTGTAAGGCATTTCTAGAGGGTTCTTAAGTATCGATAAAATGTCTGATGAAATGACCTATTAAAATTTCTTACAAACTTGAGGGCCTGATGGGTTTTTGATAAATCGCATAGAAGTAGGCCAAGTATGAGAGCAACCTGCAATGTTGATTTTGCCAGAGTTTTCAGATTGTGAGTGACATTGAAATCACATGTCTATAACTAAAGAGCCAATGGGTGAGGACCATGACACATCACGGCCTGGTTCAAATCCACAGTGCAAACAAAAACAATTATTTTCTTAATTGCTGTATTTAATATTGGAATACTTCAAATCTCCTTACAGAATTAAAGTTTGTCTGTGGAAGAGGAAGTCGTTGAGACTATATTAATTCAATCTTACAATGAGCCGTTATTTTAATTCTCATTGAAGAACTGGTTTTACAGTATATTTGATAATAAATCATGTTAAGTACACAAAAAGTTGTCTAATCCTGGAAGTATGTAAGTAGGGCCTGGATGACAGTTTCTTAGGGTAAAAATGGAGACATCACAGTTAAAAGGACATCACCTGGTGGCAAGACTGTTCTAAAACTAATTGTGTGACCTTGTGAAAGCCACTTAATCACTTTGACTTTTAGTTTTATTATCAATAAGTCACACTTGTAATCCTTACCACAGAAGATTTTTATAAGGAATAGAAATATCTATAAGGTACCTAGGCAATTTGTGTAAGATAGCAGGCAGTAAAATATGGTGGCAGTAGTTGTTATTTAAAAAAATAATTCCCACACTGAATTGTGTCTTCTTAAAATCACTACCTCTGGGATCCTCTTGACTGAAATGGTGGTAATGTCACCTGCTCTGTGGTGTTTTGGTGTGCATCAGACAGATAACACAAATGCAATTGTTTTACAAACTGTAAACATTCTGTAAACCTAAATAAGTTTTGCAGTATACATGTCATTATTATTATTACTGTCCCTTTCAATTCTAAGTTTGTAATTTTGGATAGAAGAGAAACAAAAGAATCACTGAATCACATGGGAAATGATTATTTCCTCCAAGATTAGAGTCCCCTTTTATGTAAAAAAAAGAAAGCAAAAACTATTGAGCCAAATATTAAATGACTTAAAACAAAAAAGCCAAAAATCTTAGCGACATCTCTCACTGCAGTTCTCAAGGAGTATTCTAAACCCCAATCTTCATGGACAGGTTAGGTCACTACTAATCACCTAGTGGAAAGTCTCCACTTAATAACCCCATCATATTTCACTTTTTATACTTACTGAATCAGTGTAAATATCTTTCCCCTCCTCCTTTAACATCAATGCTTAGCAAATACATATAATAGCCCTTACCCAATTTAGCTTTTCTGGTATTTAAGTCTTTGTCGGCTTATGTTTCTTTCAATTAACATGTGTTTGTAACTTCCCTAATGTCCTATTTCCTGCTGAACAGAATCTTTGTTTCCTTATTTAGAGATGATATTCAATATTCTTCATGCAGTCTCATTGAAGCCTTACACAATGCTATCATGAATATATTAGCAGTAAAACAGTTTTATTTCCTATAGCATCAAATGTATACTCTATTTCCCAACATTTTAAAAAGTGAATATTATAAAGCAGACAAATAAGGCAATTGATTTGTGTAAGACTCAGTCTCAATGAATGGGACCTAATGTATTAATTAATATGAGACTGACTTCTCAAATGTGGGTTACAAAGAGTAATTTTAAATACCCTTGCACAGACTGTGGAGTCCTAATTCAATTAACTATTCTGCAGATTTTCACTGACCAGTAGTCATCTTTGACATTTTTGAGCCCACAAGCTATAAACAAATTTTAAAAACCCAAAAAGTTATATGAAAAGTTAAAAACTATGGGCTGGGTGTGGTGACTTATGCCTGTAATCCCAGCACTTTGTGAGGCCGAAGCGGGTGGATCACCTGAGGGCAGGAGTTCAAGACCAGCCTGGCCAATATGGCGAAACCCTGTCTCTACTAAAAATACAAAAATTAGCTGGGCATGGTGGCAGGTGGCTGTAACCTCAGCTACTTGGGAGGCTGAGGCAGGAGAATCACTTGAATCTGGGAGGCGGAGGTTGCAGTGAGCCAAGATCGCGCTATTGCACTCTAGCCTGGGGGACAAGAACAAGACTTCATCTCAAAAAAAAAAAAAAAAAAAAAAAAAAGAAAAAAGAAGCAGAAGGAAAAGAAACATTAAAAACTAAAACTACAACAACAACAAAAACAGTCCTTTGTATTTAATATTCATTTAGAATATTGTGAAATATGAAGTCTTCTCAACTGAGAATTCACTTCCCTGCATTAAAAAAATAAAAACACAACAAAGAAGGAACAGGCAAGCTCTCCGGAGAAAATGGCTAAAGCAAAAGCTGAATTGAAATCTTCCTTTTTCTCCAAAAGAAGGGTATCTCATTGATGACCTCCTCATCGCTGGTATGTCCCTTCAGAGAAGCCTAAGATGTGAAGGGTAAATATCCCCTCAGGCAAGAAATGGAAACAGAACAAAAAGCCATGGACACTTGCCATTGTCTCTCTACAGAAACTGTTTTGTTAAACATACTTTACAGAGTAGGGCTGTCCAATCATTTGGTTTCTCTGGACCACACTGGAAGAATAAGAATTGACTTGGGCCACACATAAAATACACAAACACTAATGAGAGCTGATGAGCTTAAAAAAGTCCCCTCAAAAAATCTTACAATGCTTCAAGAAAGTTTATGAATTTTTGTTGGGCTGCATTCAAAGCTGTCCTGGGCCAAGTGCAGCCATATGCCACAGGTTGAATAAGCTTGCCGTAGAGCTTTCCTGCCTTATTGTCTAGAATAATGCATGACTGCAGTCTATCAGTTTACCATCACCCATCCCTCCACCCATTCTGTCATCACATGTTCACTGAAAATCTACTGTTTGCCAGACATTGTAGGTAATGGGGATATAGAGATACAGAAAGGATAGTACCTGCTTTCAAGGGTATACTTTGAGATATTTCAAGGGTAACATATTTTTTTATAGGCTCTTACAGAGACCAAACAACAAACATGTGGTAAGACATAGTATGTTGTAAAAAATGTAAGAGTACGGTAACAAGAGAAGTGGCTGAACATGTGTATATAGAATTAACTATATGACACTTGTGCCAAACTGAGTCAAGCAGGTTTTCATATGGCTCCATTTTGCAAATATTTTGACATACTAATTGTTTAAAGAAAGCTAAATACACAGCATTTCCAAGCTTACTGAACAGTGGGAATTTAGTTTCAGTTTGAGCCGAGACCAGCTCGGTTGGGGAGACCCTAACCCAGCAGTGCTAGAGGAATTAAAGACACACACACAGAAATATAAAAGTGTGAAGTGGGAAATCAGGGGTCTCACAGCCTTCAGAACTGAGAGCCCCAACAGAGATTTACCCACGTATTTATTAGCAGCAAGCCAGTCATTAGCATTGTTTCTGTAGATATTAGATTAACAAAAAGTATCCCTTATGGGAAACAAAGGGATGGGCCGAAATAAAGGGATGGGTTTGGCTAGTTATCTGCAGCAGGAGCATGTCCTTAAGGCACAGATTGCTCATGCTATTGTTTGTGGTTTAAGAATGCCTTTAAGCAGTTTTCTGCCCTGGGTGGGCCAGGTGTTCCTTGCCCTCATTCCGGTAAACCCACAACATTCTGGCCATCATGAACATGTCACAGTGCTGCAGAGATTTTGTTTATGGCCAGTTTTGGGGCCAGTTTATGGTCACATTTTGGGGAGCCTGTTCCCAATGGTTTGCTTTTGTTTATCATGGAACTATGACTGGGAATTATTTGGAAATTAAATTGCAGATGATAGGAAGTCCTTGGGTGATTAGAAACCAGGGTAGATTGTGCACAGATTTAAATTTTGGCAAAATACTCTTACATCAATGGTAGAATAATTGTTACAAAAAAGAGAGAATAGGGAGGGGAGTAGTTGAAGTACCTAAATATTAGTCCAAATAAAGAACAAGAAAATTCTGCACTAAGGTAGTGACAGTTGAAAGAAAAGATAATACATAGAGAGCTTGTTGATTTTCAGAGCTTCCGGCAAGGCTGAACTGTATAGAAACTAAGAGGACCAGAAGGAAAACAAGGAAAAAGATAATGTGTCCACCTGGACACATTAAATTTGAGGAGCCTTCGGTATGAATGTTCTGACATTGTGAAGAGGTATAGGTAGCAGTGAAAACTATGGTAGTAGATGATATCTGGAGTTATAAAGGCAAGAGCCTAAACTACTTTGTGATTTCTGCAGAGTATTTAGGACTCTGATTAAGGAGTCTACCTGTTATACATTGGGCATTTATGACATAGTGTCTTCAACTGTTGCCTCGTACAGTTGCTTTATCAAACTTGCCTCCTATTCCACATGTGCAAGAGGGAAAAAAAAGCTAATACATTACTTAACCATTAACTCCGAAAAGCAGAATAAAAGGCTAAGTGCAATGTAAAATCATTTTATAAGGTTTAAAGCATAGTATCTCCATATGTTCATGTTCTACTAGAATTTTTCTTATAAGATGATCTTGAAAACAATTTCTACATAGAGTAGGCCCTCTGTATCCATGGATTCCAAATCTGTGGATTTAATGAACCATAGATCAAAAATATTTAGAAAAGGGTTTCCTCTGTACTGAACATGCATGATTATATCATGTTAAGTGTTTCAGGCAACCTAGAGATGATTTACAGTGTAGGGGAAGATGTACACAGGTAATATGCAAATACTCTGCCTTTTTATATCAAGAACATGGAGCATCTTGGATTTGAGTGTTCATGGGAGGTCCTGAACTCAGTTGCACACTAATACAGAGAAACAATTGTACTCTAAAACAACTGTACTGTAAAATCTAGGGAACAATGAAGAACAAGAAAAATATTTCTACAGGCAAAAGATCCTTGGAGACTTTTTTTTTCAGTGACATATGAAACTTGTTTTATAAACATCATATTTTGCTATTAGTTCAGATGTCTTTTTTTTTTTTTTTTTTTATTTATTTATTTTTTTTTTTTAGATGAAGTCTTACTCTGTCTCCCAGGCTGGAGTGCAGTGGCGCGATCTCCGCTCATTGCAAGCTCTGCCTCCCGGGTTTACTTACGCCATTCTCCTGCTTCAGCCTCTCGAGTAGCTAGGACTACAGGCGCCTGCCATCACGCCCGGCTAAGTTTTGTTATTTTTAGTAGAGACGGGGTTTCGCGGTGTTAGCCAGGATGGTCTCGACTTCGTGATCCGCCCGCCTTGGCCTCCCAAAGTGCTGGGATTACAGGCGTGAGCCATCGCGCCCGGCCCATAGTAGAACTTTTATAACTGCTTATTGAATGTGTTAGTACTTTCATCTGGACACTCAAATACCCTTTCTATCTTAAAAGGAAATCACACTATCTGGATCTAGGTATCTTACCACATTCAACCTTGAACTCTCTTCTTGCTGAAAATCTGACTGAAACAACTAACGTGGTTAAAATAGCCCAGGGACATGCAATTCACCCCTTCTTCTATGTATTTTTCTGTTCAGAAATTAAGATATATAACCTACCTGGAGCACATTTCCATAGTCAACCAACAAAATCTTCTGCCTAGAGATTTGAGTGCAAGGCCCTTGGCTTTTTTAAAATGATCACTTTTCTTCCAGTAGTTGTTTTAGGCATTGTTTCTTCTATTTACCTCTCCACTCCTGCCATGACATTTTCATACTACAGTTCTCCTGTGTATTTGTTTATGTATTTGGGGCCTGTTGGAAGGCACAAACAATTACGATGTCTAAGATTTATTTGTAGACTCAAAAAAAAAAAAAAAAAAAAAAACCCAACAGCTATTTTTGCCCAATGGGAGACATACTACTTCCACTAAAAATGTATGCTAACACCAAAACCACACTATTTCTGTTACACTCCATTTTTAAATTTGGATTTGGGCTTTTCCTTTTTAAGACAGTATGGTGGTATTTACCATAATGGCTGGTGGATTCAGACCTGAAACCAACCCCGGTTCAATAATTTTTACCCTGGGCAATACATTTATTTAACCTCTCTCCATTTCCTCAGTCTTCTCGTTTGACAAATGGAAATAATGATACTTGATAGAAGGAACTGTAGTGAGCATTAGATAAGATAATGCCTATAAATTGCTCCCTATAGCAAGTTCTCAGAAAAAAATTAGTGGTTGGTTGTTATCAGGAAAACAGTCTAAGTGGGAGAAATAAATGAACAAGGAGAGAGTTGAAAGTGGGTTTTGGTGTGACCCGTTACTGAGAGGTGACTGACTCATGTTGGAAAACAGTGAGAAGAAAAAGGTCAAGGAACCTCTAAACATACTGGGCCTTAAAATTTAAAGTCAGAATCTGTTGGAGGAACAAGCCTACTATTCTACTGTATTAGCTGTAAAATTTACTAGCTGTGTGACCTGGGAAATTCATTTAAACAGGGGAAACAGTACTGACCAAATAGGATATTTGTGAGGACCTAATGAATTAATTGCATTTACAAAGCATATATGTATGTGGTGGCTGGTAGTTTGCTTTGGCAAATAAAGCCATTGAGTTGAAAATTGGTTTAAGCCTTGGTAAAAGTTAATCCTTGGGAGGCATATAGGATGGTTCACAATTCCCAGATTATAGGATGGTTCCAGTTTCTAGATCTCTAGGATTATAATTGAAAGAAAAAGGTAATAATTGAATACCTCTAAGCTACTATCACTATTTCAAAAAGTCTAGCAGAAGTTAGGCATGTCTCTAAAATAAGAACATTCTGGAAATGTTTTATATTAGAAAATATTGGTTGTCATATCTATACTAGGATTACAGATCAGCGGTTCTTCCTAGCTGTGATCAATAAAGACTAGGAAATGAAGTATTTTAGAACAAGGTTAGATTTTGGAGCCAGAAAATAGAAGTAAGTTAGTATCTCAGAGTGTATCCATGAAAAGGTGATCTAACCTTTCTGCATCTATAAAATGGGGACAGTAATATCTACTGTGAAAGATTCTTGTCAGGATACAGTGAGATAATCAATATAAAGTGCCTAGCAAAATGACATGAAAAATTATCTCTAAATTTCATTCCCTCCCATTCATTGATAAATGCAAGTTTAATCTAATATTTCAAAATACAAGGTCATATGAGAGAGAGAGCGAGATAGAGAGAGAGCCAACATAATGAATGCTCTGTGCTGAAAAGCAAAAACAGATTGTCAGTGTGTGTTGCAGCCAGGAAGAAACTGTAAATAATAATGCAGGAGGTGGGAGACTAGTGACTTGTGCTACATAGGGAGAGGTCTGGATGGAGGGGTAACCCCTTTATGAGGAGGATTTAGGTGGAAGTAAAATCAGAGTTATCAGCACCATCTGACTTTGATAGTTGAGTTGGATTTTGAACCCAGATGGTATCTGGCTCCAAAACATCTACTAAGCAACCACACTTTCCCCCTTGTTCTATAAAAACAAGAAAGAAATTCCCTGTAAGTTTATATCTTAGCACGATTCTTCCAAGAAAGAGTCACTAACAACCTTGTAAGTGGTGTTTGTTCAGTTAATCTTCGTTGAATGAATGACTGGATAAGGGAATTAATTGGGGCATGAATAAATGGAAGAATGGATGAGTAACTGGGTGGCTGGCTGGCTAACTGGATGAATATATGCCAATAAATGGCTAACTACTTCATGCAGAAAGTGCGGCTATACCAAAAATAGATTACAAAGGAAGCATAATGCATAATCTCTGTTATTGAGGAAAATCAGTAAAACTGGTCACCTGAAACAACTCTAGAAAGACTGAGTCATTGTGAGAATCTGGTATAGATGGTGGAAACACTGATTCACACATGATTCATCCTGTAAGTGTCCTCAAGAGTCTAGCCTTCTTAATTTACAGATGAAGATAACCAGGAGGCAGTGACATGCAGAGAGCTGCACACTTAATATGTGACAGAACTAATCAAACCTAGTTCTCAAGACAATTACCTGTGTAGTGCACTTTTGGTTGTACCTGTTCTATAAAATAGTTCTAAACATCAAAGCAATTATTATTAGTTTTTATTGCAGCCTCTTAGAGAAATAATATTAACCAAGGAGATTCAGGCTTTCTAAAGAGATCCACCCACCCCACAACACACATTGTGAAATTTAAACATACATAATTTTTGTCATTTATACCTCAATAAAGCTGGAAAATAAATGAACTAATACACAGAGACTGGGGAGAGGGAGGAGTTACAGGCAAAGAACAGAGGAATTTTAGAGCAGTGAAACTACTCTGTATAATACTATAATGGTGGATACATGGCATTACACATTTTTGTCCAAATTCATAGAATGTGCAATATCAAAAGTAAATCCTGTCTGGGTACAGTGGTTCATAGCACGTTGGGAGGCCGAAGCTGGTGGATTGCTTGAGCCCAGGAGTTCAAGACCAGTCTGAGACACATGGCAAAACCCTGTATCCACAAAAATGAGCCGGGCGTGGTGGCCCGTGCCTGTAGTCCCAGCTACTTGGGAGGCTGAGTTGGGAGGATCACTTGAGCCTGGAAAGCAGATGCTGCAGTGAGCCGAGATCTTGCCACTGTACTCCAGCCTAGGTGACAGAGCCAGATCCTGTAAACAAGCAAACAAACAAACAAAACCACAGAGTAAATGTAAATTATGGACTTGAGGTGATAGTGATGTGTCAAAGTATGTTTACCAATTGTAAGGAAAGTATCACTCTGATGGCAGATGTCGATAATAAAGAAAGTTTTGCATGTGAGAAGGCAGAGGGTATATAGGAACTCTGTACCTTCTGCTCAATATTACTGTGCACCTAAAACTACTCTAAAAAATAAAGACTATTAAAAAAAAAAAAAAAGATGGCTCCTTTTGGATGAGCATGCCATACTCCCAGATAGGATTCAGACTTAGAAACTGACTGCAGGTTAAAGAAATGTTATTGTTTTTCTTATTTGTAAAGTTATACTTGAATCAACCCAGACTAGAGAATATACTTACCACATATAAATCTTTTCCTGTTAAGTGGAAGAACTAGACTGGGATTTATACGCATTCTTTAGGGATCACAGTCACAGTTTTTGAAAGTATGTGATTGATTATAAAACAAACATGAAAATCCTGAAACATTCAAAATTTATGTACATGGCACAGGAAAAAATAAATAAACAGAGGGACAGGTTTACAAGTCAGGCAATAAATCTGAAATAAAGGGATTTGATTTTCCCGACCTTATTTTACACTTGAGGTATCAATGATTTATATTATAAATCAGAACTCTAAAGTTCTACCATCACAATAAAGTTTACAAATAACAACTCTTAAGTTTTACTTACAGGTTTGTTTTATGAATCCTACCTTTTATAATTTTGATTTTTTTCTCAGAATAAATTTTGTTATGAAGTTCCATCTTATAAATGATGGTGATTGCAAGGACTATATTTACTATGTTATCATTTTTAGGGAATTACTGAGAACCAAAAGTTTCTTTTTAGCAGGTTAAATTCTTGTATACTGTATGCGAGTGAGAAAATATATACTTTACCAACTAAAAAGAGGATATGAAATGTGATATGGTATTTAATAACCACTGAGCTACCTCAGCTTTCATAATGAGAAATCTCTCTGGAGACATTTATAGTTTAAATGAGCACAAGAAGAGACAAGAAAAGTTTCCCTCTGCTACCTCCCCCATGGTCAAGTACCCCTAGACAGTGATACTTTCCAGCCACCATGCGTGAGAACAGAGCCTTGACTGGCCTGAGAACAGAGCCTTGACTGACCAGATGGTAATATTTCATAGCAATCTCTAACATCAGCCTTACAGATGTGTAACAGCACAGCAACATTGTTCCACTATCCACAAGTAAGATGTGTTTTGTTTGTTTTTCTTTTTCCTTTTAAACATCAGAGAACTATGACTAAATATAGTTCTTCAGTTAATGATCATTATCATGTCTATCTTTTCCCAAGCATCTATTATGAGCCAAACACTGTGCTTGATATTTTCCTACACTCTATTTTTTAACTCTCTTCACAATACCATGAATTAAGTAGCTGCAGCCCAGAAAGCTGGACATGTGAAAATGTGCATGTCTCGCCTATGTGTACCCAGCCAATTTCTTGGAAAAGGAAGAGGTTTCTTGGAATAGCACAGGATTCCTCTTGGCATTCTCGCATCTCAAGGGCTTTCAGGAGGGGTTTTAAACACAAATATTTACAGGGGCCATGTGTGTTGCATAATTGAGTGATTTCTATCAGGTGCATGCTCTAGCTAAAGGGCTTAGACAGTGCTCTACACCATCCATTTGCTACCTGTGGAAACAGGAGCTCAGAAGTTTCAGAACAAGTGTTTCAAAAAAGGTTACAAACCCAGTCTTTTCCATGAAAACATAATTTAAAATGATAACTCATGGTTTTGGATCTTAATGTTTTGTAAACATTGTGCTGACCACACAATACTTAAAATCAGATTTTGCACAAAATCTGCTGCTTTGAGACATCTGATACAGATATTACAAACTTTAGGATGATCTCTTTATGTCTAGATACTCATTTATTTACTTAATGTTGGAGGGTGTGGGTGTGATGATTCTTTGTGAGTATGTGGGGGATTTATCTGTCTTCCTATTACGTGGAGTTAACCCAATCACCACACCTCAGGAATTAATTTATAACAGATCTCAGCATTGTTTACATTATTTCCAATGGAATCATTCAGTTGATTTCTTCTGTTTTCTCACCCTTATCAATCTTATCAATGCCGTCATCTATCATTATGAGTTTTCTCTGTGGACATTATTGCTACTATGTAGTTTTTCTGGGTCAATTTTAGTAAGTCTAAATTTTACCTGTGCATTTTTAGCAAATGTCAAATTTCGTTTGTGTGAATTATTTCTTCTAGTAATATTATTTATATTAATTAATGTATTAATCAAATCAATCCTGCTCATTTGTATTTCTGAATGAGCAAACCCCCGAAATCATGGTGATTGGCTCTCCTAGGATAATCCAGGGTTGCTTCATATTCTAGGAATTTATAAAATATCTCTGGGAACTTTGCATATTTTGGCCCAGCCATTCATACAAAAGGTAGGCAGGATTTATTAGAGCAAGGAGAGTTCAAAGTTAGTGAAACTGACTTATCTATGTAGGTTTAAACATTCAGATGGTATATTTCATTCTGCTCCATGGGAAATGTAATAAAAGTTTCACTTTCAAAAGACTTGCTGAATGAGAAATGTAAAGTAATGCTCATTTAACAAGCCTGACCAAAAAAAAAAGTCATGAAGAATCTGACAGAAATCGTTAATTGATTCTGTCCTATAATCTATTATTGCCTCTTTTAGAATAAGATTATATTTTGTTTTAAATAAAGTCCATCTTTTTCATCAGTGTTATTGAAACATTATCTGCTATAACTGCATCAGCCTTTCAGAGATAATGCCTATTTGATTTAGCACTAATTCACTTTCACCTCCTCTTAACTCTGTATATTTAACCATTTTTCTTTTAATCTTGAGAAGTTTGGTGTCTTAATATGATCATATTAACTAGAAGAGAAAGTTATGTTTCTTGGAATTTATTTAATGTTTATGTTTTAAAGAGAAAATAGAACTTTTTTTTTTTTTTTTTTCCAGTTTGAGTCCTGTGACAGCCTTGGGAAATAATCAAAATCTAATACCATAGTCTTCATCCTTGTTTTGTGGGAGAAAAAAACAAAATTTGATGCTGTATCTGAAAATCAAGCCAATTTAAATTGAGTGTGTACAGGGTCTCTCTCCTTTGTTTTCCCTTTTATCATACTGATACTGTGCCCTGGCCTTCATGTGGCTGATACATTATTTCACGGTACTCAGTTTGATGCTTTGCAAGGGTTTGCCAGTTCGTTCAAAAGAGCCTGTTCAACATCCTCAACTTCATGGAAAAATGGCCAGAGAGAGAGAGTGACTTTCTACTGTGTCTTCTGTATTCCATTTATAGTATCCAATCATCATCAGCAGCATATTAATATTGCCAATAATAGTTATTTCTTAGAAAGTGCATATAGTAAAAGTGCCAGCAATTTATTTATATTTTCTAGAGTTCTAAAAACCACACTGCATGGAAGGTAGAATTTCTCTCTTTACTTCATGATGAAAATCTAAAAGCTCAGAGGGTCTAGGTATTTGCTTAAAGTCTCCCAACTCCAAGATCATTGTTCCTTTCTGAGCTCCATGGCTACATATAAGTAAAGATATTTTTTCCTGGTTCCCAGGAAACATAGTGGTACAGAGGATTTCTTCTGATATCTGGTCTTAAGCTCATAGCTTGGAGATTTTTGTCATTGTTAGTGATTGAGCTGAAGAGACTTTCTACGTTTTGGGAGAAGGAGTTAACATTTGCCAAGTTTCTCCACTTGTCAGACCCTTTAAGGGGCATGGTGGGCACCTGGATATTTAATATATGTTATTCTAAAAGCTAATTTTCATTTGAGAAGTGCCTGTACAGGTCCTTATAATTAGGTTATATGTTTTCTTGCTATTGAGTTGTTTGAGTTCTTTATATGTTTTGGCTATTAACCCCTTATCAGATGTATGATTTACAAATATTTTCTCCCATTCTCTGAGTTATTTCTTCACTTTTTTTTTCTGTGCAAAAGCCTTTTAATTTGACACTATTTCATTTGTCTATTTATGCTTTTGTTGCCTATACTTTTGGGGTTCCAATGCTGACTATATATCCAAAGGAACTTAAATCAACATGTCAAAGGGATATCTGCAAGTCCCTGTTCATTGCAGCATTACTCACAATAGCCAAGATATAAAATTTGCCTGTCTATCAACAGATGAACTGACACAGAAAATGTGGTATATAGGCCAGGCGCAGTGGCTCACGCCTGTAATCCCAGCACTTTGAGAGGCTGAGGCAGGGGGATCATGAGGTCAGGAGTTCGAGACCAGCCTGGCCAATATAGTGGGCGTGGTGGCGCACACCTGTAGTCCCAGCTACTCAGGAGGCTGAGGCAGGAGAATTGCCTGAACTTGGGAGGCAGAGGAGGCTGCAGTGAGCCAAGATCGCACCACTGCACTCCAGCCTGGATGACAGAGTGAGACTTCATCTCAAAAAAAAAAAAAAAAAGAAAGAAAGAAAGAAAAAAAAAAAAAGAAAAGAAAATGTGGCATACATACACAACATAACACTATTTAGTCTTAAAAAAAGATGACAATACTGCAATTTGTGACAACATGGGTGAATCTGGAGGACATTAGGCTAACTAAAATAAGCCAGGTACAGAAAAACAAATACTGCATAATCTTAATTATATGGGAAATCTAATAAAGTTGAATCATAGAAGTAAAGAGTGGAATGGTGGTTACCAGAGGCAGAGGCTGCACCTTAGGAAGAAAGGTAATGAAGAGTTTTGATCTAAGGATGCAACGTTTCAAATAGACAAGAGGAATAAACTTTGAGATTTATTGCACAACAGAGTTGGTACAGTCAATAATAAAGTATTATATATTTTGAAATAACTAAGTAAATTTCAAGTGTCTCACCATAAAAATGTTATGTAAACAAGGTGATAAATATGTTAATTAGCTTAACTATTCTACCTTGTATACCTATATCAAAACTTCATATTATATCCCATAAACATGTACAATTGTGATTTGTCAATCAAAAAGAATATTAATAATAACAAAATTAACAATAAAAACTAATCTTTCTAGAGCAGTCTACTACATCAGCCACTGTTTCAGACGTTTTACATTCTTATTAAGCTATCAAATTCTCACAATAACCCTATGGGGTAAGACTCTTATTACTCCTATTTTCAGGTGAGGAAACTAAGGCCTAGAGACTATAAAATAGTAGAGCTAGGATTTGAACCTCAACAATCTGGCTACAGAGCTCGAGCTGTTAAATGCTACACTACATCATATCTTCATATTACAATTCCTACCCTCTAAGGGTTTGTACCTGTTAGACAAGACAGATGTACACATAAATCAATTATGTAATGTCACTAACATATTACACTTGATTTGCACAGACCATTATGGAATGATCCTGATAAAGAAGAAACCCCTAGTAGAACCTGGCAGAGGCTGGAGATGGTGAAAAGAGAACAATGGCCAGGAGGGCATATAACAGAAGCAGCACCTATCCTTATGAGCCTTAAACTGTGAAAAGACAAGAGAGATGGGCCCTCTTGGTCAAGAGAAAAGATCTGTGAAAATGATTTTGAAATTTTCTTCTAATTCTACAGCTCTAAATCATTTAATTGCATATATTCTGTTGTTGATTATATCTTATATTTGAATTGTACTTTACAACTTATATTTGAATTGTACTTTACTTTACAACTGTTATCTCTCTTGTCCAGTGAGGTCTGCAAAGCAAAAACAATCTTTCTGTCCTGAGAGATGCTGAAACTGTGTTAGAAGTAAGTGGTGCCACTACCATCACAGGCAAGCTAGTGGCAGAGATAAGACTATGAGCTCCCAGTACTATGATCTTTCCATCAGATTTTGAGTTATGTCAGGTACTCATAAGTCACTATGTCCATAAAGGCTTTCTAAATAATAGTGATAATTACTGATTACTAGATGCTTATAAAAGAGAAGGTACTGTGCTAAGCACTTAATATGCACGGTCTTTAAAAAATCTTAGAGTTAATTATGTGATAGTTATCACTGTTCTAATTGCATATGACAAAACTGAAATTTGGAAAGGTTATATAATTTTCCTAATACAATTACTACACCAAGACTGGTAATAAACAAAGCTAAGACTAAAGATTGATCTTCAGTAGGCAAATGGTTGCATTCAGTGGCCAAATCCAAACTAGCATTTTAATATGTATGCTAACACACAGCTATTAGCAATATTTGCATTTGGTTATTTCAACTAGAAATTCTGGAACCTTCTTTCATTTTTGGAATCTGACTTTTGCCTCAGTTATTGACTCCATGACAAAAAAAATCCCTCAATATTCTATCTTCTCCAGGGAATCTTCACAGTTCTTTGTAGCTTATTTTTAAATCAAAGGTGCATTTTAGAGAAATACTTTTGACAAATATTCTGTTATCTAATTTTTATTTTATCCTGGGAGCAATAGACAAACAATTTATTGGGCAGTGGTGAAAAAGAGACTGGGAGTATTCAACAGAGGGCTAAATTCTCATCTAGGTACGCTGCCCTGCTTGGAGCCGCAGCATACATACTAAGTGTTATTAATCATGTTCCACTAATCATATCATGTTCCACTAATCACATATTATCTTCAAAGCACCAAATGAAGCCAAATATTATTATCTCCACTACACAGATAAGGAAACTGATGATCAGGGTAGTTAAGAAAGCATTGTAAGATTAAATGATTTGATGCAGAGGGAGGATGGGGTTCAAATAGAAGTCCATCTAGTCCAAAGTGTAAACAGGGCCATTTACACTTTATGGCCCTGCCCTGATACACATTTTGTGATATTCCCATCCTTGCCATTTTCTTTTACATGCCCCTTGTTAGGATATTCTTGATACCCTTGTTCTAACTTTAAAATCATTTGAGAACTTTTTTCCTCCTTGGATTGCTGCTATTTTCTTAGCAATGAAGTCTGAGTTGGGAAACCTAAATACTAATTCCAGATGTATCACCTACATCATATCATGTGACTGACTTCTCAGGGTCTCAGTCCCTTCATCAATAAAGTGGGAAGGCTAGGCTCAAGCTGTGGATCTCAAAGTTGGCTACATGCTAGAATCACCTCATCACTATTGTTAATTTTGTAAAATTGTACATGGCATGATAACTATACCTTAAAAAATGTGATACATATATACCATGAAATACTATGCAGCCATAAAAAGGAATGAGATTATGTCATTTACAGCAACATGGATGAAGCTGAAGGCCATTTTCCTAAGCGAATTAAGCAGAAAGAGAAAACCAAATACTACGTGTTCTCATTTGTAAGTGGGAGCTAAGCATTGAGTACACATGGACACAAAGAAAGGAAAAGCAAACACCAGGGCCCCCTTAATGGTGGAGGGTGTGAGGAGGGTAAGGACTGAAAAACTAACTATTAGGTATTATGCTAATTAACTGGGTACCAAAATTATCTGTATACCAAACCCCCACGATGTGCAATTTACTCATGCAACAAACTTGCACAAGCACCCCTTGAACATAAAAGCTGAAGAGAAAAAATAAATAAAAGAGACTTAATTAGTAAGTGATACAAACTGAAATACTCATGTGTTCATTTATATCATTGCTTAGATTTGGTTTAAAATACTCTAGCACTTCTTTTAAGTGTTGTCATGACAGATGAACAAGACTGGTAAAATGTCAACAACTGTTGAAGCTTAAGTAAAGAGATATTCTATTATTCAGTCCACTTTTGTGTGTGGCTAAAAACTTTATGTAAAAAGTTTAAAAAATCACTTAGTAATCTATTAAAATACTTATGCATAAGCCACACCCTCAGAAATTTTAATTCAATTATTGGAGGTAAGAGGGAATCTATGACTTAAGTATAAGTATCTTCTAGAAAGTGACTCAGGTGGTTCTAACAGGAAATCAAGACTAAATATTTGCCTGGAATTCTAGATAACTTACATGGTTTCTTCTAATAGATACCAACACTTTCAGAAAAAGACACTATTTGGCTTCATCCACTGGTATGAGAGGAAATGCTCCACACTTGAAGGGGAGTGTTTTTGGGACCCACTGCAACTTACCATAAAGTCCTTCCATCACCTCTCAGAACCCTGGCTTTCTTATCCATGACTTGAAAGAAATGAACTCAGTCAAACTCCAATCACTCGATAAAAGCTATAGCCCCAGGGGGAGATGAGAGAAGACAGCTGGTACATCTGGCTAAACTCAGTTATAGCTGAGATGTGTTAGTCCGTGCTCTCCCTGTCCTTTGCATAGGCCTGAAAAAGAAAGATGTCTAGACATTGGGGTTTTCCATCCTCTTCTCACCCCTTTAAATGAGCCAAATTGTCAGTCAAGATTATACTTTTGGATTCCTGCATATATACATTCATCTTTTTTATTCATTCGCTTATCATTATTTACACAACATTTTAAAAGTAATTGCTATAAGTTAAGTTCTTGTCAATGTTTTAAATGAGGAAATAAAGTAAAAGAAACTGACATGTCTTAAATGTACTGGATTAAGCCTTGTACATATGCCATATGCCATTACTTTTATTTATTTCTTTTCTTTTCTTTTTTTTTTTTTTGAGACAGATTCTTGCTCAGTCACTCAGGCTATAGTGCAGTGACACAACCTCTGCCTCCCAGCTTCAAGTGATTCTCCTGCCTCAGCCTCCCAAGTAGTTGGATTTTGTAGTCCAAAAAGTTTTTTATTTTTAGTATAGACGCAGTTTCACCATATTGGCCAGGCTGGTCTCGAAATCCTGGACTTAAGTGATACACCCATCTAAATCTCCCAAATTGCTGGGATTACAGGTGTGAGCCACCGTGCCTGGCTGCCATTACTTTTAGTATCAACAAAAATATAGTACAATATTATAGCTACGTCCAATCTTCAGACAGAAACCAAGGATTAGAAAGATTGAGTAATTTTTTCCAAGGTAACAGAAGTAGCAAATGGAAAAGCTGGAATATCCTGTATAGTTGGACTATCAACATCCCTACAATTGTAGAGAAAAAGTCACTGAACTCTTTTCTTAACTTTTCATTTCTTTTCTTTCTTCCCTCTCTTGCTCTCTCTCCTTCCTCCCTCCTTCCTTCACCTTTGTCTTCTCTCTATTCTTCTTTGTTTATTTATTTCTCAAAAATCTTTATCTGGTCTCTTAACCCCATCTTCTCTGAAACCTTTTACTCATGAGCCCCATTTGTTGATGCTTCTTTATCCTCCCCCTACTTCCATAGGCTCTCTTTTCAATTCTAGTCCCTTACTAGCAACCATCACAGAATTCTACTTGTATCTGCTGCCAAATTATTTGAATAATAAGAAATATAGACTCTTAGAAAATCAGACAGGGCAAATTCAGGGAATAAAAAAACCGTTTGAAATGGAAATGAGCCTGAGTTTTGATTGCAGCAGAGGATGTGCCTTGTAGTTCTGAATGAAAAACTTATTTCTACACTTGCCTCTACAGAAAGAAAAAAAGTTAGAAAAGTCCCACAATTAGTGAAAGTTCCCCACGGCCTGCAATCCCAGGCTTCATTTCTTGCCTGGCGCTTGGTCTTGCGAAGAAATAGCTTTAACTGCTGTGTCACCAACGTTTCAAAGATGGTTTAAGGAATGAGCCCTCTGTCCTTGGTCAGCTGGGCACCATGGGTGACTGGAACTCCAGACTACAGTAGTATCTTTTCATCTCCGAGTGCTCGTAGAAGTTATCTTGTGCCTCCAGACATGAAAATGGTTGGAGACACCTCTGTAAGTTTGTTTTTATATTTTGATGTATTTTCTACTATTCGTCCTCTCTGAAATATTTAATGTAATTAACCACTCACAATTTGGGTTTTTTTTTTTTTGTTTGTGTTTTTAAAAAATTCTCCCTTTCATTTTTTAATATAGTATAAATAGATATCACAGATATTTTTAAAAAGCAGGCCTAATGTACAGCTTAAATTATCACAAGGTGAATATCCTTGTAACTACTACCCAAATTAAGAAATAAAACTTTTTTTTTTTTTTTTTTTTTTTTTTTTTAGAATAAGTCTCACTTTGTCGCCCACGCTGGAGTGCAGTGGTGCGATCTTGGCTCATTGCAACCCCTGCCTCCCAGGTTCAAGCGACCCTTTGCCTCAACCTCTGAAGTAGCTGGGATTACAGGTGCCCAGCACCATGCCCAGCTAATTTTTTTTTTTTTTTTGTATTTTTAGTAGAGATGGATTTTCACCATCTTGGCCAGACTGGTCTTGAACTCTTGACCTCGTGATCCACCTG
Organism: Macaca fascicularis; assembly: GCF_037993035.2. Taxonomy (NCBI): domain Eukaryota; kingdom Metazoa; phylum Chordata; class Mammalia; order Primates; family Cercopithecidae; genus Macaca; species Macaca fascicularis. Next base: position 49,302,053 of record NC_088383.1, on the reverse strand, counting down.
CCTTGGCCTCCAAAGTGCTGGGATTACAGGCGTGAGCCACCACGCCCAACCAAAATAAAACTTTTAAAGCCTCTCCAGATCTTCTAGAGAGCAGCAGATATGTAGGTTGTTTATATGGTGCCTGTACTACTTTATAGGCAGGGGAAGATATTGTAACACAGAGTAAAATTTGTTCTGTTATGTATTTACTTCTGATCTGTTGCTTCTGTAAATTTACCTAAAGTATCATCTGAAGAGTGATTCTTGATGTGTGTGCTTTCATGAGAGTTTTAGCATATAAGTGAGCTCAGTGAAATTTGAGATTATGGCTGTCTGGTTCAAAGTTCCATCCCAATGCTTACCACATAATCTGATACATTACACACATACAGTCAATGATTTGACCGTATGTCAGAAGTAATTTCTTACTCCTAAATATTTATTCATGCCCAAGCCATTTACTGGTGAGAGCTAGTCTGTGCTTGACCCTGTCCTAGGTGTTAGGGGTACAAAAATACCTAAGATATTTTCTCTGCCCCAAGGAGTTCACTATCCTTGGAGTAATAAACTTGCAAGCAAATAATTAGAATGAATAATTACTGTAAGTGCTATAATACCAAATGAGATACTCACATAAAGGAAATTCTTCTGGGAAAGTTACATGAGCGGTATTTAAGATAGGTCATGAAACATGAATAACAGTATGCAAAGCTGAGCAAAGTGAACTGTATATTCCAGGGAAATTGGAATAGGTGCCAAGTCATGAAGATGTGAAACCTTACATGTCCTGGGAACCCCACGTAGTTGAATATTGTTTATGTGTTGTACGTTAAGGTTAGAGGTGTGAAGTAGGCTGGAAAAAATATACTGAGGACAAAACCCGGAGTTCTCTTCTGCCATCCTAAGAAATTTGCTTTAGATGATGTTAGCAACTGGACCTCTCAAGGGCTTGCAAGCAGAGGAGTGATATGGTCAGATTTGCATTTTAGAAAACTCACTTGTGCTTCAATAACAAATGAACTGAAGAAGCTTCAATGAGAGACAGGGAGAGGCATATAGTAGTTGCAATTTGTAGAACTGAAAAGTTACTGTGCATTTGTGAGAACAGCATAGATTCTGGAAAGGTGCATAATAAAGGAGGAGCAACTTTTAAGGCTTTGTGGATGAGTGGAGAAAGGGGGAGGATTTGTGGGTAACTCAGGAATCTCCTGACAAAGTTAAAAGCCCATAATTTCCCTACCATATATTTTCTTTCTTCTGTGTCGTTTGGCTAGAGATAAGAATATTATGACCTTAGGAAAAATCCTTTCAGTGGAAATGAGAATTTTAAATAAAATCTAGTTAAGTTCATAATTTCCCACAACTGAGAAGATCTGTGTCAAAGCCACTACTTTCTGGTTAAATTCTTGTCTTCGGTCAGAAGAGCACTATTGGTGGAGTTTTATTGTGTTTTCTGAATGAACTTTGCTATCCACAGGCCATAACTATGAAATTCTGAATAATCACTCCATTACTTTCCAGGGGGCAGAACTCAGCTTGGGTTCAGTGGAGGGAGGTGGTACCATGGCATTACACCTGGATGTCCCCTCTGCAAAGTGAAATAGTATAAAGGGTGTGGTGGGAGGAACCACTCAAAAAGGCCTGGGTTCAAATTCAGATTTGGCTACTTAGAACTGTTCCTTAACTATTATGGGCTTCCACAAACTCATCCATAGAATGGATGGTAATATCCATTACACAGGGATCTTTGTGAAGCTATTGTGATGGCTGTAGTAAGATATTGCACATAGGGCATTATGCCTAGCATCGCATAAGTGTCCTGTGGTGGACAGTATTGACACATTTAATCTCTCAATAATAGTTTGAAATATTGATACTTCCATTTTTCAGATGTGGAAACTGAGACAATGAGGTGTATTCACTTAAGACGACACAAAGGAGGAAGTGGAAGAATAGGTTTTGAACTCAACTATGAAAGATGGCTGGCAAACTCTCATTTTTTCAAGGGTAGTAGCTCCTAACATCTTAGACTTTGAGATTTCCTTTTGGCAAAGTGAAGCTGGTTGTTTTTCTAATTTGGACTATAAATACTCATGATGCTAAAATGGAAGCATTGGTAGGATATATAGGAATACACTGAAGTTGAAAGAAGAGAAAGAAAAAACAGAGGGAGAAAAGGAGTGAGGAAGTAAATGAAAAAAGGAAGGTGAGAAGGGAAGGGAAGAGAAGGGGAGGGGAGGGGGGGGGACCTTACAGAGAAATAGGATCCAGTGTGAATTGGCGAGGCACTTGTTAATTCTTTTAATCCACTAGTATGTTGATGTCAGCTCCTAGGAAGGATCCATAGCCTTTGATGATGATAATTTTCACCTAGGCATGTTTCTTTTCCCTGCAGGGAATGTCCAGTTTGCTTAAGGGACTGTCATTCCTGGCTGCTGTTACAAGGAGAAATGTAGCTGTGGGTCATATGTATGTCTGTAAGTGTGGATATACACATACACTCACTCTCTTACACAAAACACAGACACATGAATGCTGTGAAGCTTATACAGGAAAGGGAGAGTGCTCTGGCCTCACTGCTGTCTGTGCTTTCTCCTTGACCTTGATTTACTTCAAGAAGTCTGCTAATTACAATTCTAAATCTAAATTGATACGATTATACAGGCTTTTCTTTAATTAATTTAATTACATCTATCAATTTCTTCTGTGAAAAGATTAGCCAAATTTTCATAACTCTATAATCCCACTTAATTCTTACAAGATAAATTTTTTGCATACTGTTTGTCTTTACATAAATAGAACAATTCAACTTTCCTTCTTGTCTTTTTTTTTTTTTTTTGAGATGGAGTCTCGCTCTGTCACCCAGACTGGAGTGCAGTGGCCGGATCTCGGCTCAGTGCAAGCTCCGCCTCTCGGGTTCTCACCATTCTCCTGCCTCAGCCTCCCGAGTAGCTGGGAGTACAGGCGCCCGCCACTTCGCCTGGCTAGTTTTTTGTATTTTTTTTAGTAGAGATGGGGGTTTCACCGGGTTAGCCAGGATGGTCTCGATCTCCTGACCTCGTGATCCGCCCGTCTTGGCCTCCCAAAGTGCTGGGATTACAGACTTGAGCCACCGCGCCCGGCCTCCTTCTTGTCTCTTTAACTTTAAATAGCATCTCATGAATCTCCATGGATGTATGTGCCTCATCCCTGCTTCTCACCTCCTAGCTTCCTCCAGTCTTCTGGGAGCAGTGCCTTTTCTTTTAAGCCATCAAGGCTGATGACATCTATATCTTGGTAAACACATTTGTATTTTCTATCTTGTGTCTTTATATTGACATAAAAAATAAAAGCCAATAAACATTTCTTATTTGACAACATAAAAGTCCCTCACTGTCAAGTCAGGTAGTTGTACTTTCATTTTATTTTCTTCTTTTTCCGTTGACTATTACTCTGCTTTTACCACTTAAAAAAGTTCTTCCTATTCCGGTCAAACGTTTATCTTTTATTACCCTCCACCAATAGCTAAAAATCATGACATACTGCATCTGCTTCAACTATGACTCATGTCTTTTGTGAGAGAAATACACCATTGGGATGTAGACTGTGATCTCTGTGGTGAGCTACAAGGGGTTCTTGTCCTGACTGTGAGGTTAACTTCGTGCCCTTGAGGAGCTCTCTGTGCTTTAGCTTCTTCATCTTTTAAATGTGGGCAAGAGTAGCACCAAATATGTAGTATTGTCAGGAGGATTAGATGAAATGTGTACAAAGGACTTCACACAGTTGGACACATAGTAAACACTTCAAAATGGTTTATTATAACATTTTATAGAAGTTTTTAATTATCTTATTTTTCAGTGGAAGGAGCATTTGCCTAATTTACCATGTCACTAACATTATCTAACACTTTAGTCATTGTGTTGCTTGGACTGTATTTGTTTCAACGTTTTGAAAACAAAGTTTTGGATTTCTAACTCTCATTTAAACTACTGCTGTTTTACATACTTTACAGCTGCCTTTTTAAGCTCTTCCAAGCGATCCCCTCTTTCATAGTGTCCACTTCCCAGTACTTTGTTCTCCCCTCTAGTTTGTTATGTACATCAGCAGATGTTCACCCATGCTCCCTGATCCTACAGTTTGTGGAATCTATCCACTGACAGTCCTTTCTAGTCCCTTCACTGTTGCTGCTTTAATTTATTCCTTTCATTTTACTGAGTTATCTACAACACCTTGTACTTGTTTCATTATTCAGATGTAAATAATCTCCTTTAATCCTTATAGAAAGCCCGACACGTAAGTGCTATGATTTCCATTTTGGGGATGGAAAACTGAGGCACATAGGGATTCAGAAACTTGCTTAGGTCGGGAGTGGTGGCTCATGCTTATAATCTCAGCACTTTGGAAGGCTGAGGCAGGAGGATCACTTGAGCCCAGGTGTTTGAGATAAACCTGGGCAACATAGTGAGACCTCATCTCTAAAAATTTTTTTTAAAGAATTAGTCAGGCATGGAGATGTGTGCCTGTAGTCCCATTTCCTTGGGAGACTGAGACAAGAAGGTTGCTTGAGCCTGCAGGAATCGAGGCTGTTGTAAATGAAGAGAAAAAAAAGGAAAAAGAAAGAGAGATAAAGAAAGAAAGAAAGAAAGAAAAGAAGAAAGAGAAAAGGAAGGAAGAAAGAAGAAAGAGAGAAAGAAAGGAAGGAAGGGAGGGAGGGAGAAAGGGAGGAAGAAGGAAGGGAGGGAGGGAAACAGGGAGGAAGGGAGGGAGAGAGGAGGAAGGAAGGGAGGGAGGGAGGGAAACAGGGAGGAAGGGAGGGAGGGAAACAGGGAAGAAGGGAGGGAGGGAGGGAGGGACTTACCCAGATCACCCAATAGCAAGTAGCAAAATCCTGATTACACTTCATGGGCTTTGAACTTGGCAACCCTTGTGGGAAAGGGCAGCAGTGATTTTTGCTTGCCTCAGAGGAATCCAGGAGTTTTAAAAGTATTACTTAGATGTAAAGAGGGAAAGGAGATTGAGAAGTAGACAGTGCAACCTTAGCGCATACACCTTGCTAAGGAAGCAGATCTGAAAGAATAGATACAAATGTACCTGACTCACAGGCTGAGAAAAAAAGGAAGGGGCAGCATAAAAAGAACCAAAAACACAAAGACACTTTTGTTGCAAATCCTTTCCTTCGTGGTGACAGCAAGTGCCTGAATTTCAGCTGTGATTGTATATATTTCCAGAGAACAAAGCTTTATAATAGTATCCTTGTCCCAACTAGATGACAAATTAACACTTGCTGATGGTGGTCCACACCTCTCCACCACATGGGAGTGGCAGCTGTGGCTAGCAAGCCTACTGATGGAGAATTGCTATAGATTTTTTAACCTGGAAAATCCATTTTATATCTTCTATGTGCAGCCCTTAAAAAGATAAATAAAGTTATATACATATATGTAGAAACTATGTTTATATTAGAAAATGTATATACATATTTGCTGATTGATTCTCCCAAAGTTCATAGCAAAATATTAGGTCTGTGAACAAAGCACGTACTTGTCAGAGAAAAAGAAATGTTTATTCTCTATAAATGTATAACATATAGCACATACATATATTTTATGTAATTATATATGCTCTCATTATGTTCATATTCTAGAGACAAGAGTTGATAGTATATGTATACAGAGCTATAACTCTATTATATATGGCATATGGACATGTCTCCATAGCTTGCTATATATACATAGCTGTGTGTGTATATATGTATGTATGAATCTATCCACAGAATGTTGCTAGAAAGAACACAAACTTTAGAGTCAGATACATTTAGATTTAGAATTCAAATTTCTGACTCAATGATACAGAACTGGGCAATTTACTTCACGGTTTTAAGTCTAGGTTTCCTTCTTTGCAAACATAGGATAATAAGAGTACCTATCTTAGGGTTCACTGGTATGCCAAGGAAATGAGAGTTCATGTGAAGCACTTAGCAAAGGATTTGGCATATAGGGTATAGTCAAAAATGTTAACTGTGATCAAGATATTCTCTCATGCATTCAATTCAACATATATTTACCCAGCATGTTTATGTTATAGAATATATATCACATATGCTTAAAATATTTACAGATACTTGCACACAAATATATATAGAATTTATTAAGTATAATTTGCCTACCTATTTGAACTTATCATATGCATATGTTTGTAGTAGTATACATATGTAGATCTAACTCTACTAAATTCAGGAAACATTAATTGAAAAATGTTTTGAACCAGTCTCTACAATAGTTCCTTGGGTGTTAAAATATGTGCCACACTTACAAAGTGCTTTTGGTATACTGAGGGAGGAAGAAAGATACACAAATATATTATTATAATGCTGTATAAAATGAAATAGCATGGTATATGGAAGAAGTGTGACAGAATCAATTACTTTTTCCTAGAAGGACTGAGGAAGGGGTTTATAGGTTAGAAGACAATTGAAATGGGCTTTAAAGAATGAAAAAAACAAACAACCCCATCAAAAAGTGGGCAAAAGATATGAACAGACATTTCTCAAAAGAAGACATTCATACAGCCAACAGACACATGAAAAAATGCTCATCATCACTGGCCATCAGAGAAATGCAAATCAAAACCACAATGAGATACCATCTCACGCCAGTTAGAATGGCAATCATTAAAAAGTCAGGAAACAACAGGTGCTGGAGAGGATGTGGAGAAATAGGAACACTTTTACACTGTTGGTGGGACTGTAAACTAGTTCAACCATTATGGAAAACAGTATGGCGATTCCTCCAGGATCTAGAACTAGAAGTACCATATGACCCAGCCATCCCATTACTGGGTATATACCCAAAGGATTATAAATCATGCTGCTATAAAGACACATGCACACGTATGTTTATTGCGGCACTATTCACAATAGCAAAGACTTGGAATCAACCCAAATGTCCATCAGTGACAGACTGGATTAAGAAAATGTGGCACATGTACACCATAGAATACTATGCAGCCATAAAAAAGGATGAGTTTGTGTCCTTTGTAGGGACATGGATGCAGCTGGAAACCATCATTCTTAGCAAACTATCACAAGAACAGAAAACCAAACACCGCATGTTCTCACTCATAGGTGGGAACTGAACAATGAGATCACTTGGACTCGGGAAGGGGAACATCACACACCAGGGCATATTACGGGGAGGGGGGAGGGGAGAGGGATTGCATTGGGAGTTATACCTGATGTAAATGACGAGTTGATGGGTGCTGACGAGTTGATGGGTGCAGCACAGCAAACATGGCACAAGTATACATATGTAACAAACCTGCATGTTATGCACATGTACCCTAGAACTTAAAGTATAATTAAAAAAAAAATGAAAAGAATCTCATTAAGATTGGAATAGGAGGGAAAGGCAGAAGCCAGTTCAAAGGCAGGATAGCAGATGAGTCTAAAAATAAAGATTAGTTTAGTTTATGAGTGGCTTTTTCTGCCACCTAAGAACGTTTAAACTTTATTCCATATAAGTAATAACATCAAGGATCCAAGGTAATCTGCATACATCTATGCTATAGAAGGTTGTCCTATACAAAAGGTAGGATAAGGAGAAATCTGTAAAAAATAAGATCATATGGGAAGGTATTGAAAAGTCACAAAAGAATTGTACTTGTGCAATCTCTTACATTTGACAAAACATACTCATAATTGTAATTGCTTTTCATGCAACCCTATAAGGCTTATCTATCCCTTTCAGATTGTTGGCTCTTAAAATCTTTAGTTTGCTTATCCCTGACGCTGTGGTTTATAGAGCTAGAATGGAATAAATGTAAAGGGTATTGATGGTTTGGCTGTGTCCCCACGCAAATCTCATCTTGAATTGTAGTTCTCATAATCCCCACCTGTCAAGGCGAGACCAGGTAAAGATAATTGAATCATAGGGGCGGTTTTCCCTTTGTTGTTCTTGTGATAGTGAGTGAGTTCTAACAAGATCTGATGGTTTTATTAGGGGCTTCCCCCTTCACTCGACACTCATTCTTTCTCCTGCCACCCTGTGAAGAGATGCCTTCTGCCGTGATTGTAAGTTTCCTGAGGCCTCCCCAGCCATGAGGAACTGTCAGTCAATTAAACCTCTGTTCTTTATAAATTACCTAGTCTTGGGTATTTCTTCATAGCAGCATGAGAATGGGCTAATACAGGTATGTAGATCGAACAAATGAAAGCATGATTTTTTTTCCCCATGATAGAGACAGGAATGGAGATTTGGGAGACTTAGATTCTTCAGCAGCCACATCTGCCAGCTTGTATGACAAATCTCCTCCCTTTAAAATCTCAAAATATCATCCTGTCTGATGTTTATAATGTTGTGAAAGGCTGAACACCAAAGACATAAAATAATTGTTTGACTTAGATGCAAATCAGGCTTCATCAACTCACTATGCTTCCAAGTGTACAGTATAGTATATGCACATGAGTGCATTAGTTTATTTTACAGGCATATTTTCAAGGTTACTTTCAATACATGTATGATAAAAGGTACTTTAAAATGTGGTATGGAAAGGGACAGAGCAAGCGGTAAAATCTGGACCTTCTGATAACAAATGAATATCTGTAGGTCTTGGGCAAGTCACCCATCATAGGGATGATTTTATATTTTTACCAAGTGATAAATTCCTGTTTACTCACATAGGGAGGATTACCATACTTAGCAAACTAAAATATAGAGCATATGTAAATTTCAAATAAATATTTGATACTTTTTAGAATAAGTATGTCCCATCTAATAAGTGCAACCTTCCCCTGACATTTCAAAACCCATCCTGTCCAGGCTGTTTTTGAGACCCATTGTAATCTCATCTGTCCTCATGCTTCAGCTCTTTCACTGATACCCATGACATTTTAAATTTTATCTGTAGATAGAACCTCTTTCTTGAGTTCTGGTTAAATAGTCCCAACTATCTTTTGAAATGTCCTTTAATTTCTTTGCCACAAAATGATAATAATAATACTGTCTCTCTGACTAGGTTGCTGTGAGGATTTAATGAGTGCTTTTTAAAAGCCTGTATAATAATTCCTGGCATATATCAGCTTGAACTATAGAAAATTGCCATTGCTTATAGGTTAAATACTGGCGAGTTTTAATACTAAGCACTATATGATTGTTTGCCATGATTATCAGCAGGATTACAGTCTTCTTACCCTCCTCAAAGACCTAAATTATTTGATTGCCTCAGCCACGTGACAGCACACTAGCTCTCTGCAAGAATGACGTATGCGCACATGCTTGGCATCCTAGCTCAGCACCTGGCACGTGGCAGAAACTCAAGTTCACTTTCCAGGATTCCTTACAAACTGCCTCCCAAATAATCTTCCTGAAACTCAAGTCATCTCAAATATCATCTATGGTCCCATTTATGAGATCATGTTGTAAAATGGAAAAGACCCTGATCTACCACTGACTAACTATGTGCCCTTGAACAAGCCACTTCATCACCTCCTGCCGTGCCATGAGATTTCCTGCCTCTGCCCCTTTACTGACACCTTGGAATATGATATCACCTTCATCCTGCCCCACAACTCTCCAATCTAGATCACCTCATCCTTCAAGCCCAAGCTGAAAATCTCCTTTTACATATTGTTTTTTGTTTATTCATGCAAAACTCTGTTAAGCATTAATCATATTCCAGACCTGAATATCAAATTCAGGGCACCTGGCATCTAACAGGTGCTGGAATATTCGTGCACTTACGTTAGATGTCCTCACTTGCATTATTGTATTTCAGCCATGCTATAAACCTGTGGAGTAATTATGTTCCAAGTTCTCAGCAGAGGAAATTGACCTTTATAAAAGTCAAATGAAGGCCAGGCACAGTGGCTCACGACTGTAATCCCAGCACTTTGGGAGGCCGAGGCAGGCAGATCACGAGGTCAGGAGATCGAGACCATCCTGGCCAACATGGTGAAACCCCGTATCTACTAAAAATACAAGTTAGCTGGGTGTGGTGGTGCTCACCTATAGTCCAAGCTACTTGGGAGGCTGAGGCCAGAGAATGGCTTGAACCTGGGAGGTGGAGATTGCAGTGAGCTGAGATTGCGCCACTACTCTCCAGCCTGGCAATAGAGGGAGACTCCATTCCCCCACCTCAGTAAAAAGAAAAACAGTTGAATTTTTTTCCCAATGACTGATAGTCACTGATAAAATTAAGGTTCTATCTCAGTTGTGATACCTGTTACCCCCAATAGAAACTGTGTCCTCTCAAAAGAATTTTCATATACAGTGTGAACCTCAACAATGTTCTTTACAAATATTTCTGCAGTCTGGTCTTTATGTGTTAGTTTTATTCCCTGGATTAGAAGTTTCTTGTGGCTAAGAGTTACATTTGATTTAATTTTTCTTTGTCTTGCTTCACATAGCATAATAATAAAAGCCACAGTACTGAATAGCTATGAAGTACTAATACTGTACTATCAATTTTTCATTTCTTTTCCTTTGAAACAAAATAAAGCATCATGCAGGAAGTAGATTTGTTTAACATGTAATCATTAACTATTACTAATTTTATAAGACAGGAATCTGAGAAATAAAGTCCCTAAGCTACTAAATGAGGCACTCAGGAATTGAGCTAGATCAGCCTGCCTCTAAAGTTTAGCCCTTCCCACTCAGCCCTGTTGCCCCATTCATTTAAACAACACCAGCTTAGCAACTACTTATATGCCCCATGTGGTGCTCAGAGTTAAGATCAAGGAGATAAAAAATTGTCCATTTGCTTTGCCCTTGGAGTTTTGGAAACAGGCAATTGAAAAGTTGCCCATTTAAAATGATCAACCACTTTCAATCATGACTTCCTTTGGACATACTGATTTTTTTATCCATTGGTTTTTTTCAACAAATATTTACTAAGATCTTAGTATACATCAGACACTATGCTTTAACAAACCAAACCTCAGCTCTGCCCTCTCAGAGCTCATAGTTCAATTGGAAGACAATCAGGAACCAAGTGATTGTAGATGTGAGCAGAGTTAGAAGAGGGACCATACAGAGATGCATTGCAATGGCTTCAGCCTGGAAGGGGTGCCAGGGAAGGTGTCTGTGCAGAAGGACTGTAGAAGCTGCTAAGACCTAGAGTGCATGGGGGGATTGAGAAGATCACTGAAGGCAGAAAGGGAAGAAGATGCAAACTTACTACAGTGGGAGGGAGAATATCACATTATAGGAAATAAAAAAAAATATTAAAAAGTGTCTTGTATGAGGGTAAGAGGGGTTAAAGAGGTAAGCAGGACGCAGAGCTCCTTGCCACAAGGCTAAACAGTTTGGACTCTACCAAAAGGTGTGGATAAACTGATTCAAATACATATCTTGAGCCAACCTAACCTTTCAGAGCTACCAAAACCATAGAAAAACCAACTCTACTTACCTGTTGTTCTACACACTATTAAAAATGCATATGTATACACATACATTTACACATAAAGGTATATAAAATTGTCTAAAGAATTCAGTACTTGTGGATCCTAATTGCAAGATTTTATTACAGATTTTAGAGAGAGCAACAACCAGCTTTAATTTTCACAGCCTAGGTTGAGTTTTCAGCTTCACTCAGACAAAAATATCAGCTCTCCTTTGTGTCTTGAGTATATTTCAGGGCTAAGTCACACAAGAGAATGGGAATCAAGACTTACAATGCCATTTTCACAATTGCTTTCCTGATTATAATCATACCACAAGATGTTATTCCAGAACTTACTTAATTATTTTATTGCTCCTTTGTCATTTTCAAAGTGATAACAAACACACACACACACAAAAGAAGGCTCATATGAGTACACGGTTTCACAGAGATCTACCAGGGACGTCTCTGATATTTTTCCTTTTTACACAATCAATGTTTCCTTTAGTTAGAGAGGGACTTCAATCGATCAGACTGCTGAGAGCACCCTTTTGAAATCTTCAGGTCAACAATTTAAGTGAAATAGAAACTGAGAGAGGAAAAGTTCACATCCTTGGAAATCTTTTGTGATAAAGTATTTTCCTGGCTGTTTAATAAGATGGCACAGAGAGGATCAGCATTACAATTAAGTTTGCAATCTTGTTGTACCTAGTGCCTCCTTCTAAGTATTATCTTCATTCTGCTTAGTTTCCTTGCAACAATAGGCTGATAAATTCCTCTGACACTCCTAACCTGTGAGAGGACTTATTTGGCCCTGAAGTCCCAACTCCATCTAAGGAAAATATTGTTTCTTTATTTCACTCTCCTTTTCCAGATACATGGCTGTAATTGAACAACAATTACAGATAGCTTTCAAGATTCACTAAGATTCCTCAATTCCCTTAGACCATAGCAACTCTGCTAGTGGAAAATACAGTGGGAAAACCACAGAGTTTAAACTCAAGTAATCGTAAGTTTGAATCGAAATGTTGCCACTATTTAACTACAAGTCACTCGGCCCCTCTAAGTCTCAATGTTCTCATTTAAGATTATTGGTCCTGAATGATAACATATGCAACATGCTAGTAAGTGCCCATATGTATAGGTCTAATCAATATATGAAATTGTCTTCTTACCCTCTAGTTTTCATATTCTTCAGGAATATCCTTCCCCTTTCACTCCTAGTTCAAGCCATTCTTTAGGTTCAGTTAAGTCCTACTCATGATAAGGATAATATCTGCCTTAGATAGAGAAAAGGATAAAATATGAATAACCATTTTTCTGACCTTCAAGGATCTTTCCATCTAGAAAAGACAGCAAGTGTATGTACATCTAAATTAAGCACAAGGCTGAAAATGTCATCACTCTGTTAAGGGATTGAGAACGGTGGGGGTAGAGGAGAGGAAAGTTAATTTCAGCTGCAGAAGACAGAACAGATTTTCTGGGAAGGTGTTAGCAGATCTTACTTTTGAGGTATGGGTACAATTTAGATCAATGGAGATCATGGGTAGCAATAATACAGGCCCTTGGTGTGTAATTATAAAGTCCAAAAATCTTTTAAAACTAAAAGCATTTTCATAGCTCAAATTTCATAGCTACAAATGGCATGTATTTTAGGTTTCACAGCAAAACCTAAAATACATTCTATAGCCTTCACTAATTTTACTTAGTGTGAATATGTATCTGTTGTTCTCCAGAAATATTGATATATTTTGGCAAAAGAATGTGTCTTAGGCCCTGCTGAGGACACTATATAACATGCAATTACATTGGTTTATCTCTATAAAATACTTATCTCGTGCCCCCATGAATTCTTCCATAGATCTGGTCATATATGTTTTAAATAAGGGATTTATTGTGGTTCTTTACTATAGGTAGAAATAATAATACAAACAATGATGTAGATATATGAAAATCTAGAGTATGTTAAAATAATATCAAATCATTCAGTATTACTGGAAAGATTAATGGATGACTAAGATGGTAAAGATCATGAAAGGATTTCATTCCTTTGGTGAACAGTGTTTATTGAGATATTTCTGTATTACAGGTATTCTTTTAGAGGTTGAGAATCTAGTTGTGAATATATCAAACCATTGTAATATGGTAATGGGGTTCCTTTCTAAGTTCTCCATTGTTTCAGAATGGTGGCAATCTACCTGTGGTTTAGGTGGTAGTGCAGGGTAACATGTAATGGAGGCCCACAGAGGTTAAGTACTGTACTTAAGCTTTTGCACCCATTAAGTATCAGAGGCAGAAAACTGAAGTCAGGTAGGCTAGCATGAGAGTATATGCTCATAACCCCATGACACTATTCTTTTTGTATTTAGAAACATGCAGGAGAGGAGAGACATTATCTCTGTGGGATTTGATGACGTGTCACAGAAGGCTTGCCATAGGCTGTATTACAAAGGATGAATAAGATGTGTTGCAATAGAGGAGAGGGTTGGGTTACTAGGTGGAGATGAGCTCTTTGATATGGGCATAGGCAGGTAGTACAGTGGATGAGAACATCCCCTCCATAAGCCCCACTCTCTGGTTTCTACTCCTTACTTGGCCACTTACTGGTAGGTGATCTTGGTTAACCTTAACCTCTTTTATTATTATTATTATTATTATTATTATTATTACTGAGACAGAATCTCACTCTTTCACCCAGGCAGTGGCATGATGTTGGCTCACTGCAACCTCTGCCTCCCAGGTTTAAGCGATTCTCCTGCCTCAGTCTCCTGAGTAGCTGGGGTTACAAGCACATGCCACCACACCCGGCAATTGTATTTTTGGTAGAGACAGGATTTCACCATGTTGGTCAGGCTGATCTCAAACTCCTGACCTCGTGATCCGCCCACCTCGGCCTCCCAAAGTGCTGGGATTACAGGCATGAGCCAATCTTAACCTCTTTTTATCTCATTTTTCTCATCCTTTGTCAGATGGGTAGATTACAAAAATTTTCTCCCATTCTGTAGGTTGCCTGTTTACTCTGATGGTAGTTTCTTTTGCTGTGCAGAAGCTCTTTACTTTAATTAGATCCCATTTGTCAATTTTGGCTTTTGTTACCATTGCTTTTGGTGTTTTAGTCATGACGTCCTTGCCCATGCCTATGTCTTGAATGGTATTGCCTAGGTTTTCTTCTAGGGTTTTTATGGTTTTAGGTCTAACATTTAAGTCTTTAATCCATCTTGAATTAATTTTTGTATAAAGTGTAAGGAAGGGATCCAGTTTCAGCTTTCTGCATATGGCTAGCCAGTTTTCCCAGCACCGTTTATTTTACAGAGACTCCTTTCCCCATTTCTTGTTTTTGTCAGGTTTGTCAAAGATCAGATGGTTGTAGATGTATGGTGTTATTTCTGAGGCCTCTGTTCTGTTCCATTGGTCTATATCTCTGTTTTGGTACCAGTATCATGCTGTTTTGGTTACTGTAGCCTTGTAGTATAGTTTGAAGTCAGGTAATGTGATGCCTCCAGCTTTGTTCTTTTTGCTTAGAGTTGTCTTGGTTATGCGGGCTCTTTTTTGGTTCCATATAAAATTTAAAGTAGTTTTTTTCTAATTGTTTGAAGAAAGTCAGTGGTAGCTTGATGGGGATAGCATTGGATCTATAAATTGCTTTTTTTTTTTTTTTTTTTTTTTTTTTTTGAGATGCAGTCTTGCTCTGTCACCCAGGCTAGGGTGCAGTGGTGTGATTGCAGCTCACTGCAACCTCCACCTCCCAAATTCTAGAGATACTCTTGCCTCAGCCTCCTAAGTAGCTGGGATTACAGGCATGCACCACCACACCCAGCTAATTTTTGTATTTTTAGTAGGGACAGGGTTTTACCATGTTGGTCAGGCTGGTCTTGAACTCCTGACCTCATGGTCTTCCTACCTTGGCCTCCCAAAGTTCTGGGATTACAGGCATGAGCCACTGAAGATTTTGTTTTGTAGCTTTCTTTTTTTTCAACTTTTTCTAGTTTTGGTGTCAAGATAACAGGAACTGTTTCTTCCTCCTCTAGTTCTAAAAACAACTGATTAAAATTGGTCTTAATTCTTCTTTTTATATTTGGTAAAATTTGTGAGTGATTGAATTTGGGCCTGGAGATTTCTTTTTGGGGACCTTTTTAATTACCCATTTATTCAATGGTTATAGTACCATTATAGAACAGGATATGTATTTCATCTTGATTGAATTTTTATTATGTTTCATGGAATTGGTCAATTTATTCTGAGTTGTTGAATTTATGAGCATTAATTTGTTCATAGTGGCTGCAGAATCTGTAGTGTATATCCAGTTTATTCCTGCTATTAGTGATTTGTGTCTTTTGTCTTCTCTTGCTAGAGGTTTATCAATATCACTGATATTTTTAAAGAAAATTATTTGGTTTTGTCGTTTTTAAGTTGTATTCCTATTCTCAATTTTATTTTTACTATTTCCTTCCTTCTGTGTATGTTGGGTCTACTTGCTTTTCTTTTTCTACTTTCTTGAAATAATCAGGACCGTCTTGAGGGTTACAAGTGTTTCTATGAATAAACGCACTGGGAGAGCACGTGTCCACTGGGATTATCAGGCAAATTGGACAGGGTTGTCACCCTATTGATGACCTTAAGCAGTGGGACTGTACGAATTAGATCCATGGCCACTTCATGTGTATCACAAGGATCCTGGATCAGGATATCTGGTCGGCACTGGCTCTTTCACTTCTTGCATGAAGTCCGTCATTACTAATCACAAAAAGCACAAATTGTTATCCTGTGAAGTTCCATAGTCCTGATACCCTCATATACTCAAGTTTGATCTGCACTGTTGTTTTTGTACCAGGAGATATGTGCTAACTCTTTTAATAAGGTTTCAGGTATAGGTGAAAAGTCGGAAATGGTAGCTAATATTTGTTGTGCCTCTGCTGTTGAATATGTTTAAATCTATAATTTACTCATAAAAATACTATGAGATAAGTATCATAATCTTCACTTTGTAAAAAAGGAAATTAAATCTGGGAGAGGCTAAATCTTTGTATAACATTTAGTAAATGGTAGAGATAGGATGTGAGGTGAGAGATAGATGCCTAACTCCATCCTACTAAAAAGCTTTCCAGTGCACACTGTTTGCATCAACACCTGCTATCTGTCATTACATACAGAGGAGGGTGCTCTGGTAATGTAATCACAACTGTAGTTTCTAGAAAGGCCCCAGCATATTTTTTATCATGATGAGATATGGTGATGTTGGATTCATATATGTAGTTGTTTTGATGACGTAAAATAATAAATACATTTACATCATTTTAGGAAAAAAATAGATTTGTTAAATGTCCTTTGTGTGCCATAAGAACCAATGAAGTAATATTTAAGCTACATTACCTCAGGAGAAGGAGTTGACCAGGTCCTAAACAATCCATTTTTTAGTTGGGAATATTACCAGCATGTATGTACTGTTTAAACCATAAATTATATACACACAGGGTCATAGGCAATGGATATAATCAATGACATATATAGACAAAATTTGGAGATTGAGATCTGATAATCAGTAGAGTCCAGTAGAAAATGAAGTGAAGGATTTGTTTATGTAATTATATTCAGGGTCTACCAAAATGTATACAGCTTCATTTTGTCTGCTTTAAAGGGTATGGGGGGAAACCAGACCCTGATAATTCAGTGTTATTTCATGTAGGTTCTTTTCTATTTCCTTAAGCGTCAACTGATCTGAGAAATAAAGGGAAAGAGTACAAAAGAGACAAATGTTAAAGCTGGGTGTCCGGGGAAGACATCACATGTCGGCAGGTTCCGTGATGCCCCCAAGCTGCAAAACCAGCAAGTTTTTATTAGTGACTTTTAACAGGGGAGAGAGTGTATGAATAGGGTGTGGGTCACAGAAATCACATGCTTCACAAGGTAATAAAATATTACACAGCAAATAGAGGCAGGGGGCGAGATCACAGGACCGAGGAGAAATTAAAATTGCTAATGAAGTTTCAGGCACGCATTGTCATTGATAACATCTTATCAGGAGACAGGGTTTGAAAGCAGACAACCAGTCTGACTAAAATTTATTTGGCGAGATTCTCCTCATCCTAATAGGCCTGGGAGCACTACAGGAGACTGGGGCTTCTTTCGTCTCTTATCTGCAACTGTAAAAGACAGACGTTCCTAAAGCGGTCATTTCAGAGGCCTCCCCTTAGGAATGCATTCTCCTTCTCAGGAATGCATGATCCTTCTCCTTAGGAATCATGCACATATGACACATTCTCAGGGATGTTCCTTGCTGACAAAAAGAATTCAGTGATATTTCTCCTATTTGCTTTTGAAAGAAGAGAAATTTGTCTCTGTTCTGCCTGGCTCCCAGGAAGCCAGACCTAATGGTTATCTCCTTTGTTCCCTGAACATCGCTGTTATCCTGTTCTTTTTTCAAGGTGCTCAGATTTCATATTGTTTAAAGAGGAGAATCATTAAATAAAATCTATTGTAAGTGAGATTGAGTGCTGAAGGAGGGAGAGAAGAACAGAGGGATGTTATTTTCAGACTAATAGAAATGGTGAGATTTTTAGGTTTGTGAGGAGAAAAAGAAAGGTAATCAGGAGAAGTGGGATTAGTTAGATGGGTCTGCATTGCCATCAGGGAGGATTGAATCAGACCTATTGTGATTTGGTGTGCCAGCTTCTGAGGAATTGGCACAGATCTCACCACATCTAAGGGTGGTCTCTGACATGGATGTCTTTTCTTTGTG
This sequence comes from Macaca fascicularis, assembly GCF_037993035.2. NCBI lineage: Eukaryota > Metazoa > Chordata > Mammalia > Primates > Cercopithecidae > Macaca > Macaca fascicularis. Next base: position 49,283,983 of record NC_088383.1, on the reverse strand, counting down.
GTTTTCATTGTCAGTATTCACCTGAAGCTTGAGTCTCCTGGTGGGTAGCTAGACAGGGAATTGATGATCTCCTGGGGAAAGACAAGCATATCCTCTCCTCCACGTTATAATTGTGCCAGGTTCTTAAGTATTAGTTTGGGAGTTTTTCTATAACACTGGCTTCCCTTTGTTTAAGGGAAATTTTTTGCTTATATAATGGCATTAGGCTGCAGTTAGATTATTATCTTTAGGAACATTAAAAAAATGTAAAGTAAACAATGCCAAATGTGATTGGGAGTGGGGGGTAGTTAAATTACGTTTTTGTTGTTCAGACTGTTTGGACATTTGGGTTTTTAAAGTGCGATTGGCCTGTTTTACCATAGCATCTTTGAGGATTGTAAGGGATTCTAGTAATATGGGAAATTCCTTACTGTTGCATAAATAAATCAAAAGCCTTACTAACACATCTAGGGATGTTGTCTGTCTTTATTTGATGTGGAAGCCTCATAATTGCAAAGGAAGAATAGAGATGTTCTTTAACACGGGCCATGCCTTCCCCTCTTTGGCAAGTAGCCCAGATAAAACCTGAGAAGGTATCCACAGAAGCATGCACATATGACAGTCTGCCAAAGGAGCTAACATGAGTCACATCTATTTGCCATAAAGCATTAGGAGTTAGGCCTCTGGGATTAATGCCAGGTTCTTGATTTGTAAGTGTGAAGACCTGGCACTGAGGGCAACTGTGAACAATAAACTTAGCTTGTTTTTAGGTAAGAGCAAATTTATCTTTTAATCCAGCAGCATTAACATGAGTGAGATTATGGAACTCCTGAGCTTCTTGGGTTGCAAAAAAGACCAAACAGTCGACTTTATGGTTAATGGCAGACATGGGTCCTGGTAAAGTGGTATGAGATCTAATATGTGTAATATAGAAAGGGTGTCTACGTTGGCATTGTAACCTTGAAAATAAAGAAACCAATTCAGAATTATCACCATGTTTGATAGTAGCAGTTTCTATATTTTTAGTGGCATGTACAACATAAGCAGAATCAGAGGCACTATTTAAAGGTTTGGAGAAATCTTGTAAGGCAGTAATCACAGCAATTAACTCTGCCTCAGAGGTATAAGAGGTAGAAATAAGCTTGTCTGTAGGACTTACATAACCAGCATTGCCATTACTGGAGCCATCAGTGAACACTGTAACAACCTCAGGAATAGGCTGATCTTTGGTTAATTGAGGGGGAGACATCACATGTCAGCAGATTCTGTGATGACCCGCAAGCTGCAAAACCAGCAAATTTTTATTATGTGCTTTTGAAAGAAAAGAAATATGGCTCTGTTCCCCCCAGCTCTCAGGCAGCCAGACCTAATGTCTATCTCCTTTGTTCCTGAACATCGCTGTTATCCTGTTCTTTTTTTCAAGGTGCCCAGATTTCATATTGTTTAAACAATTTGTGCAGTTAACTCAATCATCACAGGGTCCTGAGGTGACATTCATCCTTAGCTTATGAAGATGACAGGATTAAGATATTAAAGTAAAGATAGGCATAGGAAATCACAAGAGTATTGATTGGAGAAGTGATAATGTCCATGAAATCGTCACAGTTCATGTTCAGAGATTGCAGTAAAGACAGGTGTAAGAAATTGTAAAAGTATTATAAAAATTATAAAAGTATTAATTTGGGGAACTAATAAATGCCCATGAAATCTTCACGATGTTTGTTTTTCTGCCATGGCTTCAGCCGGTCCCTCTGTTCAAGGTCCTTGAAACAGGAAAATGTTGGACAGTTTGGAACTTCCTAGTGATTTGTTGAATGGTTTTGCCCAAAATGCTGACAGTGATATGGACAATAAGGTCCAGGCTGAGGTGGTCTCAGATGGAGATGAGGAACTTCTTGGGAACTGGAGCAGAGGTGACTCTTATTATATTTTAGCAAAGAGACTGGTGGCATTTTGCCTTTGGTCTAGGGATTTATGGAACTTTGAACCTGAAAGAGATGATTTAGGGTATCTGGCAGAAGAAATTTCTATTTGCCAAAGCATTCAAGAAGTGACTTGGGTACTGGTAAAGGCATTCAGTTTTATAAGGGAATCAGAGCATAAAAGTTTGGAAAATGTGCAGCCTGACTATGCATTAGAAAAGAAAAACCCATTTTCTGAGGAAGAATTCAAGCTGGCTACAGAAATTTGCCTAAGTAGCAAGGACCCTAAAGTTAATCCCCAAAACCATGGGGAGAATGTCTCCAGGCCATGTCAATGATCCTCAAGGCAGCCCCTGCTAACACAGGCCCAGAGCCCAGGAGGAAAAAGTAGACTGGGCCCAGGGTCCCTGTGCTATGTGTTTTTGTAATTTGTATAAAAATTTAATGTATATGTTGTGTTGACTAAAACTGGAAATAATTAAAAATCATACATACTATGTGATGATATATTTAGACATTTACACTTGTGTGTGTATTTGGGAAAAAGACTACAGGTAAATGTATCCACATTAATAGTATTTCTGGATTGCGGAATTATGGTTTCTTTTCTTTGTACACTTCAGATTTACAAAGCACGGGATAAGCAGGAAGAATTACTTTTATAATCAGCTATGACGGTAAATTTGTTCAAGGTGCAGGCTCATTTTTCCCATGTAACAAAGGAGTGTGCCTTGACCCAATCAGAGCTAAGTGTTGTTTATGTTTTAACTTACATCAATCTGTTTCTTTCATTTATATGAAAAGCACAAGGCATGTCCCAGGTTCATAAAAAGCAAATGAAATCATTGCCCTTTACTGACCTTGCTCTGAATTCAATAAACTAAAAAGAAAGAGGATATTTATGTGAAAGGCCTGATTATCTATTCTACATATGTATATTGAGCATACAGCATTTGCAAGGAATCATTCTAGGTGAAACAGGGAATACAGCAGTGAAAAACACAACCAAAACAACTTCCTTTAAAAAGTTTACATTCTAATGGGAGGAGCAGACATTAGAGTACCAACTGCATATTACTTTAGAGGATAATACATGCCATGGAGATTACAAAAAATAAAACTGAGTACAGGAAATGAATTTAGAAAACGAGTGAAATTTTAAAATGGCTAGTTGCTAGTCAGGGTAAGCTTTATTGAGATGATATTTGCTTTTTATTTTTTGATAATATTTTTACAGCTTTATGTTTAATGAATATCAAACATACCATCAATATATAAAGTGTAAATGAGATGAATTTAACATGTACATGTGCCCATTAAACAATCACCATGAAGGAGATAGTGAACATATCCAACATGCCCAAAGCTTTCCAGTTTCTCTTTATAGTGCACACTCATACCTCTAAGGTGTGAAGTATTGAGTAACACACATACATACAAACACATACTGGGCTACCTCATTGTTTCATGAGCATTTGTTCAAAATGTTATCCTTATGTACATGAATTGTCTCAGAACTTTATTAAAACTTAGCTGATATACATGTATGTAACTATATTAGTACTACATTGTCTTAATTACTATAACTGTAAGTCTTGAGACCAGGTGCTGTTCCCCAAATTTGTTGCCTTTCAAAGCAACCTGCCATTGTAGGTCCTCTGCATATCTATGTAAATATCAGAATGTTAGTTTGTCAGTTTCTAAAAGAAGAAATCCAGCTATGATTTGATTGGGGCTGTTATAGATCAATGTGGGAAGAGTAGAAATCTTAACAATATTGAGATTTATGACTTGTGAATTCCATTTATTCCATTTATTTGTTATCCCAACAATATTTTGTAGTTTTCAGATGTTTCACTTTTTTCAAGTTTATGCCTAAGTACTACACATTTTGATATTTAAAATAATATAAAATACTATAATATTGTGTTTTAATTTTTTTCTCCATTAATTGTCAGGTACCTTTAAATCATAATTTAATTGGATGATACAACTGGATTTTGAAAAAAGTATACATATATGTACATTAAAAATAATGTATTTTTTCTCTGTTTGGCAGACTGACTGCTATCATACCATGTATTAGTCCAAATTCACACTGCTGATAAAGACATATTCGAGATTGAGAAGAAAAAAAGGTTTAATTAGACTTACAGTTCCACATGGCTGGGGAGGCCTCAGAATCATGGTGAGAGGCAAAAGGCACTTCTTACATGGCAGTGGCAAGAGAAAATGAGGAAGAAGCAAAAGCAGAAACCCCTGATAAACCCATCAGATCTCATAACACTTATTCACTATAACAAGAATAATATGGGAAAGACCAGCCCTCATGATTCAATGACCTCCCTCTGGATCCCTCACACTACACGTGGGAATTCTGGGAGATATAATTCAAGTTGAGATTTGGGTGGAGACACAGCCAAACCACGTCATATCATAATGTAAAATTGCACTCAATACTACTCGGCCTGCTCTCAAGGACAATATATCAAAATATATGGCATGTTTCAGTTTATTTAGCATCACAAAACTCTAAAATTGCACTTACTTCTAGAAACCTGGAATAATAATATAAATGCCAGCTCATAGGTAGATATACAGCTACATATGACAATTTTCTAAATGTCAGTCTAACCACTTTTTAATTCTATATTTTCAATGTTTTTCCTCCTCTTGAAACTCACTCACTCTTTTTTATTTTTTATTTCAATAGGTTTTTGGGGAACATGTGGTATTTGGTCACATAAATAAATTATTTAGTGGTGATTTGTGACATTTTGGTGCACCTATCTCCCAAGCAGTATACACTTTACCCAATGTGTAATCTTTTATCCCTCACTCTGCTCCCATGTTTTCCCCCTAGTCCCTAAAGTCCATTGTATTATTCTTGTGATTCTGTATCCTCATAGCTTAGCTCCCATTTATGAGTAAAAATATATGATATTTGGTTTTCCATTCCTGAGTTATTTCACTTAGAATAATAGTCTCCAATTCCATCCAGATTGCTGTGAGTGGCATTATTTCATTCCTTTTTATGACCGAGTAGTATTCCATGGAGTATATGTATATATACCAGGTTTTCTTTTCTTTTCTTTCTTTCTTTTTTTCTTTTCTTTTTTCTTTTTTTTTTTTTTTTTTTTGAGACAGAGTCTCGTTCTGTCGTCCAGGCTGGAGTGCAGTGGCGTGATCTCAGCTCACTGCAAGCTCGGCCTCCTGGGTTCACACCATTCTCCTGCCTCAGCCTCCTGAGCAGCTGGGACTACAGGTGCCCACCACCATGCCCGGCTAATTTTTTCATATTTTTAGTAGAGATGGGGTTTCACCATGTTAGCCAGGATGGTCTTGATCTCCTGATGTCATGATCCACCCGCCTCAGCCTCTGAAAGTGCTGGGATTACAGGCGTGAGCCACCGCACCCAGCCCCAGATTTTCTTTATCCCCTCTCTGATGGATGGGTATTTGAGCTGGTTCCATACTTTTGCAATTGCAAATTGTGCTGCTGTAAACATGCGTGTGCAAGTGTTTTGTTCATATAATGACTTATTTTCCTCGAAGTAGATAACTAGTATTGGGACTGCTGGATCAAATGTAGCCAACTGATCTTCAATAAAGCAAACAGAAACAAAGTGGGGAAAGGACACCCTATTCAACAAATGGTGCTGGGATAATTAGCAAGCCACATGTAGAAGAATGAAACTGGATCCTCATCTCTCACCTTACACAAAAATCAACTTAAGATGGAAGACTTAAAGACCTGAAACAATAAAAATTCTAGAAGATAACGTTGGAAAAACCCTCGTAGACACTGGTGTAGGCAAAAGGCTTTATAACCAAGAACCAAAAGACAAATGCAACAAAAACAAAGATAAATAGATGGGACTTAATTAAACTAAAAAGCTTCTGCAGAGCAAAATAAACCATCAGCAGAGTTAACAGACAACCCACAGAGTGGGGGAAAATCTTCAGAATCTATACATCCAACAAAGGACTAATATCCAGAATTTACAAAGAACTCAAATCAGCAAGAACAAAGCGAACAATCCCATCAAAAAGTGGGCTAAAGACTTAAATAGACAATTCTCAAAAGAAGAAATGGCCAACAAGCATGGAAAAATGCTCAACATCACTAATTATCAGGGAAATGAAAATCAAAACCACAATGAAATACCACCTTACTCCTGCAAGAATGGCCATAATCAAAAAAATAAAAAAAAAATAGATGTTGGTGTGGATGTGGTAAAAAGGGAACACTTTTATACTGTTGGTGGAAATGTAAACTAGTACAAGCACTATGGAAAACTGTGGAGATTCCTTAAAGAGATGACATTTGAATAAGAACTTGAAGTGAAAGTAGAAAATGTATAGCAATCTGGCAGAAGAGTGTTCCAAGAATATGGAACAGCCTGTGTGATAACTCTGAGGCAAGGATGTGCCTATCATGAGCAAGCAAGAACAAGGAGGCCAGTGTTCCTAAAACAGAATGAGCGAGGAGGACAAATAATAGGTGATGAGGTCAGAGGTAATTAGGGACCAGATACCATGGCCTTGAAGGTTGTAGTAAAAACTTTAACTTTTATTTTGGTAAGAGGAGTGAGGTAATCTAGCTTAACATTTTAAAGTATCAAGCAGTTGCTGTGTGGAGAACAGATTGTAGTAGGACAAATATACCAGCAGGAAGACCAGTTAGGAATCTAATGCAGTAACCCAGGTGAGAGGTGAGGATGCCTTGGTCAGAGTTGCTAGCAGTAGAAGCAGTGAGAAGTGGTAAGAGTCTATATATATTTTAAAGATAGAGCCAAAAGCATCTTTTGTCTGTGGAGATGGAGAGACCTTAAGAATGACTCCAAAGATTTTAACCTCAGCACCTGGATGGATAGAGTTGTCATTACTTGAGATAGAAGAGAGCATGTGTATAATACATTTTCGTAAAGCACAGGAAATTCTGGTACATGCAGATCAACATGAGTTTTAAGCATTCCACTGGAAATAATGAGTCAGCACTGGCTACACAAGTCTGGATTTCAGAAGAAAAAGGCTTTTTGGCTAGAAATGCAATTTTGGAAATTGTTGACATATATAGCATTCTAAAATTTTGTGGACAGATGTCAGGACTTAGGCGTACGGCATACCAGCTCTTAGAGTTCAGTTTGATGCAGTAAAATCAGCAAACGGAACTGAGAAGGAGGACTAACATAGGGTAGGAGGAGTAAGTAAAACTAGAAATGAAAATCTCTGAAGGAAGAGAGAATGATGAAATGTGCCGAATGGGGTCTGTTTGATATAAAATAAGAGGGAGGTGAATTAGAGTAAATACAGACAGGTCCTTCAAAGAATTATAAATGGGTAAGAAATGTGCCAGTAAATAGAACAGAAAGTGTAAGAAAAGGAAGAAGGCTCTTGTTTGTTTGTTTTGAGAAGAAATAATATATTTATGTACTCTTGGGAATGATCTATTAGTGAAAACAAATAGTAAATGAGAAAGAGAATGTGGAGCAAAGTCCTTGAGTGAGTGTCCTAGTGCTTAATTGAGGCGAGTCCAAGTAGAGAGGCAAAGATTAATGTAGATTCTTACAGATAGTGTTGGGATGGGTGGCAATTCTCTTCTGACTGTTTCAATTTTCTCAGTGCCGAAGGAGATTAAATTTCAGACTGTACATACATGTATACATTTAACACATTGAGCATGTTTTGTGTGCTGAATACTATCGTAGGCCTTGAGGTGACTATGTCATCAGATGTTCTTGCCCTCAGAAAATTTGCACTCTAATGAAGATGTACAATTAAACCTAAACAAATTGTAAATGTTATGAGAAATGTTTGGTTTCTATGGAAGTACACAAAAAGGGCATTTAATTCACTTGGCCATGGGTGGCACTAGAGAAATTTTCCCTCACAAAGTAATCTCTAAGTTGAAATGTGACTATTGAATAGTGGTAGAGAAGCTGTAAATGGTACTTCAGATAGAAGGAATAGTGAATGGAAAGGCTGAAATGTGAGAGCTAATATGGCAGTTAAAGGAAATGGCAATGATGGTAAAAGTAAAAAGGTTGATGGAAAGAGTAACTGAGGTTGAAAGACTGGCAGGGGCAAGATTATGTATCCATGTAGAAGAGTTTGAAATTTCTCCTTTGAACATTTGGAAGGAACTTAAACAGTGAGAAGTTATGGACAGATTTGCATTTACACTCTAGAAAGAGCCTTGGCTCAAGTGTGACAAATGGAATGGGGTGAATTGAGGGGAAGTCAAGGAGAGCAGGTGAGAGACTATTTCAATAGACAAGGTGAGAGGCGGTGTGTTGGAAGACTAGTAGTCACGGTGTTGCAGGAAAGTGGGTCCACTCGAGCATATTCAGGAAGAAGAATCAAGTGGGTTTGAATGTGGATGATTGAGTGAAGAAAATCAAGCGTCACTAAGCATATGGCTTCGTGGTAACTTTAAATGAAATAAGATAACAGAGGTTTTTGGGGAAAAGTGCTGGATTAAACTTTTGACAATGCTATGTGATGCCCAAGTGGAGTTTTTGAAAGAGACAGAAATGAGTCTAAAATTCAAGGAAAGTTGTTGTTTGATTTAAATTATAAATTTGGTAGTCATCGGCATAGCTATTATTCAGTTTCTAACCAACTGCAAAGAAAAATATAAAAACTTCGAAGAACAAATAGGCCAACAAATTGACATTCAGGTCACTGTTAACTTTTCTTATCACTAAGCCTGAGGCCATTGTCCTTTTATTCAGGTTTTCCTTTGTTCTTTAGAGGGTGAATTAGCATGTTCTTTTTATGTTTCCATATAGAATTCTCATGCATTTTGAAGTGAAAGGGTTGTAAGTGTCATATATATTTTTCCTTGGCATTTTTATTTTCTTCGAATAAGGAACATTTCACTATAAAGCATTTATAACAAACCTGATTTTGTAGGTCATATTCTCCAGCTACTAATTTTCCATAAAAATTTGCTTGAGGGAAAAAAAAGGAAAAACACTTTTTATTAGGATTTGAGCTAAACTGAGTTAGCTTGTTCATGGTCAAGAAGTCATTTATTGCTGATATGGCCTCTGCTGCTGAAGGTCTTTCTCCGTAAATCTAGCACATCCTGTGAAAGGTTAATGCTGCAGTTTAGCAGCCAATGCTATCCAAAGTGTAGTGAAAATTAGCATACTTTTTTTTACTTAGTTATGTGTATGCATATCAAGAGTCTTTTTAAAATTCAGACTCGAAATAATCCAACATTAAATAAATAAATAAAAATAATTGATTGTGTCATGCATTATGCTAGAGTTTTATATTCCTAAACTCATTTAAGGTTCTCAATCATACTTGCCAATTGGTATTGTTATATTTAATAATGTAAATGAAGAAAATGGGTGCCTGAAAGGTAGGTCTTTCTCCAGAAGTGACAAATAAGTCATAATTCCCAAGTCCAAAACATCAAAAAAAAAAAAAAAAAGCAAAACATTATGGATAAATAATAAATAATACTCTAGGAAGTCTTGAACATTCGTCATTGTGCGAGCAGAGGGTCATTGAGAACTGGCTCTGAGAATCCCAAGAATTTTTCTTGCTGTCCTTTTGTTTATTGTCATTGTGTGCATTTCCCTGATGCTTCGGAAATAATTTGGAGCCTTTACAATGAAAGATGAGATCTTCATTGTGACAGAACAACAATCTAATTTATCTCTGACGTGGTTCCCCCTTTACCCAGCATAAACCGAGTGCCAGCTTAATGATGTCATTCCCTATAATGTAGAATATCAAACAAGGAAGAAGTCATTTGGGGTCTGCACTGGGGAAAATAATGAACCATGTCTTTCAGTTTCTTGTGAGCAACACTGCAAAGGTTCTTAAATTTATCCCTAGGGTTTCTAAAAGGTAGAGATTGAGTATTGCACAGAACTAGTGTAACTAGCCTCACAGGATCATTCTAAAGATAAAATGAGATAATTTGAGTAATGAGATCTAGCATAGTGACTTGAACTTAATATAGGATTTTCTTATTTTTTTCTTTCTATTTTTTCTGTTTCTAGGTTGATTACTTCAGGCTAGAAAAATACCTTTGAATTTTGAAAGAAAATCTGTGTGTGTGTGTGTGTGTGTGTGTGTGTGTGTGTGTGTGTGTTTTGCAACTTTGGCTCTCCAAAAGGAAAAGTATAAAATTTTCTAGTTTCAGTTTTCTATACCCTAAGATTTAATTTCATCTAGGCCTGGAAAGAATAAAGCAAACTTTCAAATCCGCTGAAGTCAAAAGATTAAAATATCTGTGCTAAAAATACATAAGCAAAAACAGCAACAACCACAATATTCTAATGAAATGTAATAAGTATAAAATAAACTTATATAAAATAAAAAAAGATAAAACAATAGAAAGGAATAAGCTAACAGAAGCTTTAAGCAATGTTACCCAATGAGAGTTTTGAAGGAATTTTGGAATTTTCAGGAGTTTATATGAAAAAGTGTAAGTTTGGGAAAGAGAAAATTATGGGCAGATACCGAAGGCATAAACCATGTAGCATGTTTGGGAAGCTTCACAGAATTTGGCACTGGTGAAATAAAAGGGACAAAATTCTACATTGAGGCTGAGTTCTGATTGTGGTCTACCTTCTGTGCAAAGGAACTGGACTTTTCCCTCAGAACAAGGAGAGCCTTTGGGGAGCTGTAATCATAGGAATGCCAGAATCTGGCCTAGACTTAAAGATTAATTTTGGGTCAGGATAGAGTTGCTCAAATTCAAAGCCAAGTTTTATTGTTGACTCCTTTCCACCCCTTACAACCTCCCATAGCAAATGAAGACAACAATCTGTTCATTTGACTCATTAAATATATTTTGAAGCTGCCTCTTCCTGTCTATTGCTTCTGACACAATCCTGATCTGAGCCACCATCACATGTTACTTGGATGTTTTAACTGCTTTTCTGACTTGTCTCTCAAGAAACCCTTTATCCCCAGATCCAATCTATACAACACCTAAATGTCTTTTTAAACTACAAATCTGATCATGTGACTCCTTTGTTTGAAACCATTCAGTGCCTTCTTCTAACACTTAAAACTGTGCAAAATAATCTACAAGTCCAGGAGAAATCTGGCTACATTCTCTCTTCAGATCTACTCTGTACCACTGACCCCCTGGTTTCCCAAACTCCAGCCAGATTATACTTTGCTCAGCCCTTGGCTCCAACAGTACTAATTCTGCCTAGATGCTATTCCTCCTGATGGGAACACCTCTTCCCAACATCACCTAGCAACATCAACCCTGCCTTCCCTTCAGCTTCAGACTGCTTTTTCCCTACTCCTCATCATGCCTGCAGTTACCTATCCAATGCTTATCTTCCTGGCTCAACTGGAAATATGCAGGGGCCTTGTCTTATTTGCTGGCGAAACCCACATTAATAGCATAGCACCTATCGTGTTGTAGATACTTAATGAACTTCTACCAAACAAATGTGCTGAATAAATGAATAAAGTGACTTGCTGTCACTGTGCTACAAAGCCACAGAAAGCATCATCTCTTGTCCTCAGAGAACTCACAATCCACCCGGTGAGAGAATAATGAACAAAACGTAAGTCGATGTTTTATCCTCCTTCATAGGGACAAGCAGGTGCCATGGTAACACAGAGGAAAGAGTGAATAAAGAAATATATTTGTGGCAGAGGTGAAATTTGAATTAGTTCTGAGAGGAAGCATTAAAGACACTGTAGTCAAGCTGTCAGAACCTCAGGAAAAGGAAGGAGGCAAGGATGCGTGCAATATAAAATATATCATGAGTCATTACTGTCCATGGACCCAATAATTACATATTTGAGCATTCGATGGTGACATAAAAAAGCATGGAGAAGAGTAATAGGTTTTATTTCCCTGAAGTAGAAAGAAGTGTGAATTGTCTGTGCTGTGAAGCTGGTGTGCAGAGTGGTTACTTTGGTAGTGAGTGAGCCCAATTGTCTGCCAAGCATCCTTATTGCTTAATGGTATCACAGTTTTAAAATGTATTGCCATACACACATTCATAGTTTAATTTACTACATCTGATATGTTGTATATGGTATGTAGATACTGGAACATCTTACAGCATAACTATTAATTTGAAGAAGCCCAATCTAAATGTTAAAATATATATCATGTATACCTAGTAAATATATACATGCTCATATATGTATAGTCATATGCATAGAGTATATAGTAATAAAATAATCCTATTATTTATCTTATACTACACTAAATATTTTTCACACTTTCTCTAATATTATTTTCACAATATTCCCCAAGATACTGATGTTCACATACCCATTATACAGATTAGGAAACTAAAGTTTGATAAACCATGTCCTTTATCTGAGGGTTAGAACGAGGATTTTAACTCATGTTTTCCAGCTCCATAGCACATTCCCTAATATGATACACTGCCAAAATAAATACATTTGATATTTAATTATACAATAGAAATGAGGAAAAATGTTAAGGTTTTTCAATGCAATAAATGAGAGAGGCAATATTCTTTTGGCATAGTTATGGCAGATAATGATAATGGTCCTTAAGATTCAAAGGCAACCTCCTGCATGTGTGTTGAGTTTGATGGTTTTACTTTCAGCAGGAAGCACAGCCTGCACAACTAAGCTTTCCCACTGCTGAGATTAATTTCAGGTATCAGAGGTGTACTGGTGTGCACTGATGGCTGGATCTAATGCTCCTGGAGGCACACCTATTCCTCATATCATGATCAGTCTTTTCTGTTTGCCTTCTATGTGTAAAATAGATTAAGCTTCCTTGGTATTGTCTTATAAAATATATTACAGAGAACTTAAAGTGAAATTGCTTTGTATTGTAGAATAAAGGAAAAAAGCCAGATCAGAGTATTTGCAAATATGCATATTCTTTTCATGTTTGTGGTTTTATTCTTTGATTTAAAAAACATTAAAACATCTGTCCCACTCTAGGCCGTTTATATAAGTTGATTCATCCTTGCAGATCAGAAGGCCAGTGATAATAGCAAAAGTAGAGGGATGTTTAATACTTTCCTAGTAACTTTGCAGCTCTCTTCTCTATATCTCTTATTCTTTGCTTTTCTACATATACATTTCCATTGGTCCACTGCTCCCATTTAGCTCATGAGACATCCTACCGGACCTGTGATCTGATTGGTCCCTAGGTTAAGTTTACTGAAAGTTTTAGAGAAGGGCTTCACCACAGAACACTTCTAGACTTAGTCTGACTGCCTATCCTGATGTTCTTCCCATCAGTGTGAGCAGATTTAACATATTAATGATGCTTGGTGCTAGGGATTGTGGGAATAAAAGAACTCACCTATGTGAGATGAGGCAGAGCTTGTTTAGTCACTTATTTTATCAGAGCTTTCTAAAGTAAGGGAATCAGCCATCATCACTGTGTTAGCTAGAAACTCATAGGTAGGCAGGGCAGTGGAAAACATCATAGTGAACAGAAGAGAAGGGTTCAAGTATGCTTTGATTTGTGGTGGTTGGCATGAAGAAGCTGCAGTTGTGCTAACTAGAAGCAGGGCGTCCCCTGTAATTGGTTTGGGGAGCATATTGGCTTTTTCTGGTTGGTCCTGAGGTGGAAACAAAAATAAGGGAAGCTGTAGTCATTGAATAAATCCTATCTGTTCTGGGTCAATTGCTGCAGAGCTTTTGGTTTGGTTTCCTGGGGCTGATTGCTGCTGAGATTAGGGATAAGAGTACAGAGGTGATGTTAGTTGGAAAGGGGAACCTTTATGGGGAAGAATCAAGATTCAGCCATCCCTGAGTTTGAAGGATTAGTAGAAGTTTGCCAAATACCCATACAAGGAAAGTGTGTCACAGAGAGAACAGCAGGCACAGAAGTGTGAAACAACAAGGCATGTGAAAGGGGCCTGACTATATTTTGGAGTTTTGAGAATATGACTAGAGCCAAGTCCCACAGAGCCTTATACACAAGGCAAAGGAGTTCAGTTAACCCTAAAATGAATAAGGATCTAAAAGGAATTCTCAGCCCAGGAGTAGTGCTGTCAAGCTTGCTAAGTGACAAAATATGCTGGACAGGGGGTAGCTATTTATGAAAAACGCCTTGGGGTATCTCGGACTCAATGACTAGAGAAACAGTCAAGTCAAGGTCAGTAACAAGATACTGAGATGAACAATACCAACTCAGGTAAAGAGAGGATTATAGGAGTATTGGAAACAAGATTTATATTCGGGACATAGACAAGTCACGTGAGGTAGCAGCGCACAGAAACAAGAACAAGAAAGGCAGGTTAGGCTGGTTCAGCTCCAGAAGTCAACATCTTGCCCTCATGAGGCTATTTTAAAAGGACTCAATATGAACCATTCTGCTCATACTGGTCAACATCTTTAAAGTGCTGCTAAGCACCTGACGCGTAAGGCTGAATTGGATGCACATTTTGAGTACGTAAAACTCTTTGCAAAGATAATTGTAATTGTCCTGTTTCTATAATTAGTATTTATAATTACAACACAAGAAATCAGTGTCCAGAGATAAATACATGATAAACAATATTAAAATGTTTAATCCAGTAGTTTTAGATGAGAATTTCTTTAAGCTAGTGACCCCAGATGTCACGCTTTAGAACAGGGGTTTGGAAACTATGGTCCCCAGGCAAAATCAGGCATGCAGCATTTTTGAGAAGGTCTGTTGGAACACAGTCATATCCACTTATTTATGTGTTGTTTATAGCTACTTTCGTACCACAACAGCAGGGCTGAATCACTGCAACAGAAATTGTATAGTCTGTAAAGGCTAAAATATTTGCTATCTGGGTTTTTTTTTTTCTTCCCTCAAGATGGAGTCTTGCTTTGTTACCAAGGCTGGAGTGTAGTGGTGTGATCTCGGCTCATTGCAACCTCCGCCTCCCGGATTCAAGCAGTTCTCCTGCCTCAGCCTCCAGAGTAGCTGGGATTACAGGCACCAGCCACCATGCCCGGCTAATTTTTGTATTTTTAGTAGAAAAGGAGTTTCACCATGTTGGCCAGGTTGGTCTCAATCTCCTGACCTCGTGATGCACCTGGCTTGGTCTCCCAAAGTGCTGGGATTACAGGCGTGAGCCACTGCTCCTGGCCTGCTATCTGGCTTTTCACAGAAAAAGTTTCCCAGCCTTTGACTTAGAACCCAGGGCAAATGGAACAAAATGTATTCGAATTACTTGACATGAAAATAAACATAATATATGAATCCTATCTATTGTGCGTAATCTTCATAGGAGGTAATATCAGTCCCATGGTGTAGAAGAGGAAGGGGAGGCTCAGAGAGGTTAAGTAATATTTTGAGCAGAATATAACAAATATCCAAAGTATGATTTTGACTTATGTCTAACTAGCTTCAAAGTCTTTCTACTTTGTCAGATTCTCCCAGTTGTAACTTGCTATTTAATTTAGCAAATATTGAATATTTACTTCCCCAGTACCTGGTAAGTCACTGAGGTAGGTTCTATAGAGGTAAACTTGCCTTCAAGAAACTAAAATCTAGTGAAAGAACCAGAGAACTAGATAAACATGGCAAAGCAAGAACAAAGGCAGGCCATATAGGTTAATCGAGTGTAGAAGTTAAGAACCTGCCTGTCTTGAAGTTCTAGATCTACTACAGGTAAGCTGGGCAACAAATCTAGTTATGGAATCTTTCTGTCATGCAACTTTCATGTCCATTTGGAAAAGATGATAGTTACTTGTCTTATGAAGATTGTGAGGAATAATGCATTATTTTATTTAATGTATACTACTGAGCATCTACTAGATACTCAAATATGTCTTGATTTGTATCTAAATTTATATGCTATAAAATCATGTAGAAAATGAGGAGTCATTATCTAATTTTAAGTAGGAAAAATGTGAGTCGATACTAATACTAAAAACTAGTAATTTACTCAATGTCAGGCAATGTTACCAGTGTTTTACGTTTTCAGAAAACAATTATGAGATAATTATGAAGAAAACAATTCTTCACTTTTCAAGAAAGAAAACCAAGGCAATGAGAAAGTAAGTAACTGGCCCACCCAAGGTGGATATGTTAGTGGATTTCCTATTCTCGACTTCTAGTCAAACACTATCAAAATTGACAACTAAAGAAATAATGAAATGCAATAAAATATTTATAGCATTTAAGAGGATAAATTAGTTTCTTAATGTCTAGATTTTATATTAAGTAAAGAGCTTGCAGAAAAAGTAACTGACAGTTGATGATTTTGATTATAATCAGTCAGATTTTTTCCATATTTGAGCAAAAATTGCAATTCACTTATCCAGTGAATTAATTCACTTATCCAGTGCTTTCAGTGTAGATTCGCTGAGTCATGTAACTTATGTCATTTCTTATAAATTGAGATGAAAAATGAAGAAATGATTGATTTATCTTAAAACAGTTCTATGTTGATAATATAAAAACTGACATGTTCATCTAAAATGTTTGATAAGTTGCATTATACATGATTCATATCTTATGTATAACTTATATATGATATTTGATTTGGTTTATACACAAAGGAACAAATGTTTCTGTATAAGAAAGTTATTTTGCTTATTATAGAATTTAAAACTAAAATGATTCTTCCACGATGTCCATTTAACAATTTAAATTTAGGAAACAACTGGCATGTTCGATGAGTATTTACTTTGTATAATTGTGTTTGACATTTTAGTGCATTCCCTTTAGCAGTTTATTTCAGCAACCAACGCATGTGAACTTGTTTCTCGCTAAACGTTTATTTTAGCAAAGTTTTAGACCTCCAGATTTTAAGAAAAATTGCCCAGGCTGGAGTGTTGTGGCGTGATCTTGGCTCACTGCAAGCTCCACCTCCCGGGTTCAAGCCATTCTCCTGCCGCAGCCTCCCGAGTAGTTGGGAGTACAGGGGCCCGCTACTACGCCCAGTGAATTGTTTTTCTTGTATCTTTAGTAGAGACAGGGTTTCACCATGTTAGCCAGGATGGTCGTCATCTCCTGGTCTGGTGATCTGCCTGCCTTGGCCTTCCAAAGTGCTGGTATTACAGGCGTGGGGCCACAGTGCCCGGCCAAAAGTGTGGTTTTTTAAACTGTGAAAACACAAATGTACCACTGAGAACCCAAAGAAAATTGGACTGTTTAGTTTTGTGATTTGATGTCTGAAAAATAAAATTCTTTAGTTTCCTTTCATTTTTCCTCAGAGAATATAAACTGTGTTGTGATGTCAAACTCATTCTAAGTTTTGATGCCCATGGGCAAATTGTTTGCTCTAATTAAAACAAAATGAAGACAAATCTCTCACACGTAAATCTTTGATGGTGGGAAATGTAGCTTCATGTTTTTAAAGTCTTCCCAGAAGTCGAAATGCCTTTCAATCTGGTAACTCTACTTTTTATAGCTACCTAAAATAATTATTAAGGCATATTTGATATACTGAAATCAATTTATATTTGTGTTTTGTTTAATAATTGGTATCCGTGGGACCATTTGCTGTAAATATCCTATATTTTTAAAATATAGGATTTTTTTTAAAAAAAAAACTTTGTTTAAAGATATGCAGAAAAATATTTATACTTAAAAATATAAACTCCATTAACAAAAATTGTTCAACAAATCTCTATTAATTCAATACATTGTATGCTTAATTTTCACAGTCAATTTTTCCTTTTCTTCTCTTTAATGATGTGATGTTATTCAATGTCTTCTGAAAACTTGAGCATAGGAAGTTGAAAGTGTATAAAGTAAAACAAATTGTAAGGAGAGAATTTAGAATGCTAATTTTTGAAGGGGAAATATAAATTTTACAACTCTTAGTTTGCATTTTAAATTTATGTTATTACCTGTATTTAAGTATTTAAGTTGATTTTCACCAGTGTGTTAGTGTGTTTGTGTTGTTGTAAAAGAAATACCTAATACTGGGTCATTTATAGAGAAAATAGATTTATTTGGCCATTGGTTCTGCAGATTGTACACAATGCATAGTGCCAGCAACTGCTTGTGGTGAAGGCCTCAGTAAGATTCCAGTCATGGCAGAATTTGAAGGGGAGCCAGCATGTCACTGGGCAAGAGAGGGAGCAAGAGAGAAAGGGAAGGTGCCACATTCTTTTAAACAACTAGATCTCCTGTAAACTCTACCACTCATTACCCAAGGGAGAGAATCAAGCCATTCATGAGGGATTTGCTCCTGTGACCTAATACCTCCCACAAGGCCCCACATCCAACAATACAGGTCACATTTTAATATGAGATTTGGAAGGGATAAAACATCCAAACCATATCAACTGTTCACTGCTAACTACTAAATCAAAGAGTTACTTTTTTACAGACAATGTATTATTTTTTTCTTCATTCAAAAGAAAAATACTTGATTGGACCTTATGAGGAGAAAATGTGAATCTCTTACAGTTTTTAATTAAATAAAATAATTTGAGGCTATTTTTATAAATTAAGGCCATCAAGAAGGACTCTAGACTCTGAAAAGATTCCAGACATTTTCTATAAACATATTTTTATATATGTTTATATTTATATGTTTATACATATGTTTTTATACACACACATATATATACACATATACATACATACATACATACGTGTGTGTGTGTGTGTGTGTGTATAGTTATTTTCATAGTAGATTTACACCACTGCCATCTGGGAGTAATTCCCTTATTCAATACAGAAGGATTTCTCATCCTTCTAAATATTTTCTTCTAGCTCAGAGTGCCTATGGCCAAAAACAAGAGATTTTAAAACAACAAAAACAAAAAATTCTGCATCCCCATATGGGTTAGCTTTCTTTTCTAGTCTTTTTACTTGAGTTAAAATATTTCCTTTGAATTTAGACTGACAAAGATATTGAAGGACATCTAATGTCATTTAGAGCACTGCTCCTGTGCTCTTGTTCAGTAGTTCCTCAAGTGGAGGTGATTGGAGATACTAGAAGAAAGGAATAAACTAGGGTAGCTCATATCACCCATTCCGTGTTTTTTCTCTTTAGGATGTCCCAGCCTGAAGTGAAATTGAATTCTGTTCTGCCTCTGCTGTGCTGTAAATTTAGCAATAAAGTTTCTGCTCCATGTGTGACCGAGTAGGTAAGGGTGCCCTGTAATGGAGTGTAGTGTAGGAAAATCCCTGTTGCTAAGCACCGCGCCAACAACACCATGAACTACAAAGCTCACATGTTTATTTCATTATGCTTTACTTCTATGTCTATCTTGAATTGCTCTGTATTCAGAGAAAACACAAAGGTAAGTTGTTAACATTCTTCATTGCAACAAATTTTTTAGAACTAATTCTATGTTGAGGAGTGTCTTCAATTTTAACCAAAACCCTTTGATAAATTACAGAGTTGCTGAATTTATCTAGATCTAAATCTTAAACTGTATCTATCATATAGATTTATATGATATATCAAGAGCTATTATCAGGGATATATACTTGAATCCTTTTACAATTTTCATAATGCAACCAGAAAGTGACCCTTGAGATCCTTGAGAATGATTATATAAACATACCTCAATTTGGTGTCTCCAGCCTAATTATCACAGTTAAAATTTTGGTATCAAAATGGAACAAAGATAATAAGACTTGTAAAGCAGCAGACCTTACAAAATGTTAAAAACAATTTTATTTACATAGTGCATCCACACAGACCTAATTATATATATTAAACCTAATGTTTAACATTATTAGCAAGTCAGAGAATTTAGAAAAATCAGTTAGACATAATTTTAGATAAAATAAGTATTAATATTAGTCATTAATATTAATCCCTATTTGATTAAATGACTCTATATGAAAATAACTGTCTTTGAATTATTTTCAGCTCACAAATTTTTAATGAAAGGAGATGGTGGCTGTGCCCATTGGCTCATGCCTGTAATGACAGTTCTTTGGGAGGCCAAAGTGGGCGGATCACTTGAGGTCAGGAATTCGAGACCAGCCTGGCCAACATGGTGAAACTCTCTCTCTACTAAAAATATAAAAATTAGCTGGTCCTTGTGGTGGATGCCTGTAATCCCAGCTACTCAGGAGGCTGAGGCAGGAGAATCACTTGAACAGGGGAAGCGGAGGTTGCAGTGAGCCGAGATCATGCTACTTCATTCCAACCTTGGTGACAGATCAAAACTCTGTCTCAAAAAAATAAATAAGGAGATGGTGTGTAATCAACATTTTGGGCCCCTCTTGTTAGCTAATATGTTTAAGTCTAGGTCAAGATAGAAACCGACCCAGATTATTAGCATGTTTCAGTGCATAATACTTTAAAATAATTCAACACTGACACATAATACTATACTATTCCACTTAGATATAAACAGATGGTAAGAGAAATCTCATGTTCTTATCCTGGCATGGTGGCTTACACCTGTAATCCTAGCACTTTGGGAAGCCAAGTTGGGAAGATCCCTTGAGCCCAGGAGTTTGAAACCAGACTGGGTAACATAGTGAGACCTATCTCTACAGAAAATTTAAAAACTAGCTGGGCGTTGTGGCAAGCACCTTAGTCCTAGCCACTGGGGTTGTTGAGGTGAGAGAATTTCTTATCCCAGGAGTTCAAGGCTACAGTGAGCTATGATCACATCACTGCACCCCAGCTTGGGTGATACAGTGAGACCCTGTCTCTTAAATAAACAAAAAATAATCCCAGAACTCTAATGTTCTTATAGGACTTTTAATAATTAGCCGGGCATGGTGGTACATGCCTATAGTCCCAGCTACTTGGAAGGCTGAGACACGAGAATCGCTGAAGCCTGGGAGGCAGAGATTTCAGTGAGCTGAGATCATGCCACTGTGCTCCAGCCTGGATGATAGAGCGAAACTCTGTCTGAAAATAAATGAATGAATGAATGAATGAATGTATAATGAAAGTTTTAACTTAACAAATTTTATTTATGCCTCACATTGATGAAATTATAAGAACTAATAATACTAATATACATATATTTTACAAAAAAGTTTTTTTTAAATTAAACCCTTATGATATACAAAGTTATTAATTAATTAATTATTTATTTATTTATTTTGAGATGGAGTCTTGCTTTCACCAGGCTGGAGTGCAGTGGTGCGATCTTGGCTCACTGCAACTTCTGCCTCTTGGGTTCAAGCGATTCTCCTGCCTCAGCCTCCCGAGTAGCTAGGACTACAGGCCTGTGTCACCACGCCCAGCTAATATTTGTGTTTTTAGTACACATGGGGTTTCACCATGTTGGCCAGGATGGTCTTGATCTCTTGACCTCGTGATCCACCTGCCTCAGCCTCCCAAAGTGCTGAGATTACAGGGATGAACCACCACACTCGGCTGCAAGGTGACTTAAATTAATCAACAATTTAATCTTAATGCACAATTTTTGTCATTTGTAATATTTTCCAATAGCTTATCTGAAATCGTTAGGATCAGATTTCAAACTAAGATTTCAAAGTCAGATTTCTTTGAAATCACAATTCAAAAATATTTAGATTTTAGAAAGGTAATGTGATAAATATACTGCATATTATGGAATATCCCTAGTGGCAAATCATATGAATAATCACATGAACTGGGATCAGTAAAGACTACCCCTGGCTGGGTGCGGTGGCTCACACCTGTAATCCTAGCACTTTGGGAGGTTGAGGTGGGTGGATCACCTGAGGTCAGGAATTTGAGACCTGCCTGGCCAACATGGTGAAACTTTGTCTCTATTAACAATTAGCTGAGTGTGGTGGCAGGTGCCTTAATCCCAGCTACACGGGAGGCTGAGGCAAGAGAATTGCTTGAACCCAAGAGGTGGAGGTTGCACTGAGCCGAGATTGCGCCATTGCACTCCAGCCTGGGCAACAGAGCAAAAACTCCATCTAAAAAAAATAAGACTATAAATACCCCTACATCAGCATAGATCAGATTTTACCAAACTTATGTTTAGGTATTCATAAATGTTAAATTTTGTAATTCCATGTGAAGAATTGTAGATCTGCATATATTTTCAAATACTAATAGTTATAATTCCATAGTTTATAAGTACAATTTTTGGTTATTTTCATTATTAATACTTTTCCATTCATCTACCCTTTCTAAGAGAGAATACAATATGTTTCTTTTTTTTTTTTTTTTTTTTTTTGAGATGGGTTCTCGCTTTGTCCTCCAGGCTAGAGTGCAGTGGCACAATCCTGGCTCAGTGCAACCTCCAGCTCCCAGGTTCAAGCAATTCTCCTGCCTCAGCCTACTAAGTAGCTGGGACTACAAGCGCGTGCACCATGCCCAGATAATTTTTGTATTTTTAGTAGAGACCAGGTTTCATCATGTTGGCCAGGCTGGTCTAGAACTACTGACCTCAAGTGATCCACCCGCCTCTGCTTCCCAGAGTGATGGGATTACAGGCACGAGCCACCGCACCTGGCCAAGAATACAATATGTTTCTAAGTTGATAGTCTATCATTTATCCACATTTCTATGATGAATTTAAGTAATTTCTAAATTCTCCCTGTTGAAAATGATGATGCAACAAATAATTTCATTTATGTATATTTTTGCTCATTTGAACAATTTCCTTAGAATAAATTCCAAAGCATAAGCCAGTAGATCAAGGAGAATTAAATCCTTTTATTTTTAAAAACATATTGGCAGATTTCCTTCAGAAAGCACTATGCTAATTTACAATGCCCCCAGAAAAATATTAGTATGCCTTTTTGGTAGTATTATTAACTGGACCATCGATATTCCTTTCTTATGCCCCTTTAATAGTGTAGGATGGTTCATTTACTCTTTTTTATATTAGCATTTCTTTAATCGCTACTAGTGAAAAGAACATAGTCCCATGTATACATGTATGTGTTAAAAGTGCATTCATTTTCTTTGTCCTTTTGTTGATCAAGGTCTTAGTGGTGGCCATGTATATTTGAATATGTTTTTAGTTATTAACCCTTCTTCACGTTATCGTTATTTTGGTCATTTTACTGATGCTTAATTGGTAAGAATCAATTTCACTAGGGATAAAAGATCCACGGACCTTCAAGGACTCCTGAAGAGCCAAGAATAATCATTCCTATTTTTCATCTCCAATGGAAAAGAGAGTGCATTATACTTTTCTAGCCTATTCTGGAATAAATAATTAAATTTTAGTGTAAACTAACAAAGAAAACACTGCAAGTTAATGAAATGTCTCTACAATTTGTTACACTTTTTATTTTTATTTTTAGTTAGACTTTGTTTTTGAGAAGGAGTCTCTCTCTGTTGCCCAGTCTGGAGTGCAATGGCTTGATCTCCACTCACTGCAACCCCTGCCTCCCAGGTTCAAGTGAGTCTCCCTGCCTCAGCCTCCCTAGTAGTTGGGATTGCAGGTAGGCAGCACCACGCCCGGATATTTTTGGTACAGACAGGGTTTTGCCATGTTGGCCAGGCTGGTCTCCAACTCCTGACTTCAGGTGATCTGCCCGCCTCGGCCTCCCAAAGTGCTGGGATTACAGACCTGAGCCACCGTGCCAGGCCGCAAGCTAATTTTTGTATGTTTAGTAGAAGCTAATTTTTGTATGTTTAGTAGAGATAGGGTTTCACTCCATGTTGGCCAGGCTGGTCTCGACCTCGACCTCAGGTGATCCACTGGGCTCGGCCTCTCTAAGTGCTGGGAGTACAGGCCAGAGTCACCGTGCCCAGCCAGCATTTATGTTACTTAAATTGCAAAGTAACTGGCCAGGCGGTGGTGACTCATGCCTGTAATCCCAGCATTTTCAGAGGCCGAGGCAGGTGAATCACCTGAGGTCGGGAGTTTGAGACCAGCCTGACCAACATGGAGAAACCCTGTCTCTACTAAAAAAAAATATACATATGTATATACAAAATTAGCCGGCATGGTGGCACATGCCTGTAATCTCAGCTACTCAGGAGGCTGAGGCAGGAGAATTGCTTGAACCTGGGAGGCGGAGGTTTCAGTGAGCCCATCACACCATTGCCTTGTAGCCTGGGCCACAGGAGAGAAACTCATCTCAAGAAAAAAAAAATCAAAGGAAAAGAAAAAAGAAATTGGCCAGGCACGGTGGCTCAAGCCTGTAATCCCAGCACTTTGGGAGGCTGAGGCGGGCGGATCACGTCAGGAGATCGAGACTATCCTGGCTAACACGGTGAAACCCTGTCTCTACTAAAAATACAAAAAAATTTAGCCAGTCGTGCTGGCAGGCCCCTGTAGTCCCAGCTACTCTGGAGGCTGAGGCAGGAGAATGGCGTGAACCCAGGACGCGGAGCTTTCAGGGAGCCGAGAATGCGCCGCTGCACTCCAACCTGGGTGACAGAGCGAAACTCCGCCTCCAAAAAAAAAAAAAAAAATTACAGCGGGGCACGGTGGCTTATGCTTGTCATGTAGTCCCAGCACTTTGAGAGGCCGAGGCAGGTGGATCATGAGATCAGGATCAAGACCAGCCTGACCAACATGATGAAACCCTGTCTCTACTAAAAAATACAAAAATTAGTTGGGCGTGGTGGCCCACACCTGTAATCCCAGCTACTTGGGAGGCTGAGGCAGTAGAATTGCTTGAACCTGGGAGGCAGAGGTTGCAGTTAGTCGAGATTGCGCCCCTGCGCTCCAGTCCAGGCAACAGAGCGAGACTCTGTCTCAAAAAAAAAAAAAAAAAAAAAAAAAAAAAAGTAACCAAGGCAGAGCACCCAGAGGAGAGGTTTGGGAGATGGTTTAGTGAAGTAATCCATATTTTCTGATGATAAATTGGCACCCAGTCAATTTATTCATCAGAAAGGAATACATCGGCCTGGTGTGGTGGCTCGTCCCCCGTCCCTGTCAGCGTCACCAGCAGCGCGGAGCCTTGAGTCAGAAACCTCCAGGGGGCCTAAGTCAGGGGGTGGGTCCCCCGCTGCAGAAGGGTGGAACAGTCGCTCAGTGCCACCCCAGAGGTTGCACCGTGCCCAGCGCCAGGGTCCAGCTCCTGGATCGCAGGTCGAGGAGGGGCTGGGAGTGGCTATGTCAGGCGGGCTTGTGTGGTATGGCGCTGCCCATGTTCCATGGGCGGCTCACTGCAACCTCCGCCTTCTGGGTCCAAGCTATTTTCCTGCTTCAGCCTCCCTAGTAGCTGGGATTACAGGAATGTGCCACCATGCCCGGCTAATTTTGTATTTTTTTTTAGTAGAGATGAGATTTCTCCATGTTGGTCAGGCAGTTCTGGAACTCCTAGGCTCAGGCAATCTGTCCTGGGATCAGGACTGTGCAATCCTGGGCAGATCGCCTGAGCCTAGGAGTTCCAGACCCGCCTGACCAACATGGAGAAACCCCGTCTTTACTAAAAAAAATACAAAATTAGCCTCCATCATGGACTCAGGTACAGCTCCTACCTGAACACGCCACGCAGCAGCAGGGGCTGCAACCCTGACACTGTCAGTGTCACCAGCAGCGCGGATCCTTGGGCCAGAAGCCTCTGGGGCGCCTAAATCAGGGGGTGGGTCCCTGACTGCAGGAGGGCGGGAACCGACCCTCAGTGCCACCCCAGAGGCTGCACCGTGCCCAGTGCCAGGGTCCAGCTCCTGGATCGCAGGTCGAGGAGGGGCCGGGAGTGGCTCTGTCAAGCGGGTCGTGTGGCATGGCGCCCCCCATGTTCCGTTCCAGGGAGGCCCGCCAACACGGAAGTGCCTGAGCGGCAGTTGCCACCTGCACGCGGTGCCTGGGGAACGTGGCCAGGGCGCGTGTCTCCTCAGCCTGCTGAGCTGCGCATGCGCTGCTGGCTAACGGCTCTGCTCTGCGCGTTTCTGCTGAGAGAGGCCTGAGTGTGCAAGAGCTTGGCGAAAACAGAACTTTTTACGGGTGTCGAGGCACTGCGTGGACTGAAGAAGGGCAAAGACGATCGGGGTGGGAGGGGGCGGGTGGTGGCTGGGGAAAGGCTAGCGGGAAGCTAGGGCCAACGGAGGGGTTTGGGGGAGGGCGATCCGGAGGCGCGGGCTCTCTCTAGCAGGTTGCCGCAGCCATGCAGTGGCTCTCTCCAGTCGGTGGTGGCAATGACTTGCCCACGGGCCAGGAGCGCCCGAGCCCCTTCAGCCAGCTAGTGTACACCAACAACGACTCCTACATCATCCAGTACGGGGATCTTAGAAAGATCCATAAAGCTGCCTCCCGGGGCCAAGTCTCAAAGCTGCAGAAGATGACAGTGAAGAAGAAGACCATCAACCTTAATGTAAAAGACGCCAGGAAGAGGTACCAGGCCCTGCTTGAGCCAGGGCTGCAGAAGGAGATGGTGGCTGCAGGAGGATTTCCCCTTCGGAGTCGGGGGCTGGGGGGCCTGGGGAGGAAGGGAGCAGGTGGAGGAATGGCTGGCGGCAGGGCGGCCACCATGGGCCCCAGGGTCTAGGCCTTCTTCCCTGGCAGGCCCCCAGGCCTGGGATGGGGGCGCCCTGCTGGGCAGAAGGCCCAGGCCACCTTAAAATCAACCCCAAACTTTAGCTGCTTTCTCCTTCACTCCTACTTCCTCTCACAGAGCACTGTGTAGAGAATTTTAATGATTTAACTCACAAAATTAAGTACATACAGGGTTTTACTTTTAATGTACAAGCTTTAAAAGATAATGTTAGCTACATTATGAAATGGTGCATAATGAAATAATTCCCATAATATATGTACTTCTTGACTAAACATTCTTTGGATAAAGTCCAATATCCATTTTGATATCAATGAATGTCTATGTAAATATGTTCTTTGCTGAGGGACCTTAGAAGGAAACTTTGAGGTGAGAAGATGGTTTATGTTCTTGAACTTAAGAAGACTGATTTTTCTTAAGATGCGAGTTCTTTATCAATTTTACATAAACCAAATAAAGTTATCAACGTTTTAACAGTTTTTGAATTACACAGGCTTTTACTATTGTGATGACATTTTATATATTTTGTAATGGAGTAGAAAAGTCTTGCCCTTCTAGATACCAAAATGCGCTATTAACTTGCACAAGATGGGCCGGGCGCGGTGGCTTACGCCTGTAATCCCAGCACTTTGGGCATCTGAGGCGAGTGGATCACCTGAGGTCAGGAGTTCAAGAACAGCCTGGCCAATAAGGTGAAACACCATCTCTTACAAAATCACAAAAGTTAGCTAGGTATGATGTCGGGTGCCTGTAATCCCAGTTACTGGGGAGGTTGAGGCACAGGAGTCGCTTGAACCCGGTAGGTGAAGATTGCAGTGAGCGGAGATCCCACCACTGCAATTCAGCCTAGGTGACAGAGAAACTCTCTCTCTCTCTCTCTCTTAAAAAAAAAAAAAAAAAAAAAAAAAAAAAAAAAAAAATCACAAATTGTTTACTAACAGCTGAGAAGACAGGTAAATTAATACGACAGAATAGAAAATCCAGAAACACCCAAACATATGTAAGAATTTAGAACTTGGTAATGGTCACACTTTATACTAGTAGGAAAAGAATTAGTTTCCTAAGTAAAATGCCTGCTTTTTGGAGAAAATTAGATTTTTATGCCAGAAAATAAGTTCCTGATGGAATATAGATTAAAAGTTTTTAATGTACAAAATGATAAAAATAACAGAAGAAAACATATATGCCTATTTACACAGATATATTTTTATGTTGACAAAACTTTTCTAAGATTGTCAGAAGCAAGCATTCTGAAGGGCAATTTAGTAAAACAAAAATTAAACCACCCTGCATATGAGAAAAAATAAAAGGCAGCATACTTGTAAAAATATTTACTATATGTGTGTGTGTGTATATATATATTAGATTTAAAACTCTTCATTTTATAGAGAATTCACTCAAATCAACAAAAATCCCTCTAATTTAAAATTGGGCAATTTAAATTAGAGATCTAAATTGCAGATCTAAAAAAAGTACTTGGCCTGTAATTTAAAATTGGACAAAGTCCTTTTTTAAGATCTGCAAGTGACCTATGCACAAAGGAAATAAACTTAGTGTTCCCGGTTAGGGAAGGCATTTAAGTTAAAAAAGGAGTCAAATACTGTTCTCTATCCACAAAGTTTGTGCGGATAAAAAGCAGTGATATTTATAGTACTCCTTAAAGTTTAAGTTGCAGATGACTTTTCAAATAGACAATTTGATGGTAAGTACCATATTTAAAAAATTGTATATGCCCATTAGTGGTCAATTCTATTACACAAAAATATTTTTAGAAAATAATGAAACATACACACAATTTCTTTTCTGAGCACTGCTTGAAATATCAATGTATTAAAAATCCATTTAATGGCTTTTATAAATACATTTCAGTGAGTTTACAGCATGGGCTAATATGTGATCACTCAAGGTAGAAATATATTCAGAAATATGTTGACATTTGAAAATGTATTTTGGTATACTAAGTGAGGGTAAAGTTCAGTTTGATTATACATACACACAGACTATGGTCTTGTGTTATCTGAAATTATGTACAAAATATAAAATTTGTGAAGGACATTTGTTTTTATATAAAATGTTTTTCCTTTTTATTATCTTTGATTTCTGCATTGAGCATGGACAATGCTATTAGTAAAAGTTTATTATTAATAAAATAATTTTTGGGAGGAGCAGCAATATGAATTTTACAGAGATAAAATAGTTTCTTGCTTTCTATATTTTAATTTTTATTTTTTGTGGATTAGTATGTTCTGTGAACTTTTAGCATCTTCAGAAGAGAATCATTTTATCTGTGCTTATTGATTTACATATTTTATTAGACACATTTTTATTATATAGATTTATTACATATGTCAATAACTATAGATTAATCACTTTAGTGTAGTGTTATTAGAAAAATAAAAGAGCAAATATAAGTGCTTTATTTATAGCAGTTTTTTAAGATACTGAACTTCCCAACTGTATTGATCCATTCTTTTAATCCATTTATCGCATGTAAGCTGAATGCCTATTATGTAGAAGATACATTCTAACTCTCAAGACCCTTTCATCCTTAAAAATTTCACACTTACTTGCTCAGCCTGAGCAAAGTGAGAGATTTAAAATTGGAGTATTAGGATTGAATCTCAATTGAAGCTTTTCCTCTCATCTTTCAAACAAAAACACTTCTGAAGTGAGAAACTAGTAATTTTGGAAATTTATAATAGCTTTAAATAGCAATATTAATCATTGGAAATACCTAATTTACATGTATTCTATAAATCTAAATAGAATTTACATACATTCTATAAATCTAAATACAGAATTAGATGAGCCATACCTATTTATTTGAATCCCAAGTTTCCTTTGGCTTGAAGCTTTTAAAATATTAAAGAAGTACTGTGTTTTAATAATTTGTTGTTTTTATGTCAACTCTCCTTTTGCTTAGTACTCTAAAAGGCTAAAATTTTTTTCAGTGTTAATCCTGTGACTAGGACTGCCCTTGTCCTGTTGTATATACTATATTCCACTTCTTGGAAGGCACTGTGAATTGTATGATGCCTCCTTATTTTATGCACCAGTAAAAGATTGTTTAAATTTCTGCCAAACATAGTGGTAATAAATAATGAATTATAAGTGGCATTTCAATCAGAAATGTTAAAATATGAGAAATTGAGCATCTTAGAATCATTAAAACACAATGTTATCTCTAACCTTTAAAACACACCACAAAGTAGGCTTAATTGCACCATTTTACTTAAAATGTTGTCTTTGTTAAGCAGTAGTAATAATTATAGTATCTAACAATTCCCGAGCTGTTACATGTGCTAGGAACTCTCCAAAATACTTTGCATAGATTCTCATTGAGGCATCATAGTGATAACCTGTGAGATAACTGCTGTATTCATCTTCATTTCATTGATGAGAAAATTGAGGTGCAGAAAGTTTAAGTGACAGCTAGAAAGTGAAAGACCTTAAAGTGATATTCAAGCCCAAGTTGAACTGAATCCAAAGACCAAGCTCTTTCTATTCAGATGGACCACTCTTTCATTAATGCAGTGAGTAATGAGAGCAAATGAATGCTGTACTTTCTTCAGGAGAATATTAAATATTTGTTTTGAAGGCAGAAAAAGAGCATGGCATTTAATGTTTACAATTACATAAATAATTGTATGTTTTGAGACAGTGGACTACACTTTGCCAACAAGTCCTCTCACTCTCATAGGACTGCTCTACACTGGGCCTGTGTCAACGGCCATGCGGAAGTAGTAACATTTCTGGTAGACAGAAAGTGCCAGCTTGACGTCCTTGATGGTGAAAACAGGACACCTCTGATGAAGGTAAACAGTAGCCAGTTTTTTTCAGCAGGAGATAGATTTAGTTTAAATACATAGAATAAAAATGAATTTATCTCATTGAAATACAACTAGTTTTGAAACCTGTGGAATATTTATTTTGATTTCCTATACTTTATAATTTATATTCTTTATAATTTATATTATAAATTATTTAGTTTATAATAATTCTTGCTTTAATACTGACAGGCTCTACAATGCCAGAGGGAGGATTGTGCAAATATTCTGGTAGACTCTGGTGCCGGTCTAAATATTGTAGATGTGTATGGCAACACAGCTCTCCATTATGCTGTTTATAATAAGAATTTGTCAGTGGTGGCAAAACTGCTGTCCCACGGTGCAGTCGTCGAAACGCAAAACAAGGTAGACATTAACCAATGTTATTTTCAAAATATTTGAAATCAATTTGTTTTAACATTAACATGTGTACGGTTTTTTATATTTGGAAGCTCAAACATTCCTTGAATGAAAATAGCTTGAAAGAAGTTAATTGTCTAAGATTTTACTTCAAATATTTATGTTTTTACAAGAACTATTAGAGAGTATGGCTTTTCTGTGCATTGATGGTAAATATTTGAATTTGTTAAAGGTAAAAGTTTTTCAAATATTCTTTCCCACACAAGTGCTTTTTTTCTTTCCAGTTAGTGTAAAACTAGAGGAAAGCAAAATTTGCCTACATAAATTGAGTCAACATGTAAAATTTAGGAAATATGCAGAAATCTGGGTTTCCTCTTAAAGGATTGAATCTGGTGTCTCTTGAGCCCATATGACTGTTTGGTATACTATGAAGACGTTCTAGCTTTACATAAAGCATATGTTTCCAGTTTGCTTCTGTGCCCACCTAGTTACATCACTTACTTGACTTATCTCTTTTGCCTCGGCAAATATTTCAGTTATCAATTCCTCTTTCATAGTATATTTTGGTAAAATTTCAAGGTATTCAAGACAGTTGATAGGTGTTTATAATATATAGTTTGTATAGTTTATATTTTACATTAATTCATTAATAATGGGGTTGACTTCTAGAATTTAGAAGACTTTTTAAACAATGATTTTTCTGTATATAAACCATAAATAATTATCTTCTATTAAAATGCCTTTAAGCCTTTTTAGATTAATCATGGTTATATTTGAATAGGTTATGCCTATTGCAGAAAATATTACATCCTTCTCATCAGAATTGTCCCTTAAAATTCAAGTGATTTAGTGGCTTGTATTATGCTAATCCATATAGATGAGTTAGAACTTTAATTAATAAGTCATTTTATTCATATTTTTGATATTTTGTCAAAAATTAAGTAGCAACTACATAGAAACCAGAATAAAAATGGATTGTTGCATTTTAAGAAGTAGATATGCATTAGAATCTTAGGATTATCATTATAATTGAGAATAAACTTTCATACTGAATTTTTAATAGCTGAGATAAAATTCTATTGTCTCGTAATAGGAGAAACCCCATGGACCATTTAATAATAAGCAATCAAAGTTCATTTGAAGCCAATCTCTATTAATTTAGAGTCACTTCCTTAGTGACCCATGTAGAACAGGTGTGCTTGACATCGGCATCTGGGATCTTGGGATTATTGATAGAAGAGAATCAAGCGAGTTGGTATTACCCAAAGGAAACCTCCATTTTTCTTGGGAAACTTTCAGATCTGTATCCCTGAAATTATAATTTGTCAAATGTTAATGTCTGCCACAGAAATATATTGTCAAATAAGGAATAGTCAAAGCTCAAGTCATTTATTGAATAATGGACATTTAATTCAGAGTTTTATAATATTTCTTGAAAATAGATAATGGTAGAATCTGTTGAGGTATAGTGCTTCTGGTAAGGTAATTATTCTTTGGAATATAGTTTAAGAAACACTGCTTTAGAAGTAACAATTTAGATTACTAATTTAGTCAAAAACAAAGTATTTACTACTATGTCTTAGGGTTTAAGGATATAGAGATAAAAGATACAGCCCTTGCCCTCAAGAAGCTCTTGGTTTAGATGGGAAACCATAAAATCATCATAATATAATGATTTTTGGAGATAACCAGAGTTAACATGGTGATGCAGAGGCTGAATATTTACAAGGGAAGGTGCAGTGCATGGGAAAGCACAGAAAAGGGACAAAGAAGGGACTGCTATTGACTTACTTTCTATTTTATGTGTTTAAGTTCATAGGATTTTATATAAGGTTTTCAGTTCAGCTGAGAAATATGTAATTTCCTGAATTTTAAATTGTTTTGCTATTTTACAGGCTAGCCTCACACCACTTTTACTGGCCATAACGAAAAGAAGTGAGCAAATTGTGGAATTTTTACTGACAAAAAATGCAAATGCGAATGCAGTCAATAGGTTTAAATGGTATAGTATTTCTTTTTTTTATTAAAAAACACTTGTGCAGTGTTCTAGAGTAATAACACTTGTTCTAGAGTAATAACAATTTTAAATAACATTTACTTAAAATTATTAGATTATAGTGAAAATATCAACACAAATTATCAGAAGAAAAGCAATTATTTTGACTGGTCAACATAAAGAACAGTATATAGTAGGATTTATCTTCTCTTATTATATTGACTGATTCATATGTGTAATCTGATGTTTTTGGTTGCATTATCTTCTGTTAGCTACAGTGGTTCTC